>NC_026003.2:34804086-34836229 GCF_000442705.2 Elaeis guineensis | reverse complement strand
TTAATCGTTGATCAACCATCCGATCGGATCATGAACTCTAATGTGTGTGACCTCATAGGTCCGAACCTAAGCCGGTAGCATAGAAAAAATTCTATACCAATCGAAGTGACCATCTAGCAATGGTACCCGACGTCCGGATAGGTCGAATGTGTAGAACAACATCCTTAGAACCCATGCGGATATAGTTTTCATATAATTCATCCCCTTGACCAAAATGATCATAGGACACCCCAGAGCTCAACTGTCAACTCTGATCAGGTTGTCCACATTGTATTTCAAAATATCAAATCCATCTGATGGATTACCCTGGCCAAGGTTTTGCTAAATTGAAATACAGCGACTCATTCTTCTCCAACTCTTGGAGTGGTCAATCCCATCTCGATCACACTCTGACTTCGCAAGTACTTGACTGTGCCCAGAAGCCTTCCGTCCCTGAATTAGAAATTCAGTTAGTCCAGTACCAAAGCACAGTGAGTTGCTTGCAAGTCACTGAGGCGATCTCAAGTCTAAGGGACACTTATACCTATATCCCATCAGAGACATTCTCGACAGCAGAATGCTCTGGAGTTGGTCACGTTCAATGATGATGTACCCTTACATCTCACCTGTATGCCATACCAGTGTCTCCACACTCCTTGGTTAAGAGGACAACCAACCCATATGGCCTACAGCGACCTATGCTCGATAGAAGCTGTCGTCCTTATTAACAGCCTATCATTTGGTCGTGAACAGTTTTAAGGACTAATCGATAAATCCTCTCTTTATCGAACTAAATAGTCCTAAGGACTTCATCATAACAACGGAGTTCATTAGAAGATGAAAGCTTATGATGAAATGCCAAATATATTTTATTTATTAACAAATCAATTACAATACTTGGTTGCTCAACCGTCAACAGCTTGACGATTGGCTTTTTGGGACACATTTCCCAACAACTCCCACTTGTCCTAAAGCCACTCGGCACAGTATCTAATACCCATCTTCGACTTGTGGTTGTCGAACTCCTTTATTGCCAGGGCTTTAGTGAAGGGGTCGGCTAGGTTCTCCTTCCATCGATCTTCTGAAGGTCGACGTCACCTCGATCCACGATCTCCCGGACCAGGTGGGAAGCGGCGCAAGATGTGCTTCGTCCGCTGATGTGCTTTGGATTTCTTCACTTGAGCTATGGCACCAGTGCTGTCACAGTAGAGAAAGACTGGACCATCGAGGGAGGGTGCTACTCTAAGCTCATTGATGAATTTCCTCAGCCACACAGCTTCCTTCGCAGCATCTGATGCTGCGATATACTCCGCTTCACAAACAGAGTTTGCCACAGTATGCTGTTTAGAACTCTTCCAGCAGATGGCTCCACTATTCAAAGTAAAGATATAACCCGACACGCTCCTGCTGTCATCATGGTCAGATTGGAAGCTGGAGTCTGTGAACCCCACAGTTTCAGATCTGACTCGCATAAACCAACCATTGGTCCTTAGTATTTCTCAAATACTTAAGGATGGCTTTAACCACTTTCCAGTGGTTTCTCCAGGATCAGATTGGTATCTACTCACTACTCCTAGTGAGTATGCCACATCTGGTCTTGTACATGTTATGGCGTACATGATAGATCCCACGGCTAAAGCATATGGGACTCTACTCATACGCTCTCTCTCTTCAGGAGTTGTCGGACAATCCTTCTTAGAGAGAGAAATTCCTTGGCCTATCGGTAGATAGCCTTCTTGGAATTCTCCATGCTGAACCTCTTCAGCACAGTGTCTATGTACATGGACTGGGATAATCCAAGCATCCTTTTAGATCTATCCCTATAGATCTTCATCCCTAAGATGTAGGATGCTTCACCCAAGTCCTTCATGGAGAACTGTGATGACAACCAAACTTTTATTCCCTGTAGTACGGAGATGTCATTCCCGATTAAGAGAATGTCATCCACGTACAAGATAAGGAATACCACAACTGGACCATTTGCCCATTTATAGATGCAGGGCTCTTCTCCATTCTTAATGAAGCCATACGTTTTGATCACCTTATCAAAACGCATGTTCCAACTCCGAGAAGCTTGCTTCAGTCCATAAATGAATCTCTGAAGCTTGCACACCTTGGACTCATCTGTGGATGTAAACCCCTCAGGTTGTATCATATACACCTCTTCAGTCAGCTCTCCATTCAGGAAAGCTGTCTTTACATCCATCTGCCAGATCTCATAATCCAGATGGGCAGCTATTGCAAGCATTATCCGAATAGATTTGAGCATTGCCATAGGGGAAAACGTCTCGTCATAGTCAATACCATAATGTTGACGATACCCCTTGGCAACCAGACGGGCTTTATAGGTCTCCACCTTTCCGTCTGCGCCTCTCTTCCTTTTGAAGACCCATTTACACCCAATGGGTTTAACCCCTTCAGGTGGGTCAACCAATGTCCATACATCGTTGACCTTCACGGACTCCATTTCGAATTTCATGGCTTCAAGCCATTTCTCGGAATCAGGTCTCTGCATAGCATCCATATAGGTGATCGGATCCTCATTATTCTCATCAAGTTCGATGGGATCACCGTCCCGGACCAAGAAACCGTAGTATCTGTCCGACTGATGCGGTACTCTAACCGGATCGCCTTAATGGTGCAGGTATATTGGGCTCCGGATGTGATCTAATCATATCCGACTCAGGTTCAGCTATTGGTGTCGGTCTTCTACCTGTTGAACTTCATCAAGTTCAACCTTAGAGGCAACGATTCCTTCACCAAGGAACTCCTTTTCTAAAAAGATTGCCTTAAGGCTGACGAACACCTTTTGTTCATCAGCATGGTAGAAAAAATATCCTTTTGTCTCTTTGGGGTACCTATGAATGAGCATTTGTCAGATCTAGGTCCAAGTTTGTCTGTGACTAATCGTTTGACATAGGCCGGGCACCCCCAGACCCTAAGGTGTGAAAGTGCTGGCTTACGTCCCGTCCATATCTCATATGGAGTCTTAATTACAGACTTACTTGGAACCCTATTTAATAGATAACAGGCCGATTCGAGTGCATATCCCCAGAAGGATATCGACAAGCTAGCAAAACCCATCATGGATCGGACCATGTCTAACAGAGTCCGATTCCTCCTTTCAGACACACCATTATGCTGTGGTGTTCCTGGAGGAGTCCATTGGGAGAGAATCCCATTCTCTCCTAGATATGTGAGAAATTCACTAGAAAGGTATTCTCCTCCTCGATCAGATCGAAGAGTTTTAATACTCTTCCCAGTTTATTTTTCTACTTCACTTCAGAATCGTTTGAACATTTCAAATGAATCCGACTTATGTTTCATCAGATAGACATATCCATATCGGGATAGGTCATCCGTGAAAGTTATGAAGTAGAAATATCCACCTCTAGCACTGATGCTCATGGGCCCGCATACATCAGTATGTGCTAGGCCCAAGAGCTCAGTAGCTCTCTCACCTTTTCCAGTAAAAGATGACTTGGTCATTTTACCAAGAAGACAGAACTCACAGGTTGGAAGTGATTCACAATCACTGACTTTGAGGATTCCCTCTTGAGTCTACCTGTTTATTCTGTTCTTATTTATATGACCTAGCCTACAGTGCCATAAGTAGATATCTGACACACTATCTAATCTAGGGTGTTTGCCAGTTGAATAGACTCTTATCAGGCTTGATCTTTTTGGTCTGGCTCTGCACTGATGTCCCAATCTGAACTTGCACCTTCTTCACTTTCTTCTTCTTGTTCTTCTTTCCTTTCTCAAAGGATCGAGAACCAGAAGACGAACCTCCCACTGAGTTCATCGACTCCTTGAGGAGTTGGTGATCCTTCTCAAAGTTCTGAAGCAACCCCAGTAACCCGTGGTAGTTCTCTTCAGGCTTTGTCATTCTATAATGAGTGAGGAATGGGAGATAAGACTTGGGCAACGAGTTCAGTATTGCATCTTTCCCAAGCTGCTCATGCAAGGGAAAGCCGAGCTTGCTCAATCGTTCCATCAGCTTGATCATGTACAATACATGATCAGTGACAGAGACTCCATCTCGTATTTTGGCGTTGAAGATGGCACAACTAGTCTTGTGCCTCTCTACGTCATCGGGTGTGCCAAAGGTATCCTCCAACACTTGAAGCATGTCCTTTGGCTGAGCTGTCTCGAATCTGCGACTGAACTCGTCGCTCATGATAGCAGCCAGCATGATACAGCGCACCGTGGTCCGGTCACTGAGCCACTTCTGGTAAGTGTCTCTGACTGTTCCACGTGCATTGACAGCTGGCTCCTCAAGTGTAGGATCCATTATCACATATAGGATCCGTTCATGCTCCAGGACTATCTTCAACTTTCGGTACCAGCTACCGAAGTTGGGTCCCACCAACTTATCATTGTCCAACAATGATCGGAGTGATAGGGAAGTGGCCATATTTGCACAAAGGAGAACCATAACCTAATTAGTAATTGATTCATTAAACCTAAAGATTTGGACTTTAATCAAAAGGTTTCTCCCACTATTTTATTCGAATTGGTAGCCTCTACCTCCAATTCGAGGAATTACCCTAATTCCTTAGCGGGTACTAGAATCCACTTAGACTGCACACAAGCCCAACTTTGGTTGGTCAACCCATGTACATCTAAGGGTAGGTTCATAACCAATTATTTCTCTAAACAATTTCTAGTAATTTTAATTTTGCCCCAGAAACCTAATCAGTAGGCTTTGGCCTCCACTGTAAGGATCCAGTTAGGTCCAACCATTAACATGATCATACTTGGTGTATCTAACCAACGAATGATTAAGCCCAACTTTGGTTGGCTCACCTAACCACCATTAGAGAGATACTTCCAAGTCATCATATGATGAGTGATAATTCCATTAGTCAACAAGCACCAGGCCTTTGGGTCTGCAATGATTATTGAGTTCATGGACTCATTATCAAACACCTTAATGGGAGGCTATGACTCAGTTATCTCCATAACTTTATCATTTTAAGGACCTAATAATTTTAGAGGATTTAAATAATATAGAGGATGAAGTCAGATGAACCAGCTTATCATGATCCTCCCACTGGCTTCACCAAGTCAGCTTAAGGGAGACCATTAAAAGGGCTGGTCTAGGAGCACCTAAATCAGTCACACTGATTTACCTAGCTGACATGGGTCAGCTCGAATAGTCAAGTGATCCGATCAAAACATAATTTCACCAAGAGGCCAGGTAAGTTCGATCAGTGGGAGGGTCTGCCAAAGCTTGCCTTAGACACCATCAGAAATGGCCAGGTAAGCGGGCTCCCAATTAAAAACCACCGGTCTGGTTTACCTTAGACACCAACTGGTTTAATTAGTTTCGATTAGATCAACCTAACAGTTCGTGCTAGACCGCTTAGCCAAGAATCAAGTCCATTTGGTTCTCGTTAAAGACATGGACTTGACCAACTACAACTATTGTAATTGATCTAGAGAATCCTTGACCTAATCTAAGACAACAATTGATTAGATTTAGTCAATTCTCTAATTAAGTCCATCTTTAATCTAACCATAGGTCTAACCCAATTAATGGACCTAATTTCCACTAACCCATTAACCCAATGTGTTATGATTTGTGTCTTAGGTTCTTCAATTCACAATCCTAGAACCTAATCAAACAACTTCTTAATTCTTAATTAAGTTTTGGGTTGAGGGTTGGGTTTGGCTTTTCAAAAAAAATAATTTTCATATTTGTAAAATAATTTTACAATATGATTCTACCAATCATATTGCATGTTTGATTCATAATCAAGATGCAAGTGAAATAAACATGAAACTACTTTAGATCTAATCTAAACAGGTTCATGTAATTGAAACAATTTCAACTTTAAACAATTTCTTTGCACAAAAATTATTAACAAAGAGATTTTATTTCAGATTTAAATATCTTTTAAATCTAATAAATCATAAATTTAATCTAGATCATATCTAACAAATTTATGATTAAAGATAAATCTACACAAACTAGGACAACCTTTGCACTGTAAGGGGTAAACCTTACAGCAGGACAACCTTGCAGTTTGTGATTGATTTAAAATTTTAATTTTAGATTTAATAATCAGATTATAAATTAGATCTAATCTAAAAAATAATCTAAGCATGTATAAATAATCATGTAATAAAGAATCTAGGCTCTGATACCAATTGTAGGAACCAGATCTAGGGTTTTAGGGTTAGATCTTGAAACTTTTTCAAGATCATACAGCGGAAGACTAAAATAAATCAAAATTTATTTTTTAAGATCAGAAAATCCCTAGATCTAAGATTCTATTATATGATTATTACATAGCATTAAATCAAAAATTAAAATATATATAAATATAGTATGAACTACATGTTGATCATATCAACATGTTTCTATACTAGCTACATCTAATGTATGTATTAAATAATAGATCAGATCTATTACCTTGCAAGTTAGACGCTCTAACCTCGCTGATCCAGGCTTAAGGATGATGTTGCAAGCTACACACACGTCCGGCCTCTAGGAGTCGTCCACACGAGCCCACGAATCTCGATCAGAAGTCCTGCTTCAGGAAATCAGCACAGTATGCTAGTACTGCGCTGATCCTTCTTTGATGGTTGATCAGGTGCCTCCTTCTTCTTGATTTGGACTCTTCCAAAGATGCAAAGTAGAAGGAGGAGTTTCAGATCTGAGACGCTCTCAGAAAACTCAAGATGGAAGGAGGAAAGATATGAAAATAAAAACCCTAGAAGAAGACCCTCTTCTTCTTCACGTTTTTCTCTCTAAATGCCTAAACTTGCGTCTTTTATATCTCCACGACCCAAAGGTATTTCTCTCTGATTTTTGGATGACAGAAAGGCCTCTCAAATATCTATCTCTCCTTAAAATTTCATGAAGAAACTCGTCTTATATAGAGAGATATGATAGAGTCCTTGTCTAGGTCAAACACCTAGTCAAGGCTTATCCAAACATGGCAAGTAAAGGGACGCCCAACTCTTGAGCACCTCCTTCATATTTTTGTGGATGGATCAACAGAAAAGGGTGCACAATGTAAACCCTAAAAGTCACAAAAATTCCAAAATAAATTTGGATAAATTCGGTGCAAAATTGAAAGAGTTTTGGATTTCTAAAACTCTATCTCATAGAATTCAAAATCCAAACTTATTCCTTTTAGATTTGATCCAAACCACCTTCCATGTAAGAAAGAAGAGAAGAGACCTTTTGTGAACGTGGGAGAAATCTGGGAGAGGGCTTTTGTCATACAAAATAAGTGGAGATTGACGTTGAATAAGAGAGAGGGCATGGAGAAGGCTTATGTGGCGCAAGGTGGAATCCTAGTCCTACTAGGATTCTGTCTCATGACTTGTTTTAATTTGGTTTTCCAAACCAAATCAAATCAAAATTAGATCAACCCAATTAAAATAGATCTTAACCTAATTAAGAACCTAATTTAATCAGATTAAATTAGATTTAAATCTGATTTAATTTTCTAATCAAATTAGAAATTAGATTGACCCAAGTCCTAGTTGAACTAGGAATAGTCTTTTCTTGCACTTGGCTTATCCAATAAACCAATTGGACTTGATCCAATCAAGCCCAAATCAAATCTAATTAAATCATATTTAATTAGAATTAATCTCAGCCCATTGGCTTAATCAAATTAAGCCAATTAGCAATCAAATTGCTAATCGATCCTCCTGCAACACTTGCACTGGGTTAAATGTCAATCGTATTGATTATTTAACCCTATAATGATTCTTAATCGTTGATCAACCATCCGATCGGATCATGAACTCTAATGTGTGTGACCTCATAGGTCCGAACCTAAGCCGGTAGCATAGAAACAAATTCCCATACCAATCGAAGTGACCATCTAGTAATGGTACCCGACGTCCGGATAGGTCGAATGTGTAGAACAACATCCTTAGAACCCATGCGGATATAGTTTTCATATAATTCATCTCCTTGACCAAAATGATCATAGGACACCCCAGAGCTCAACTGTCAACTCTGATCAGGTTGTCCACATTGTATTTCAAAATATCAAATCCATCTGATGGATTACCCTGGCCAAGGTTTTGCTAAATTGAAATACAGCGACTCATTCTTCTCCAACTCTTGGAGTGGTCAATCCCATCTCGATCACACTCTGACTTCGCAAGTACTTGACTGTGCCCAGAAGCCTTCCGTCCCTGAATTAGAAATTCAGTTAGTCCAGTACCAAAGCACAGTGAGTTGCTTGCAAGTCACTGAGGTGATCTCAAGTCTAAGGGATACTTATACCTATATCCCATCAGAGACATTCTCGACAGCAGAATGCTCTGGAGTTGGTCACATTCAATGATGATGTACCCTTACATCTCACCTGTATGCCATACTAGTGTCTCCACACTCCTTGGTTAAGAGGACAACCAACCCATATGGCCTACAGCGACCTATGCTCGATAGAAGCTGTCATCCTTATTAACAGCCTATCATTTGGTCGTGAACAGTTTTAAGGACTAATCGATAAATCCTCTCTTTATCGAATCTAAATAGTCCTAAAGACTTCATCATAACAATGGAGTTCATTAGAAGATGAAAGCTTATGATGAAAATGCCAAATATATTTTATTTATTAATAAATCAATTACAATACTTGGTTGCTCAACCGTCAACAGCTTGACGATTGGCTTTTTGGGACACATTTCCCAACACTTAGGCACTGGACTACCTGAATTTCTAATTCAGTGATGGAAGGCTGCTGGGTGTAGTTAAGTACTTGACTTGTCGGTGCGTGTGTCAAGATGGGATTGACCACTCCAGTTTAGGAGCTGTGTACAGTCATGTTTTAATTTAGCAAAATCTTGACCAGGATAGTCTTTATGAGAAGTCACAGGACTGTTTGAGTTGAGCACGATTCGAATGATCTAATCAGGGTTGACAGTTTAACCCTGAGTCGTCCTAAACACAGAGGTCAAAAGGATGAATTATACAGTAACTATATTCACGTAGGTTCTGAGTGTTGCGATTACGACTATTCGACCTATCCGATCGTCGGGTACCATTGCTAGATGGTCACTTCGATTAGTACAGGAATTGGTTCCTGTGCTACCGGCTTAGGTTCAAACCTGCAGGGTCACACACATTAGAGGTTCCTATCTGATCTGATGGCTGATGAAGAGTCCTAATACTCGTGGACTATGAGTCCTACATATCTGAAACTCTATGATCGAGAATCAAAATTCTTTGATCACAAGTCCCACACATTTTGGGTACCGGGGTCAAGAGTCCCACTAGTTTGGGACTCTTCGATCAGGGTTACATATCGATGAATTCTGATGCTCGATTACCCATCAAATTTGAACTCAATATTTATGAGAGATTTAATTAGTGATTTGATCACTAATTAACTTAATTTGATTGAGTAATTATTTTTGGATCAAGTCCAATTGAATTAGATTCAGTTGGGTTTGACCCGATTAGGTTAAGAGTTGACCTAATCGTCGAGATGGTTTGGTCCCTGATTTGATCAGGGGTTGGGCTTAATCAATTCTTAATTTGATTAAGATTTTATTGAGTCTAATTAAGCCTAATTTAATTGGATTTAAATTAGTCTAATTGGGCCTAACTTATTTGGTTCAATTAGGTTGGTTTAAATAATGAAACCACCTTGACCCATTCTCCCTACTCCACCTCACTTCCACTGCGCCCATTTGAATTCATGAGAAGGAAGTTCTCATGAATTTTTTCTCATGTAAAGCCCTCCTCACACCCTACTTTAATGTGCCATATGAGTGGATAAGGATGATTGGTTGGCCATTCAAATTCAAAACAAAGTTTGAATTTGAATGAGCAACTAATCTTAGCGCCTTGATCTTATCCTCTTTTAGCAACCCATTTATTACACGAGAAAATATTTCTCATGAAATCACTCATGCAAAAAGTAAGCCATGCCCTCCTCTTCTCACACCCTTAGTGGATAGGGATAAATTGATTTCCATTTGAATTCAAAATTTGATTTGAATTCAAATGTGCAATTACTCATCTTTATCCTCTCACGTGGATAAGATGTTTGACGTTGTTTTAAAAGGAGGAGAAGAGTGGGGCGTGTGCAAGAAAAATTTTGGAGAGAAAATCTGGGTGTGAGAAATCCTTGTGTGCAAGGTGAAGGTCTATATCCTTCCGAGAGAAAAAAAAAGAAAAGAAAGAAAAAGTGTGTGCAGGGTTTCAGTGAGTTCTTCAGGGTTTCAGCTTGGAGTTCGAGAAGTGAGAAGGTGAGCTACGAGTGTCGTAAGCCCACCAAATTTTAGAGAGATCTTCAACATCCTCTCAAGCATGTCTGCTGATGATCTGAAGTGTCTAAAAAATTGACAAACATCAATCGAAAGAGTTCGATCAGCATCGGCCGTCGAAAGGGCTCTACAACGAGCTAGCACTCGTGAGGAGTCGATCAGATCGAGAGCTTCGTGTGGATGATCCACAGAGGCCAGACATACTATGTGGCTATATCATGATGATCAGACTCTCTCGATGGTGATCAGATTACGGTGATCTACTATCCGCACAAAGGTATTGTGTTCTGAACACATTACAGTAAAGTGTTTACTGTTCAAATTCGAATTTCAAATTTAAATGCATGCATGCTATATATCATATTTAGATCCTAGTGTAGGGTAAATTTTTATTAATTAATTAGATTAATTAATAATTTTTACTGTAAACTAGTGATTTTGAAAAAAATTTAAAATTACCATTTTACCCCTGCACTGAATTTCCCCACAAATGGTATCAGAGTGGGTTCTTAGATATGATATATATATTTGCATGCATAGATTAAGTTGTAATCTAAAAGTTTAAAGTTTGAAATTTAAATTTTGAAAGTTGTTCGAAATTCAAAATTCAAAAATTTGAAATTCAAAATTTGAAATTTGAATTTTGAAATTTGAAATTCAAAATTCAAAAATTTGAAATTCAAAAATTTGAAATTTGAAATTTGTTTGAAATTTGAAATTCAAAATTTAAAATTTGAAATTTAAAATTTAAATTTTGAAATTGATATATTTAGATATACTTGATCCAAGTAGCAAGTAATCGAATTGGGTTGGTTGCCATGGCCGTTCGATCATAGAAGAAAAATAGGGTTTAAAGGCCCTCTCTTCCCATTCGATGGGGTCTCCTATGGCGGTAGGGGTGCCGATGTGATTATATCCCATGCAGATGAAGCAGCGAAAGGAATATTCATGATTTATTTTGATTGAGTTATTTTCTGTTATGTAATTAGCAATAGGATTGCTATTTATGAAATATGCTGATCTATTTGTGTAATGAGTCAACATATTTGGTGAACAAAAAATAAAACCTTTCAAATTTAAAAATTATTTTTGAAATGCCAAACGCTGACCCATCAGCCTAAATACTTAATTAAAAGAATTAAGTATTGTCTAGTAGGTCTAGAATTGTGAATTAAGACTTAAGATAATTGCATAAACTTGTGGGTCAATGGGTTAGATGGATTAGGTCCATAATTGGGTTAGACCTAAGGTTAGCTTAAAGAAATAGACTAAATTAGAGTAATTGATCAAATCTAATCAAAAGTTGAATTAGATTAGGTCAAGGATACTCTAGACTCAACTCCAATAGTTGTAGTTGAATGGGTCCATGTCTTTAACTAGACCAAGATGGACTTAATTCATGGCTACGCGGTGGAACCCTATTTACTAAGTTGATCAAATTAAAACTAATGAACCGGTTGGTGTCTAAGGTAAGTTTGGCAGTTTGACCAGTGATTTTTAAGCGAGAGCTACTCGCAGTGATTCGATCTCTGACGAGTTAATGGCTTATCCCCACCACTGATCTCACTTACCTGGCCAACCTGGTGAATTAAGTTTTGATTAGATCACTTGGTGATTAAGGCTCACCCATGTCATTAGGTAAATCAGTTTGACTGATTTAGGTGCTCCTAATGCCAGCTTTAAGTAAATCCTTTTTAATCTGACTTGGTGAAGTCAGTGGGAGGATTGAAATTGGCTAGATATTTTCTTCTCATCTATTCTTTAATAAAATCCTCAAAAAAATTATTAGGTTCTAAAAATGATTAAGTTATATTGATAACTAAGTCATAGCCTCCCATTAAGTGAGTGATAATGAGTCCATTAGTTTAATAATCATTGGAGGCCCAAAGGTCTGGTGCTTATTGACTAATGAAATTATCATTCATAGTATGATAATTTGGTTTGAGTCTTTCTGATAGTGGTTAGGTTGGCCGACCAAAGTCGGGCTTGATCATTTATTGATCCGATTCACCAAATCAAATCATGTTAATGGTTGGACCTAACTAGATTTTTTCAGTGGAGACCAAAGCCTACTGATTAGGTTCTGGGGCAAAATCAATTACTAGAAGTTGTTTAGAGAAACAACTAGTTATGAACCTACCCATAGATGCACATGGGTTGACCAACCAAAGTTGGGCTCGTGTGTAGTCTGTGTGGATTCTAGTACCCACTAAGAAATTAATGTAATTCCTCGAATTGGAGGTTGAGGCTACCGATTCGTAAAAATACTGGAAGAAGCTTTGGACTAAAGTCTAAGTCATTAGTATTAATAATTTATGTACTAATATAGGTCTGGTTTTCCATTATGCAGCTATGGCCACTACCCTATCACTTCGGTCATTATTAGATAATGACAAGCTCATGGGACCTAATTTTGATAGCTGGTATTAAAAATTAAAAATCGTCCTTGAGCATGAGTGGATCCTTTATGTAGTAACGGATCTGGCACCTGAGGAACCAGCCCTGAACGCTAGAGGGACGGTCCGAGATACTTACCAGAAGTGGCTCAATGACCGCACCACCATCCGATGCATAATGCTGGTGGCAATGAATGATGAGTTCAGCCGTAGGTTCGAGAACATCTAGCCATAGGAGATGCTTCAAATGTTGAACGACTCTTTTGGCACGCCTGACGATGTTGAAAGGCACAAAACTACTTGTACCATTTTTAATGCTCGGATGAGAGATGGAGTCTCAGTCACTGATCATGTACTGTACATGATCGAAATGATTGAGCACCTAAGTAAACTGGGTTTTCCCCTGCACGAGCAGCTCGATAAGGATGCGATCCTTAATTCTCTGCCCAAGTCCTTCCTTCCCTTCCTTACTCATTTTTGAATGACAAAGCTTGCAGTGAACTACCACGGTTTGTTGGGGTTGCTGCAGAACTTTGAGAAGGACCACTAGCTCCATAAGGAGTCGGTGAATGTTGTGGGAGGGTCTTCTTCTGATCGTCGACCCTTTAAGAAAGGGAAGAAGAATAAGAAGAAGAAGAATAAGAAGGTGCAGCTGCATGCCGGGATGTCTGCACAGGGTCAAACCAAGAAGTGTAAGCCCGACAAGAGCCAGGCAGAGTATTTTTTTTGCAAGAAGCAGGGGCATTGGAAGAGGAACTGTCCTCTATACATTGCCTCATTGGACCCGAACAGGCCAAAGAAGAAGCAAGGTACTTATATGATAACACCTTGCAACTTTTCCATTTGTGATACTACTGCCTGGGTATTGGATACCGGAAGCCCTTATCATATTTGCAATTCGATGCAGGGTCTGTAGGTCAGTAGGAGATTTGATGAAGATGAGAGGTTCCTGAACGTTGGAGGTGGAAGCAAAGTTCCAATTCTAGCATTAGGAATCATGAACCTTGTAATCAATTCTCGAAATATAA
Source organism: Elaeis guineensis (assembly GCF_000442705.2). Classification (NCBI taxonomy): domain Eukaryota; kingdom Viridiplantae; phylum Streptophyta; class Magnoliopsida; order Arecales; family Arecaceae; genus Elaeis; species Elaeis guineensis. Next base: position 34,822,575 of record NC_026003.2, on the reverse strand, counting down.
TTCTAAGTGAATGTCACTATTATCCAAGCTTTTTATTAAATATTATTTCTGTAGGCCTTTTGGCCATGAACGGTTATCAATTTTTAGTAAAAGAAAATATTTGCAATATTATTTTGAATGGTGTTACAATGTTTGTTGGACAACTTAATAATGGAATTTACTTTCTATCATAACCTGTTAATGTGGTTCAAACACCTTGCAACTTTTTTGTTTATGATACTACTGCCTGGGTATTGGATACCGGAAGCTCTTATCATATCTGTAATTCGATGTAAGGTCTGCAGGTCAATAGGAGATTTGATGAAGGTGAGAGTTTCCTGAACGTTGGAGATGGAAGCAAAGTTTCAGTTCTAGCTTTAGAAATCATGAACCTTGTAATCAACTCTCGTAATGTAATTCTGAGTGAATGTCACTATTGTCTAAATTTTTTATTAAATATTATTTCTGTGGGCCTTTTGGCCATGTACAATTATGAATTTTTAATAAAAAAAAATATTTGCAATATCATTTTGAATGATGTTACAATATTTGTTGGATAACTAAATAATGGAATTTACTTACTATCACAGCCTGTTAGTAGGTTCAAACCTCCGGTAAATGCCCTAGAATGGATAATATGTCAGAAGTCTATCTTTGGCACTATAAGCTAGGTCATATCAATAAGAACAGGATAAACAGGTTGGCTCAAGAAGGAATTTTTGAAGTTGGTGATTGTGAATCACTTCCAACCTGTGAGTCCTGTCTTCTTAGGAAGATGACCAAATCACCTTTTACTAGAAAAGGTGAGCAAGCCAGTGAACTCTTGGGTCTGATACATTCTGATGTATGTGGACCCATGAGCTCAAGTGCAAGAGGTGGATATTTCTACTTCATAACCTTCACAAACGACCTATCGAGGTATGGATATGTCGACTTAATGAAGCATAAGTCGGAGTCATTTGAAATGTTCAAACTATTCCAAAATGAGGTAGAAAAATAAACTGGGAAGTATATTAAAACTCTTCGATCTGATCGAGGAGGTGAATATCTTTCCAATGAGTTTCTGACATATCTTGGGGAGAATGGGATTCTCTCTCAGTAGACTCCTCCTGGAACACCATAGCATAATGGTGTATCTGAAAGGAGAAATCGGACCTTGTTGGACATGGTTCGATCCATGATGGGGTTTGCTGGTCTGTCGATCTCTCTCTGGAGATATACGCTCGAATCGACTTGTTACCTTCTAAATAAGATTCTGAGTAAGTCTGTAACCAAAACACCTTATGAGATATGGATAGGACGTAAGCTAGTACTCTCGCACCTTATGGTTTGGGGGTGTCCAGCTTATGTTAAACATTTAATTACGGATAAGCTTGGACCTAGGTCTGACAAGTATTATTTTATAGGGTACCCAAAAGAGACCAAAGGATATTATTTCTACCTAGCTGATGAGTAAAAGATGTTTGTCAGCCTTAAGACAATCTTTTTGAAAAAGGAGTTCCTTGATGAAGGGACTATTGCCTCTAAGGTCAAACTTGAGGAAGTTCGATAAGTGAAAAAATCGACACAAGTTGCTGAATCTGAATCGAATTTGGTTAGATCAGATCCGGAGCCCATTGTTCCTGCACCCTTAAGGCGGTCTGGTAGAGTACCACGTTAACCGGACAGATACTATGGTTTCTTGGTCTGAGACGGCGATCCTGTCAAACTTGATGAAAACGATGAGGATCCGATCACCTACATGGATGCAATATAGAGACCTGACTCTGAGAAATGGCTAGATGCCATGAAATCCGAAATGGAGTCCATGAAGGTCAATGATGTGTGGACATTGGTTGACCCACCCGAAGGAGTAAAACCCATAGGGTGTAAGTGGGTCTTCAAGAGGAAGAGGGGCGCAGATGGAAAAGTGGAGACCTATAAAGTCCGTCTGGTTGTCAAGGGATATCGTCAACGTTATGGTATAGACTATGATGAGATATTTTCTCCTGTGGCAATGCTCAAATCCATTCGGATTATGCTTGCCATAGCTGCCCATCTGGACTATGAAATCTGACAGATGGATGTGAAGACAGCTTTCCTAAACGAAGAGCTGGACGAAGAGGTGTATATGATACAACCAAAAGGGTTCACATCCACAGATGAGTCTAAGGTGTGCAGGCTACAGAGGTCCATTTATGGACTAAAGCAGGCATCCCGGAGTTGGAACATATGTTTTGATAGGATGATCAAGACATATAGCTTCGTTAAGAACAGAGAAGAACCCTGCATTTATAAGTGAGCTAATGGTGCAGTAGTGGTATTTCTTGTATTGTATGTGGATGATATTCTCTTAATCAAAAATGATGTCCTTGCATTACAAGGAATAAAGATTTGGCTGTCGTCGCAGTTCTCCATGAAGGATCTGGGAGAAGCTTCCTACATCCTAGGGATGAGGATCTATAGGGATAGATCTAAAAGGTTGCTTGGCTTATCTCAGTCCACGTACATTGATACTAAACTGAAGAGGTTCAGCATGGAGAATTTCAAAAAAGGCTATCTACCGATAGACCATGGAATTTCTCTCTCGAAGAGGGATTGTCCGACAACACCTCAAGAGAGAGAGCGTATGGGTAGAATTCTATATGCTTCGATAGTGGGATCTATCATGTACGCCATGACATATACACGACCAGATGTGGCATACTCACTAGGGGTAGTGAGTAGATACCAATCTGATCCAAGAGAAAATCACTGAAAAGTTGTTAAAACCATCCTGAAGTATTTAAGAAATACTAAGGACCAGTGGCTTGTTTATGGTGAATCGGACTTGAGACTTATGGGGTTTATAGACTCCAATTTTTAGTCTGATCATGATGACAGCAAAAGTGTATCGAAATTTATTTTTACCCTTAATAGTGGGGCTGTCTGCTAAAAGAGTTCCAAGCAGCATACTGTGGCTGATTCAGTTTGCGAGATAGAGTATGTCACTGCATCAGATGCTGCCAAAGAAGTGGTGTGGCTGAGGAAATTCCTCACCGAGCTCAGAGTAGCACCCTCCCTTGTTGGTCCAGTTCTGCTCTATTGTGACAGCTCTGGAGCCATTGCTTAGGCGAAGGAACTGAAGGCACACCAGCGAACGAAACATATTCTGCATCGCTACCATCTTATCTGGAAAATCATGGATAGAGGTGACGTCGACCTTCAGAAGATCGACGGAAAGGAGAACTTGACCAACCCATTCACTAAAGCCATTGTGGTGAAGGAGTTTGACGACTTCAAGTCGAAGATGGGTATTAGATACTACACCGATTGGCTTTAGGCCAAGTGAGAGATTGTTGGGAATAGTGTCCCAAAGCTAATCGTCAGCCTGTTGATGGTTGTGCTCTTTCTTGTATTAGTATATAAATTATAAATTAATAAAAAATATTTTAACATTTTTCATCACAAATTGTTTCATCTTCTAATGAACTCCTGTGTTGTGGTGAAGTCCTTAGGACTATTTAGACTCGACAAAGGAGGATTTGTCGTTTAGTCCTTAAACCTATTCGCGATCAAATGATACATTGTTACCAAGGATGACAACGTTTATCAAGCATAGGTCATTGTCTGCCATATGGGTTGGTTGTCCTCTTAACCAAGGAGTATGGAGACACTAGTATGGCATACAAGTGAGATGTAAGGGTACATCTGCACTGAACGTGACCGACTCCTGAGCTTTTTCTGCTGTCAAGATTTGCTCCGATGGGATATGGGTATAACTATCCCTCCGACTTGAGACTGCCACAGTGACTTGCAAGCAACTCACTGCACTTAGGCACTGGACTACCTGAATTTCTAATTCAGTGATGGAAGGCTGCTGGGTGGAGTCAAGTACTTGACTTGTCGGTGCGTGTGTCAAGATGGGATTGACCACTCCAGTTCAGGAGCTGTGTACAGTCGTATTTCAATTTAGCAAAACCTTGGCCAGGATAGTCAAAATTTTGGCCAAGGTAGTCCTAGTGAGGAGTCATAGGACTGTTTGAGTTGAGCACGATTCGGATGATCTGATCAGGGTTGATAGTTTAACCCTGAGTCGTTCTATACACAAGGGTCAAAAGGGATGAATTATACAGTAACCATATTCGCATAGATTTTGAGTGTTGCGATTGTGACTATTCGACCTATCCGGACATCGGGTACCATTGCTAGATGGTCACTTCGATTAGTACAAGAATTGGTTCCTGTGCTATCGGCTTAGGTTCGAACCTGCAGGGTCACACACATTAGAGGTTCCTATCTGATCTGATGGCTGGTGAAGAGTCCCACTGGACTGAGACTCTTCGACCAAGAGTCCTAATGCTCGGAGACTCTAAGTCCTATGTATTTGAGACTCTGTGATCGAGAATCAGGATTCTTTGATCATGAGTTCCACACATTTTGGGTATCGGGGTCAAGAGTCCCATTGGTTTGAGACTCTTCGATCAAGGTTTCATATCGATGGACTTTGATGCCCGATTGCCCATCGAATTTGGACTCAGTATTTATGAGAGGTTTAGTTAGTGATTTGATCACTAATTAACTTAATTTGATTGAGTAATTATTTTTGGATCAAGTCCAATTGAATTAGATTCAGTTGGGTTTGACCCGATTAGGTTAAGAGTTGACCTAATCACCAAAGTGGTTTGGTCCCTGATCTGATCAAGGATTGGGCTTAGTCAATTCCTGATTTAATTAGAATTTTATTGAGCCTAATTAAGCTTAATTATGTTGAGTTTAACTTAGTCTAATTGTGCCTAACCTATTTTAATAAGGTTGGTTCAATTAGGTTGATTTAATATTTGAAACCACTTTGACTTATCTCCCTGCACCACCTCACCCACCTGCGCCTATTTGAATTCATGAGAAACAAGTTCTCATGAATTTTCTCCCATGCAGAAGCCTTCCCACGCCCTCCCTTGTGCGCCACTTGTGTGGCTGCATTGCAATGATCAAACCTTTCCGACGGTGATCAGACTACAGTGATCGACTACCTGCATGAAGGTAATGTGTTCTGAACACATAACAGTAAAATATTTACTGTAGAAGTTTAAATTTTAAATTTAAATGCATGTTATATATATCATATTTGGATCCTTATGTAGGGTTAATACATGTTAATTAATTAGATTAATTAATAATTTTCACTGTAAAATTATAATTTTGAAAAAATTTTAAAATTACCATTTTACCCTTGCACTGAAATTTACTTCACTGACTAGATGGCAGGTCATGGATAAATCATCAAATCTCAATATCAGTCATATGATAGATTGATTAGCTCAAGTCCAGTTGTGACTTCTATAGAAACTCTTTTTCATCAATCACACTGCTGTAGCTACAGACTCTTGGACTTAGCCTCTCAAATTTCATAGGACTACCCCTCTCTATCACGGTCGATAGATCCTATTTTGATGCACACCCCACTCCTACAATGGACCAACTATCGCCAACATCCACTACAAGGGCTCATTGAGTCCCATGTTTATGTGTCAATCAAACTCCAGCAACCTCACTGCGAGTAGCAGTACCATCTCAAGTCAAAGGACCAGTCACACAACTACAGCATCGAGATAATTACTGATGATTGAATAAAAATCTAAGTGATCTCTCGTATGGTCACGCTTAGTGCTAGTTGTTCTCTAACAATCACTCGCACTTGTTGCCTTGGATCTTTACATAATAGATTAGAGACCCATCTATCTCAGAGGAAGTAATTTTGCACCAATTTATCCAGATCTATCATCGCCCTCATGATGATCCTATATCCAGGAGTTTTTAGGAATTAAATATATATTTTTAATTCTTAACACTTTAAAAATATGTATCGAAGCTAATTTTATGGACGATTCAAGGACACATCACACTTGAATGAAAAAAAAATTATCTTTTTATTGATCATATCAATATATTAAGTATAAAATTATATCCTAGATTTATTACAATGTGTCAGCCATATTGGCTTCTAGGACATACATCTAACATGTACAAGATCTAAAATATCACTCATCCGATCTCCATATCCAGTAAATGGAGTCTTGATCATTTTTCTCATGAGACAAGATTTACAAGTTCCATATGATTCATAATCATAAGAATAAAAAAAAATTATCTTTGTATAACTTGTTAATCCTTGACTCATTTATATGGCCAAGTTCACAGTGCCAGAGGTATGTGATATTCACATCCTCTCTCTTTCTCTTCTTTATATTATCAATATAAAATACATTATCATTAAGTGAAAGAAACATAAGATCATTATCAATAAAAGCACTTCCATAATATTTGTTAGAAAAATAAATAGAACAACCATTATTTTTAGTAATTATTTCAAAATCTTGTACCAATAATAATGGTACAGAAATAATATTTCTAACAATATCTGAAATATAATAATAGATCTTCAGTTCCAAAATTTTGTCCGAAGGCAACTTCAAAACCCTGGTTCCTACGGCTTCGGCCTGAATGGACTCTCCACTATCACTAAACAGCTCAAAGTTACTTTTATTCAGATTTCTTACTTTCTGTAGATCCTGCAATGATTTGCAAAGATGTGAACTATAGGCGGTATCCAATACTCAAAAATTTAAAAATAAAGTACTTAATGATAAATTAGTTTGTATCATATACAAACCTTTGATAATATTTGCCGATTTCACGGTTGTAAGGTACTCCTTGCAATTTCTCTTTCAGTGATCCTCCTTGCTACATTGATAACAAGTACCTTTAGCGGAGATCTTTTTTGCCTTCTTCTTAGAGATGCCAGCCTTAAGATTCATATTTTTTTTAGAACCCTTCTTTGCCTTCTTCTTGCTGATCTTATCAATATGAAGGACTTGAGCCTTTTCATCCTTAAAATGGCTCTCTACTATTTTCAGCACGTTTAGTAGTTCTGGTAGGCTGATGTTCAGTTTGTTCATATGATAATTAATAATAAATTATGAAAAAGAGTCAAAGAGAGACTGCAGGATCAAATCCTAGCTCAGTTCACCATCCATGGCAAAATCCAGCTATCCCAGATGAGTGATCAAATCAATCATCTTTAGGATATACATTTGCACGAAGATGCCTTCAGTCATGCAGGCATGGAACAACTACTTTGATATGCAGGATCAAATCCTGGCTTAGTCCACCATCTATGGCAAAATCCAGCTATTCCAGATTAGTGATCAAATCAATCATCTTTAGGATATACATTTGCACGAAGGTATCTTCAGTCATGCGGGTATGGAACAACTGCTTTGATATCTCATATCAAGCAGTTCGACTTTGTTCCCTGTATAACTCCTTAAGGTTAAAGAGAATAGAGGGAACATCCATATCCTCATGCTGCCTCTAGAGCTCATTGCTCATAGAAGCAAGTATGATGCATTTGACAGTCACACAGTCATCTTTTCACATCTTATATGTGGCCTTTTTCTCCTCAGAAGCATCTTCTCCAAGAGAATCTGGAGCAGGTGTATCCAGAATGTAAGAGACTTTTTTCTGAGTGAAAATAATTCTCAATTTCTTTAACCAATTGACATAGTTGGGTCCAGTCAACTTGTTTGCATCTAGGATACCTCTAAGTGAAAGTGAGGATGCCATAAGTGTAGTTAATCTACAACAACTAGAACATAATATAAGCAGACGACTCATTATAACATGCACAACTAGACTAGGACTTTTATCTAATTGTGTCTCCCACTATTTTATCAAACTTCATACCCCTTAAATATGAAAATCGAGAAACATACTAATGTTTCTTAGTGAGATTGAGATTTCTATTTCTCACAAACACCTTGTGGATAGTACAATAAGTATTCATGAATTTAAGAGTAGGTAACTCTTTACCAATTGTACCTTTATAATTCTCAATATCTTTTTTTTCTGATCTTTAGATCACATATAGTCTTATGGATAATACAACAAACTATAGTGTTCTAGTTAAGTTGACCCTTCAATCCATATGGTCATACTTAAACAATGCTGTCCTTGTGGATAGCACAACAAATTAATACTATTTAAATATATCATAAGCACCAATATGTACTTGATCAACATCATGTCAATTTCTATAGTAAGCCTTGTAGATAGCATAACAAGCTCACTAAGATCTTGACATACTCTATCGACCAAGTTTGAAAGAAGGCCTTTGTAATGTCTACATCACTTAATTAATCTAAGTTCGAAATTCAACAAGACCAAATTGATTAGATAAGTAGGTGGGAGACTCCCTGTAGCTTTTCTAGATACCAATAGAGTTGGCCAAGCCAGTATACAGATCTAATTGTAAAACCACCATTGACACTTTTCTCGATACCAATTGATCTTAAGAATTCAACTTTTGATTAAAAAGTGAATTCCGACATTACAACTTAATATAATTAAATGAGAGACTTTAAACTGGTCTCGGCACATCTTAACTATAAGCACATAAAACGTACACTACAAATTATGCAACTTGACATGCTTCTATTATTCTAAATAGCAATCATATAACATGCTAAAAATATATAAGGGTGAAATGGATGTCAAAACATATGTCAAGCATATCGAAAAAAAATAGTAAACTCTAATCACATTAGGCATGCTTTACACCCTTAACAATGCATCAATTTGAGCATCATACAACCATGATAATACAAATTTCAAAATTATCATAAATTAATAATTTAATAACTAAAATTAAATATCATGACATATATAAAGTCAAAAATAATTTTTGAGTTTAAAGGATTGATGCTATAAATTAATGCAAAATTTTTTAGCAAGATATGCACAAGAATGATTCTATGCCCGACTATTGCACTTATTTGATCGAATCAGACAAAGGTGGCTCTGATACCATTGTTGGATTCCAACCACATAGTGAAAAATAATTTTTAAAAATTTAAAATAAGCAAATCAATAGCTTTATCAAATAAAACTATCGAGCTGAATCCAAAACCCTAGAATCACTTTATCGATCATGATCAAAGCAAATTCAAGCATGCAAAGAGATAAAAAATTATACTTTAACCAATATAAAAAAGTGGCATGTTAGTATTTTTCACAAGAACTCAAGGTAGAAGTCCTCCAATGGTGATCCACATGAAAGTTGGCTAAAGTCCTTCCCAACCAGTGCGCTGCCACAGCCTTGTCTTCTCAAGAACACTGCTGGCTTTGAACTTACGTCACGATCGCACCAAAGCCCAGTTGCTTTTGATCTCATCATCAAAACAATACTAAGAAGACACTCTTCAGATATCATACAACTTAAGATTTAATTTTTAGCTCCAACACATAGAAAAATCAAATCCTAGGATACTCAAGCAATACTTGTTGAAAATCTCACCACCCTTGTAACAACTTTTGCCACTCAAAATTTCTTCTTTTTTTTCTTAAAATTTTTTTAGAATTTTTCTTATGTTTACCACATCCCTCTTCTTAGTTTCAGCTAAAAAATCTCCACAAGAGACTATGTGGGGCACACCCTATAAATAGGGGACCAGGGGACGTCACATGGGATGAAGGGGCACCAACCTTTGGTGCTCCAACTTCCCACTTGCCAAATAAAATCACCAAGTGAATTTTTGGTGATCCAATTACCTATAGTAGAAGAACTCTTAGTCTTCTACTTTTTATAAAAAAAATTAATAAATTTTGGTGACAAAACATAAGATTTCTGATCAGAAATTTAAGGCAACGCATGTTAGTTAAGAGCCTTCTTTAAGAAGGACTCTTTACTTCATATGCCAAAATAAGGGGGCAGCATTTATTTTTGTGCATGGGTTCTTGTGGGCATAGAAGACTCCTTCTCCACTTGAAGCTCTTTCAAGTTGGATAAGGATCCAATCCAAATTGACCTAATCCCATTAGGTCAAAGCCAACTGGTCTAGGTTAGCTCAAACACTTTGATCTAAACCAATTTGAAAACTTGGGTTAATACAATGTGTTAGCATATCAAATTAACTCATATTAGTTTATATTAAACTCTAATTAGATCAGACCAAGGCTAAATTTCAAAGTGTGTAACCCATTGAATTTCAAATCTAGACAGCAGTGGATCAAGACTTTTGATGTAACCCTAATCCGATGAGATTAGGTCACCCGAAGAGTCCCAATCAACTTGAACTCTTCCAAATTGACTCCAGAATCAAATTCTTTCAATTTTGATGAGCTCATAAGTCAAGATTAATGTCTCACAATGTGTCATGACTACCCAAAAGATTTAAAATTTTGATGAAAAATTATCAAAATACCCTTTAGTGGTAAGTTTTCGTGTAATTCAATCCTTTAGTCAAACAACATCTCAGATGAGTTATGGATATGAAAGAAAATATGTCAAACTCAATCACTTATCATTATATATCTCGATCAGAAGGTGATGATTCAGTTGATGATATATTAAAAATCTTTTTCTAATTATCATCCTGCTTTGGCCAAAGACTTCCGAATCAATGACCTATGAGATTACATAAGATGTTCACTCCCTTTATTAGGAGTGACTGACCCTTTATTGATCAGTCACAATCTCTATGAACTCATCACCATATCCAGAACACCCCATATAAGGATCAGAAAATCAAGTTAGGTAGTGAACAAAAATATAGATCCAAGTATACAAGGTATCATGGTGATCTCAGGTCTAAGGATCACATGCACAACTCCCACTAGAGAATTATCAGTTGACATATAAATAAGACTCCATCTAATATTTTTTTGTAGGTCAATTTAGTGAACTTATTCTCTAATGAGCATCTATATCCTTGTATTAGTGTCTCCATAAGTAGTTGTAAGATCAACCATCCTCATTTTTGAGTATACATAGGACATGTTGGTGCAGAATTTCACCGACGTTGGAGAAGCTGGAGTCGAGGGGATCACGTCCACCATCGAAACCTGCAAGAAAAGTCTAAACCAGAGTTGGGGGTGCTCCGACAAGACCCTCCAATGCTCAAGTCAGTACTCTGCCTCAACAGAAATGGAGCACTCGAATAGGATTTTAGCAGAGTTTCAAGATAGAGTTTAGAGCTTAGAGAAGAACGTATTTGGGGGTCCTTTTTATAGTCAGAAAGCGTAACTAATTGACAGCGACGTCTGTAACTGTCTGGTAGTGGATCATTCGGGGCCACGTAGAGTTTGTTACAGAGAGTGGAGTGGTGTCCATTGTCACGACTTGCCAGAGAGTTCGGGCCTGACGGATGAAGCTCGGTTGGGATGTTTGATGGAGCAGAATGGCTCTCTGTCTTAGTAATCTAAGAGAAGCTCGGATGTTTCTGAGGTTGCTGATGAGTCCACTGTTGTCAGGTGCCTTGGGTGCTGATGCTGCAGGCGGAAGTCATCTGCTATAGAAGCTCGGACGGAGACTTTTTGTTGGAGAAGTCCGGTAGGAGTCTGATTGCTAGAGAAGTCCATCTAAAATTTACCTGATGCGGAAGCTCGTCTGAAGATTGTCCGTCGGAGAGGTCCGATTTCATGAGGAATCCAGCAGAGGATCATCCGGCAGTGGAGTTTGGATGGCGCTATGGAGGCTTGTCCGCTGGAGGAGTCTTGAGGATACTGGGGAAGGTCGAACATTGGAGGAGTCTGAAATTTAATTTTGTTGTAGAAGTTCGGACGGAGCCCGGCTCTTGTAGGAGTCTGAAAGGAGGCCGCTTATTGTAGAAGCTTGGATGAAGATCGATTGTCGTGGAAGCTCGAATGAAGACTTCTTATTGTAAAAGCTCAGACGAAGATCGGTTGCCATGGAAGCTCGGATGGAGACTTCTTATTGTAGAAGTCCCGCTGCTGGAGAAGCTCGGTCATTGACGAAGTGCAAAAGAAGTTCGGAATAGAAATCTGACTGGTGGAGCCCATCTGTTGTAGAAGTTCATCTGGGATCCATCCACTATAGAAGTTCGAATGGAGTCTGGCTCTTGTAGGAGCTCGGATGAAGTCCACTTGCAGTAGAAGTTCGGAGTAGAGTCGATCATGGCTGGAAGAAAACTGGAAGAGATTCGGAGAATAGTCGATCACTGTAGAAAATCGGCTGATAGTGAAGCTCAGAAAGCGTTTGGAGCAGCCCAGTAGATGAATGGAGGAGCTCATTATCGGAGAAGTTCGGATGGTATTATGGAAGCTCGGACGGTCGGGGGAGTTCAAAAAGATACCATACAAGGTCGGAAGCCAGAAGAGCCCTGGAAGGGTCGGCCTTTTACGAACTTTGGCTGGGATTATTTTATACCCAATACCAGTCCCCCTACTTTCGAGTTTGGGTTTCGAATGAAGGAAGTACAGAGAAATTTTTACAACCGAAGTTGTCTCCCTCGATTTCTGTACTCGGTTATTTCCAGATATTTTGGCATTTGACGCGCTGGTGCTGGAGCCTTTTCAAATCGAGACGATCCGAAAAGATTTTTTCGAAATTCTTGCTGGAGCGTTGCTCTAGGTATGGCGCAATAATGATTCTGTCAGTTGTCAACCGCCTTTAGCCACCTGCCATGATGAGTGGGCCACACGACAGTTATAGATCGGCCAGAGAAAATCTGCGGTCATTATTGCACTGGACCCCTCCTTCAGGGGTCTCACTTTGCCTGGAAGTTTCTTCGGTCCCTCCTTCTACTTGAGAGTTCCGTTCTTCCCCAACGTCCTTCTCGGCCTTAGACGTTCTTCGAGTCGTCCCCATCTCTGCATCTCTACATCCTTCAGACCAGCCTAGGTTAGTTCCAGAACTCCCCTCTTTTTTTTTTTCTATTGCTGTTCTTCTTCTGTTTTTCCTCCTTTACATTTCACCTGTTCGATTTTCCATGAATGTCCTGTTTCTTATTTTTTTAAATTTTTTTGAGATTTTTAGGATTTTTACTTGATTCAAAATATCCTTCAACACTTCCTCCTCTAGCAGTTCTAGGAGTTCGTCTATTCCAGCCCTCCAAAATCTTAGTTCTGTAAATGAACCTCTTTCGATCTTTGTACCAGACACCATCCCCAGCTCTTTGACTCCGAATGAACTCTCACTGATTAGGATTCAGTATGGGGTTCCTCTGGAGTACGAGCTGGAGCCTCCCGGACCGACTGGCCGGGCTAGCGCTCCTCCCCTTGGCTGCTTCTGTTTATACCAAGAGGCTTTTCGCGTCGGACTTCGACTTCCACTTCCACCTTTTGTTATTGCTCTTTTTCGCTTCTTAAACATTTCTTTAGTTTCTGTAGCGCCGAACTCCTTTAGGTTTCTGATAGGATTTCTTTCCCTCTGTAGTTTAGTTGAAGTTCGACCAACTCTTTTTTTGTTTAGGAATTTCTATACCTTCAAGCGTCATCCCTCGGCAAAGAACTGGTGGTGCTTCTCCCCTTAGTTCGGTAGAAAGGGGTTGCTGAAAGGTGCCCCCTCTTCTATCCACAACTAGAAGAAGAGGTACTTCTCGTTCGATGCCCGACCTTGGAGCTGGGGTTGCCCCCCTGGGGCTCCCTGAGGGATTCCATCCGTCGAGCTTCTAGCCTGGGACAGGACGACCTTGAAGCCTCCAATAAACTCGAGGCTTATCCAGCTCCTCTTCTCTCTAACCTCCTGAAGGAACAACTCTTATTTAACGTCGGCCTAAGCCCTCTCAACCCTGTCGGTATTGTTATATATATATATATATATATGTCATTCGCTGCTTCCCCTTTCTTCTTGTTCTTTTGCTAAGCTGTGCCGATCTTCTTTCATTGCAGATATAGATGCTGATGCAGCTCGAATGCTAGCCCAGGGTCTCAAGACCCACAAAAGGAAAGGCACAGCATCCTCGGGGGCAGCGAAGAGGGCAAGGGTAGAAGAGACCAGCTCGATTGTGCCTGCCCAGGCGGCCATTCCGTCGACACTCCCTCTGACGCTGAGCTCGCAGTCTCTCGGGCCTCTAAAAGGAGCCCTCTGATCGAGGTTTTTGCTCCAGAGGCTCGGCCCAAGGAGGCACCGGAGGCCAAATGGAGAAGGAGAAAGAAGACATTGGCCCGCAAGAGCCGCAGCAGCAGGGCTGCCATCGAGGGGGCCGATGGCTCCGAAGAAGATCCAGGAGAAAATCCCTTCAATAATAGGGATCTAATAAAGAGATTGATCGACGAGTGCATCTTGCCCGAAGTCATCCACAGGATTGTTCACGTCGATCCTGAGCAGTGGGTCTGGGACTCTCTTGTCGTTTCTCGAGGTAGGTCAATTTACTCCTTTCTTATTCTCGCCTCTTTACTTAGCTTATTCCTCAGCTTTTATATTGACTCCCTGGCCGCTCTTGCAGATTGGACACTAGCTCATCGCCAACATCGAGACAATGAACAATGCTAGGAAGGAGGCCACCTAGGTGGAGGAAGGTCGCCTGGCCGAGGCCGCTCGCCTCAAGGAGAAGATCGTCGAAGTTGCGAGTCTCCAAGAGGTGCTGCAGAAGGAGGAGTAGACCTCGACAGACTTGAGGGCCACCTTGGAGGAGGAAAGAAAGAAAGCAGAGGCCGAGGTCTTCGAGTTGAAGGTGCAGATCCCATCCCTGGCCTCGAAAGCAATGGTCCGGGCAGTGGAGGAGTTCAAGACCTCCTCCGAGATGAGGGATCTAAAGGTCGAGTTCGGCCAGGCTGCCTTCATCAAGAGCTTCGAGCTCTGCCAAGAGAAGGTGGTCGGGAAGTTTTTTGAGCTGGACCTCGGCTTCCTGGATGAGGCATCCGATGACGAAGCTAGGCCTTCTAAAGCTGCTACCGGTCTTCCTCCAGCTAGGACTTCCTCGATTGCCGTGGCTGCCATGGCCGACCTTTCGAGGGTGTCGAGCTCCCCCACTTCTGCCCCAGAGGTCCGAAACCTCTAATTTTGTATTCTCCTTTTTTTTGTTGCAACTTTTTCTCATTCTCTTGTACGTAAGAACTATTTAATCAATGAAATTGGATTCTTCTTTACAGAGAGCTTCTCTTTTTTACTCTGCATTCTTTTTCTTCTCTTTTATTTTCTTGCACTGATTTGTGTTGTAGCGCTCTTGTCTCCCAGCGACAGTGCCCTGTCGAAGCTCTTCCCCTACCACAGGGGATTCCTCTGAAGTCGATGATCCGGGACCTCAGAAGGAAAGTTCATCACTTGATGAAGAAATCAAAGAAGCTGGATGACGAGCTTCATCGACTGAGGAAGAGCCATTCGGAAGTCACTGCGGAGGCTACTCGCTTTCGAGACCTTCACAAAAAGAGTTTCATGGACTACATCCAGAGGAAGGCTGACTTCATGATGGAGCTTGAGGAACTCTGAAAACATGCCAGCAACCGATCTTGGACTCAAGCTTCCAAGATCAGCTCCCTTGAGGTCGAGTTGGCGGCTGCACGGGAGAAGATCGGCCAGTTGGAAGTGAGCTCATCCTGGCTCACAACTTAGGCCGACCATGATCGAGACTGGTCGAAGAAATTCTCCAACCTTCAGAAGCAGCTGCAGGATGCCGAGGTGAACTACAACGCCTACCGAGTCAGCTGGTGCGGGCAAGTAGACGACTACTGAAGGAAGCTCAAGACGGCGACCGACGAGGTTGCCCGCCTTCAGAGGCAGTTGTCTGAGAGAGTCCAGGCCGTCTCTGCACAAGACTCTGACGAGCTCCGCTCCTTGAGGGGGACCATGAAAGAAATGTCTGTGGCCCTTGGGCAGAGAAGGTCGAACTACAGCGGCTGAAGATTCAGCTGGCCTACGAGCAGCAGGTGATCAAGGATGCCGAGGCAGAGTCTGAGGTTCTGAGGAAGAGGCTTCGAAAGTCAGAGGATGAAAGCCGACGGTTCCACCAAATGTACCGGGAGATGCTTTTAAGAAAGAAAGAACTGGAAGAAGAAGTTGAAAACTTAAAGCAATCCCTGACAATGACTGGAACCGAGAGTTCAAAGTCGGAAGAAGTCGAGCTTCCTTAGAGCTTCTTTTACCTTTTGTTCTTCCATGTATTCTTTTCTTTTCTTGTCATTTTCCTTTTTTGGCCTTTAAATTCTTTGTAATGCACATTTTACTAATGAAATGAAAAAGAATTTTCTCATTATCTTGTCTATTCTTGCTTTGAGTTGTTGTTTATCGAGCTTCTTTCATCTTTTGTCTTGTTTGATGTCGACGTTGTTTGAAGGTTCCTGATCATCACCGTATTGATTTGTCCTTTTTGTTCATGATCGAAGATCTTTTTGAGGCTACTCGAGTTTGACGCTTCCTCCTGATGCTCGAGCTTGGGGGTCCGAACTTCTCGTTACCTTGAAGAAGTTGATTTTCTCCTGCCAGTGTTGGGTTCCCTCTTAGAGACTGAGGGTTTTTGACGAGAGTCTCCTTCCTCGTTGAGATGAGGTTCCTTGTGTCTTCGATGTAGTTTATTTTTTTCTTATCACTGGCGTGGCTCGTCTCTTTCTCCTTTTCTCTCTCCCTTTTTTTTGTGTTCGAGTGAGGGTTTTTCCTCTGCTCTTAACAGGGTTGTAGGGGTGTAGAGAAGCCATTGAGGAGGCTTTCCTCCTTATTCGATCTTGAACGATCAGATCTTCATTTGTATCAGGATGAGGTTCTCCTCCTATTCCTGACATAGTCAATTTCAGCTCATGTTAGGATGAGGTTCTCCTCCTATTCCTAACAGGGCTGTGGGGGCACGTAAGGGCCGTTGCAAGGGCCTCTCCCCCCATCCGATCTCTAAATAACCAGGCCTTCGACCTTGCTCATGTTAGGATGAGGTTCTCCTCCTATTTCTAACATGGCTGTGGGGGTGCATAAGGGCCGTTGCAAGGACCTCTCCCCCCATCCGATCTCTAAATAATCGGGCCTTCGACCTTGCTTATGTTAGGATGAGGTTCTCCTCCTGTTCCTAACATGGCTGTGTTGCGAAATTTTAGTGCAGGGGTAAAATGATAATTTTAAAACTTTTTCAAAATCACTATTTTATAGTGAAAATAATTAATTAATCTAATTAATTAACATGTGTTTACCCTACACTAGGATCTAAATATGATATACAGCATGCATGCATTTAAATTTGAAATTCAAATTTGAACAGTAAATAATTTACTGTTCTATGTTCAGAACACAATACCTTTGTGCGGATAGTCGATCACCATAATTTGATCACCACCGAGAGAGTCTGATCATCATGATGCAGCCACACAGCATGTCTAGCCTCTATGGATCGTCCACACAAGGCTCCCGGTCTGATCGGCTCCTCACGAGTGCTAACTCGTTGTAGAGCCCTTTCAATGGCCGATGCTGATCGAACTCCTTCGATCGATGTTTGTTGATTCTTTGGATGCTCCAGATCATCAGTAAATATGCTTGAGAGGATGTTGAAGATCTTCCTAAAATTTGGTGGGCTCACGACACTCATAGCTCTCCTTCTCACTTCCCGAACCCCAGGCTGAAACCCTAGGGAACTCACTGGAAACCCTACGCCCACTTGTTTTTTTCTTTTCTTTCTTTTTCTCTCGAAAGGATATGGACTTCCTACTTGCACACAAGGCTTCCTCATGCCCCACTCTTTTTCTCCAAAAAATTCTATGCACGCCCCACCTTTCTCCTCTTTTTAAAACAACATCGAACATGTCTTATCTGCATGAGAGGATAAAGATAAGTGGTTGCACATTTGAATTCAAATCAAATTTGAATTCAAATGCAAAACCAACTCATCCCTATCCACTTGGGTGTGAGAAGAGAAGGGGTGTGAGTTGATTTGTGCTTGGAGAGTTTACACGAGAAACACTTTCTCGTGTAAAATATGGGGTGCACAAGATAAGAGTATGGCGCATGGATTAGTTGGTTGCTCATTCAAATTCAAACTTTCTTTTGAATTTGAATGGCCAACCAACTTACTTTTATCTAGATAATTGGCGCACAAGGGTGGGCGTGGGATGCCTTCTGTGTGGAGAAAATTCATGAGAAGTTGCTTCTCATGAATACAAATATGCACAGAAGAAGTGAGGTGGCGCAGGGAGAAAGGTCAAGGTGGTTTGAACCTAATTGAGCCAACCTAATCTAAATAGGTTAAGCACAATTAGACTAAATTAAATCCAACTTAATTAGGCTTAATTAGGCTCAATAAAATCCTAATCAAATCAGGAATTGATTAAGCCCAATCTCTGATCAAATCAGGGATCAAACCATCTCGACGATTAGGTCAACTCTTAACCTAATCGGGTCAAACCCAACTGAATCCAATTCAATTGGACTTGATCCAAAAATAATTACTCAATTAAATTGAGTTAATTAGTGATCAAATCACTAATTAAATCTCTCATAAATATTGAATCCAAATCCGATAGGCAATCGGGTATCAAAGTCCATCAATATGAAACCTTGATCGTAGAGTCCCAAACCAGTGGGACTCTTGACCCCGGTACCCAAAATGTGTGGGACTTGTGATCAGAGAATCTTGATTCTTGATCACAGAGTCTCAAACACGTAGGACTCATAGTCCATGAATATTAAGACTCTTCATCAGCCATCAGATCAGATAGGAACCTCTAATGTGTGTGACCCCACAGGTTCGAACCTAAGCCGGTAGCACAGGAACCAATTCCTGTACTAATCGAAGTGACCATCTAGCAATGATACCCGATGTCCGGATAGGTCGAATAGTC
>NC_026003.2:34220997-34496542 GCF_000442705.2 Elaeis guineensis | reverse complement strand
CCTACGGGGACCGGACTTCGTCCCCAACGTGACCGCAGGAAGACTTCGTCCGAGCTCCTACGGGAGCCGCGACTTCACCTCCGACTCCAGCTATAGGTAGGATTTGTCTGGGCTCCCACGAGAGCCGGACTTCCACCCTGAACTCCTGCTGAAGGTCTCGACCGAGGTTCCTCGACAAATGATCCCCATCCAGGCTTCTGTGGAAATCAGACTCCAATCGAACTTCGACCACAGTCTGGACCCCCTGGCAGGCCGCAGTAACGGCCACGATTCTGCTCCACTCCCTGCGGCGGATCCTATGCGGCTCCATCACTCCCTGGCAGGCCGCAGTAACGGCCATGACTCTGCTCCACTCCCTGCGGCGGATCCTATGCGGCTCCATCACTCCCTGGCAGGCCACAGTAATGGCCACGATTCTGCTTCACTCTCTGCAATGGATCCTGTGCAGTTCCACCACCACCTGACGAGTCACGACAACGGACGCCGCTCCACTCCCCGCAACTGATTCCACGTGGCGAGCCATGGTGACAGCCACGACTCCACCCATTACTCTTCATGATAAATTCCTCCTGGCCCCGTACGGCCCACGGAGAGGCGATCATAAATAATCGCTATCAATCCTCTGCTCCCCCCATCTATAAAAGGGGACCCCAGATACGTTATTCTGTAAGCTCTCTTTTCTATCCCAAAACTCTGCTAAAATTTTTGTTTGAGCATTCCATTCTTGTTGAGGCAGAGAACTGACTTGAGCGTCGGAGGGTCTTGCCGGAGCAAACCCCACCTCCGGTTTAGACTTCTTTTGCAGGTCCCGACAGCGACCACGACTCCTTCGACTCCAGCTCCTCCGGCGCAGGCGAATTTTTGCACCAACACAAGTAAAGGGACTTAGGTCTCATTATAGATTCAAGCACATTCTCAGACGTTTCCATCTCATTAGAGACAAGATGTTGTCTTGAATGAGTAGACAGAAAGAACAGTATAACAGACCCATTCATTAAGACCATACCAAAGCAGCTATATAATCGCCATCCTAATTGTATAAGATATAAAGGCGATTGGCTTTAGTGCAAGTGAGAGATTGAAAGAAGAGTGCCCTATAAGCCAATCGTAGTGTGTTGCGATAATTTTTTTTTTATAATTTTTTAACTCATGACATGATATTTATTATTTGAGGTATTGATTCATCATATTAGCTGTATCTTATTATGTCAAAGATTATGATGAACCTCAAAAATTAGGGTAATGATTTTAGGAGACATGAATGGGTCATGTTAGTGAGACTTAAAATTTTAAAATCTTAATCTTAAATATTTTTGATCGTAGGAGCATTGAGTCGGAGATCAATGTTCTGGATAGACTGGCACATCCTATGCATGCTCAATGGAGAGGGTGGCAGATCTCACTAGCCACTTGTGTGGGATACTAATACAAAGATGTGGGTGCTCATTTGAAAAATGAATCCACTAAATTGACTTGATAAAAGAGAACATCTTATGAAAGCCTTACTTGCATGTCAAAGATGGTTCTCTAAGTAGGAGTTATGCAAGTAATCCTTAGATCAAGACCCACCATAGAATCTTGTGCATATGAACCCATATTTTGGTTCATACCCAAACATGGCATTAAGATATGTATGGGTGTTTCTAGATATGGAGTGTATATGGAGGTTGTGAGTAGGTCAATATAAAATCGATCACTCCTAGTAAGAGATCGCATCCCGTGTATTTCAATCCTAGATGACTTGAGAAAATTTTTTTGGCCAAAAACAGAAAAGAGATTAGAAAGAGTTTCTAATACTTTTTCATTGGAGTCATCATTGGTTAATTGAGAATCGATATGAATATGTGTTTGAGTTTGACATGATTCCATACTCATGAACATATTCAGGATGCAGGGATGATCGAAAGATTGAATTGTATGGTAACTTACCACTGAAGGGTATATTTGATATTTTAATTAAAATTTTATATTTTTTGAATAGTCATGATATATTGCTAAATATCAATCTTGACTTGTAGATTTTTGATCAAATTAAAGAGTTTAATTCGATCACCAATTAAAAAGATTATAATTATTGAACTCGGATTAGCTCAATTGGACCTAAATCGATTAGATTGAAATCTAATCAAATTTGATCAACTTACACCCAGACTTACTGCCAGCTAGATATGAAACCCAATGGTCATACATATATAGAAATTGGTCAAGAATCTTTTTGAAAAAGGTTGATTGAAATTTTGGATTCAATCAGGCTCTGGTAAGCATGCTAGCATGTGTAGAACCCTTGCTCCTTTGGAGATCAATTTAGTCTCATCCTTGCTAATTAGCTAGCCAATTTGATGGGCATTTAGGTTAGGTCATACCACCTAGAAGCAGCCTAAATTAGAGAACCATATCCATTTTAACGCTAATTATGAAGAGTCCAAGTTGTGAAGGACTCTTGGCGCAAAACAGATTCTGCATACAAGTGTTGGCATGGGCAGAAGAAAGAGTCCTTCTGGCATAGGATTAAGATACATGTGGTAGCCCATATCACCCTCCATCCTCTAGTGCACATCTCAAAGCATGAGATATTTTTTTTCTAGAATTTTTGGGTGGAGAAAAATTGGAAAAGGAAGGAAGTCTCGTGCGCACGCAGAGGCATCACATCTCTATGAGATTTGGAGAGTCTTTCTTCTCATCAAATACTTTAAAATAGAATGATTTTAGTGATAATATTCTACATTTGATAAGCTATTTTTGATAATTTTTTGAACTTTTTTCAGACTTATCTGGATGCCAAACGTACGCCATAAGTTCTCCTCATGCCTGCGTGTGCGGTGATCAGACTTCATGTGAAAGGATATGAGAACACATCCATTTGTGAGAATTTTTATCCACTCATTATATTTTTTGAAATTAAGATTGAATCCTCTATCCAAAAATTTTTGAAGATTTTCTGATTTGAGAAGGGATGTGAAAACGTCCCTTCTCTGGTCGCACGCGCAGAGCAGGTGCTGATCGATGTATCATTGATAAGAGTCCTTCTATTTGGAGGAACTCGTATCTCTGATAATCAGATCAGATAGACCTCTTGGATGAGGTACATTTCTTTCTTTTGGCAATCCTCTAATGCTATAAATTGGCTAGGCACTGGGTGTCCAAGGTAATTCAGAAAGAGTTTCCAATTTTGTCTCCATTGCTCTCTTTTCTTTCTTACAACCTATCTTAGTTTTAGGACAAGGCTTTAAGATCTAAGACAAAGCCTTATCTGGTCCTAACATGGGTTGTGAGGTCCTAAAGAAGGAGGATCAGAAGTTTATAGGAGGTTCTAAGAGGGTGGAGTCAGTTTCTTGAAAAATCTGATCGATATGAGGCTAGTCGAGTTCTAGTGGCTAGAACTCTTGAAGCAAGGTGAAGAAGGAGCGCTATCCTTGGTTTCAATTTCTATGTGGATCACCATTGGAGGCGGACACTTCGATGCCTTATAAAAATTGAGATTAGCACTATAGGTTATTCTTTTTATCTTAATTTATATTTATTATACTTTGATTATTATAATCAAGGATTTCTGGGCATTGGGGTTTCTGGTGCATCAGGTGTTTTGAATAAAATTTTAAACACCTAACCCTTCCGCTACATCATTGGAATCCAACAGTGGTATCAGAGCTTACCTTGATCTATATAATCAATGGTTGAATGTTGTCTTGACTGTGATCAAATATAAGTTTTGGTTTGGTTCAAATCGGGTCAAAGGTTGAACCCGATTGAACATCCAAACCTCGCATGTCTTAGAGATATATTTTTAAATATAAAATGCATGATGCATGTATAAATTTTTTTTATTAGCTTAGTACTCTAATTTGGTTCATCACCAGATCGTCCGGTCATAAGAGCAAGTAGGGTTCAGAGACCCTCTCTTTCTATTCAATAGGGTACTCTTATGGCACGTAGGGTGCCATTGTGATGTCCTAAGAAGAAGAACTATGAAAAGAATATTTTGTATTCATGCATGTTATTAGAACTTCATGCATTATGATATATTTGAGATATTTGTTATAATCATATTGAATGATTATGATTTCATATCTTAGAGATTAGAATAGATGCCATGATTAGTTGTTATGATTATTAAGATATAACTATAAAGTACATCATTATGATTGAATTAGGATGTGCTTGAGACCATTAAAGTTCTCATGAAAATTATATTAAGTCGTAGTGTTATGAATCAGTAGCTGACCTATTTCTTGAATCGATTAATCAATTGGTGTCTAAGGAGTGTTTCAAGTGCGGATTATTTAATGATTCCATTGCTGGCCTAGCCAATTTTATTGATATCTAAGAAAAGCAATGGGGGGACCCCTATCAATCTTAACACTTTTCTGGCTAATTAGATTAGTTCGAATTATAAATGAAGGTAGCTCAGTATTTTGAATACTACATATGCCTTCCTTCATGCCTAGTCAATATCCTATCAAAAACCATAGTAGTTTGTTGTGATATCTACAAGGCTTGCTATGGGATTGATGTGGATTGTCTTGGTACATATTAATATGCTTTATAGCATATTTGGATATGTTGCTTTATTGTGATATCACAAGGATGTCATTTTTCAGATATGGCTGTATAGAAAGAATGAGGTCTGACTTAACTAAAATACTATAGTTTGTGTGATATCCATAAAGCTATGATATTTTTAGAGGCAGATTATTTGAGAGTGTATGGGATGCAATTAGATAGATTTCCTACCTTTGAACTCATTGAGGTTTGTTGATATCTACAAGGCTTCATTGAGGATTAGGATCTCAACCCCATTAAGAAACCAGATTAGGGTTTCTCGTTTACCATAGGAGCAGGCTATGACATCTGATAAATAGTGGAGATATAACTAGTTTAAAAGTCCTCATCTAGTTATGCATATCAAACATGAGTGGTCTGCTTATACTATTGTTCTTTATTATACAGATTTAAGTCTGTATTATGACTTCTTTATTTTACTGCATAATACATAGATAAAAATATGTTGACGATCCAACTATGAGATGGGTTGAGGAATTTGCAAGTAGGTTCATAACGGAGAAGAATCCAATGTTCTGAATATTTCTGACTTTGGGATGGTCAGATAATAATGAGAAGAAAAAGATGTCCATATGGATATTAGCTATTTATTTGTGGTAAGTTTAGACATTGGGAGTATAATTGCAAGAATAATCTTGCAAGTTTTTGATAGCAGGTGAGTATAGCACCAAAGTATGTTAGTTGTTGGGTATAAAATACCCACAGCCAGAACCACGGCGGAACCGCCATCAGCAAGTGCAGCTCCACCCGGACTCCTACGGGAGCCGGGCTCCACCGCCATCGCAAGTGCAGCTCCGCCCGGACTCCTACGGGAGCCGGGCTCCACCGACATCAGCAGTGCAGCTCCGTCCGACTCCTACGGGAGCCGGGCTCCCCGATACACAGCGCAGCTCCGTTCGGACTCCTACGGGAGCCGAACTTCGCCGCCAAACAGCTCCGCCCGGACTCCCATGGGAGCCGGGCTCCGCTCTCAGTATCAACTGCTGGTAAGCTCAATCTGGACTCCTATAGAGCCGAACTTCACCCTTAACTTTGTTGCAGTGCAGCTCCTCCCGGACTCCTACGGGAGCCGGGCTCCGCCGACGACATCAGCACAGCTCCGTCCGGACTCCTACGGGAGCAGGACTTCGCCGACGACACCAGCGCAGCTCCGTCCGGACTCCTACGGGAGCCGGACTTCGCCGCCAAACAGCTCCGCCCGGACCCCACGGGAGCCGGGCTCCGCTTCAGTATCAACTGCTGGTAAGCTCAATCCGGACTCCTATCAGAGCCGGACTTCACCCTTAACTTGTTTGCAGCGCACTCTGCCCGGACTCCTACGGGAGCCGGGCTCCATCGACACATCAGCACAGCTCCGTCCGGACTCCTACGGGGAGCAGGACTTCGCCGACGACATCAGCGCAGCTCCGTTCGGACTCCTACGGGAGTCGGACTTCGCCGCCAAACAGCTCCGCCCGGACTCCCACGGGAGCCGGCTCCGCTCTCAGTGTCAACTGCTGGTAACTCAATCCGGACTCCTATCGGAGCCGGGTTTCACTCTTAACTTTGTTTGCAGCGCAGTCCGCCGGACTCTTACGAGAGCCGGGCTCCCACCGCCGACAGCAGTTGCAGCTCCACCCGGACTCTACGGGAGTCGGACTCCCCCATACGACATCAGAGCAGCTTCGCCCGGACTCCTACGGGAGCCGAGCTCTGCCCACGACCCTACCGCAGGAGGACCTCACCCGCACCTCAACAGAAACCGGCTCCGGCCGTTATCGAGCTCAATGAAGATCCACGCCCCCTGACAGGCCCTCAAAATGGCCACGACCCTGCTCCCACTTCTGTGGCGGACTCCGCGCAGCACCATCATTCCTGACAGCTGCTGTAACCATAGCCGCCCTGCTCCACTACCTGCGGCGGACTCCGCACAGCTCCGCTATCCCCTGGCAGGCCACAGCGACAGCCACGAACCTGCTCCACTCCTGCGACGGATATCATGCGATTCTCCTGTCGCTGACACGGACGCTGCTCCACCCTCATAGCAGATTCCACGTGGCGAGCCGAGGTGATGCCCATGTCTGCTCCATTATCTTTCCACATCAATTCCCTGACCGGGGCGCCCACTACCAGGCGGTTACAAACGTCGCCATCAGTCCGTTGCCTCCCCCGCCTATAAAAGGGGGACTCAGATACGTTATTCTTTAAGCTCTTTTGTCTTATCTCAAAACTCTGCTAAGCTCTCGTTCGAGCACTCCATTCTTGTTGAGGCAGAGAACTGACTTGAGCGTCGGAGGGTCTTGCCGGAGTAACCCACCTTCGGTTTAGACTTCCCTTGCAGGTCCCGGCGGCGACCGCGCTTCCTCAACTCCAGCTTCTCCGACGCGGCGGATTTTTGCACCAACAGATTGGCGCTAGAAGGAGGGTTGTGTCTTCGCAGCACCCTTGTTCTTGAAGGAGCGCTCACGGAGCTGCCTTCGGCCATCTCTCCGTCATCTACTCCTAATCCTCCCCCGCCGAGATCGACACCCGATGCCTCCACGCAGGGCGTCCACCCGGCGGTCCACGACCTCCGTAGCCAGATCTCAGGCTCCGGCCTCCCCTCCCGTTTCTTAGCCAGCTCCTCCTCCCCCCTCCGCGACGGCGTCGGTGCGGAGCAGTTTGACTTGCTGGCGCAGCAGGTCAAGGCCTCGTCGAGGCCGTACAGGCGATGCAGCAGCAGCCGCTGCAGGCATCAGCGCATCCGGAAGGGGCATCTCCAGAATGCCGAAGAATGGGGGGGCACCTGGGCAGCCCCCCATCCTTCCCAGGAAGGCGAATCCAAGGTGGAGAGCCCTCAGTCGGACCACGACACACCCCTGGGAGATCCTGCCCCGTTCTGCCAAAGGACCCTCGAGACTCGAAGTCGAGAGATTTCTGGATCGGAGGCTCCAGGAGATGAACCGGCGGATCGGAAAAACTCCGCATGCACCTCCCGCTTACGGTGAGGATATCTGCACTGACCCTCCCTTCTCCCAAATGATTAGCAGGAACCGATCCCGCCGAATTTCAAGCTCCCCAGTTTGAAAGCTATGACGGGACGTCAGACCCGGTGGACCATCTGGAGGCCTTCCGAACGATGATGCTGCTTCATGGTGCTCCCGACGCCATCTTGTCTGGGCTTTCCTGTCTACTTTGAAAGGGAGCGCAAGGAACTGGTACTCGCCCTGAAGCCGGGTACCATATTCTCCTTTGACCAATGAGCCACCAATTCGTGGCCCATTTTGTCAGCAGCCGACGTCCCCGAAAGGTTCGGAGTCCCTCATCAACATCAAGCAGAGGGAAGGGGAGTCCATACGGGCCTACATCAACCGCTTCAACATCGCGGCGTTGGAGGTCCGGAACTTGGACCAGTCGGTTGCCATGGCCGCCCTGAAAGGTGGCCTTCAGAAGAATGATCTCTTGTACTCCCTGGAGAAGAAGTACCCCAGGGATTTTGCTGATCTGCTGGCTCGGGCTGAAGGATACGCCCGAGCGGAAGAGGCCTTCAAAATGAAGGATGAAGAGACTGCGAGGGAGCGTCAGGCGGGAGATTCTGGTAAGCCCGCAGTTGAGAAGAGGCCAAAGGAAGCCCGGCCTCGCTCCGATCCCCTCCTGGACATAAGCGCGCCCATACTCCCCCCGGGCACGCAGGCAGAGAGCCCGGACAACAGGTTTCGGCGGGGTTCCCCGCCAGGGAAGTTCCGCAACTACGCCCCCCTCAACGCCTCGAAGGCCCAGGTACTGATGGAGGTCAGGGAGCTGCTCCCTAGGCCGGAGAGGATGCGCACGCACCCCGGGAAGCGCAACCCCAACAAGTTCTGCCTCTACCACCGCGACCACGGCCACGACACCGAAGAGTGCATCCAGCTCCAGGACGAGATCGAGGAGCTCATCCGGCGAGGTCGGCTCGACAGATTCATCCGCCGCAGGCCTGAGGGTAGAGGAGACCGGCCAAGAGCCCTCCCACCGCCGCGAACCAGAAAAGGGAGGAGCAGCCCGGGGACCGGCCTCCTATCGGGACCATCGACTCCATCGCCGGAGGGCCTCAAGAGGAGCGGGAAACTGTAAATGTATCGCTTACTATTTCGCTTTGAATCTACTTTTCTTTTAGCTAACATGCTCCTCCCACTAGCATGGATGTATTATGACTGGATATGATCTCCAAAACGGCCATGTCAGGAACAGGAGGAGAACCTCGTCCTGACATGAGCAAGTCAAAGGCCCGGTTCTTTTAGACCGGATGGGGGGAGAGGCCTTACAACGCCCTAATGTGCCCCCACAGCCCTGTTAGGGACAGGAGGAAAACCTCGCCCTAACTTGAGCAAAGTCAAAGGCCCGGTTCTTTTAGACCGGATGGGGGGAGAGGCCTTACAACGCCCTAATGTGCCCCCACAGCCCTGTTAGGGACAGGAGGAAAACCTCGCCCTAACTTGAGCAAAGTCAAGGCCCGGTTCTTTTAGACCGGATGGGGGGAGAGGCCTTGCAACGCCCTAATGTGCCCCCAGCCATGTCAGGAACAGGAGGAGAACCTCGTCCTGACATGAGCAAAGTTGAAGGCCCGGTTCTTTTAGACCGGAGGGGGGAGAGGCCTTACAGCGCCCTAACGCGCCCCCACAAGCCAGGCTGATAACGAGAACCTCGCCCGGCTCAAGCAAAATGGAAGACCCGGACTCCTACGGGAGCCGGGTTCCGCCGCAAGGTAAACTTCACCCGGACTCCTACGGGAGCCGGGTTCCGCCGCCAGGAAACTTCACCCGGACTCCTACGGGAGCCGGGTTCCGCCGCCAAGGTAAACTTCACCCGGACTCCTACGGGAGCCGGGTTCCCGCCAGGAAGCTTCACCCGGACTCCTACGGGAGCCGGGTTCCGCCGCCAAGGAAGCTTCACCCGGACTCCTACGGGAGCCGGGTTCCGCCGCCAAGGAAGCTTCACCCGGACTCCTACGGGAGCCGGGTTCCGCCGCCAAGGAAAGCTTCACCCGGACTCCTACGGGAGCCGGGTTCCGCCGCCAGGTAAATTCACCCGGACTCCTACGGGAGCCGGGTTCCCGCCAAGGAAAGCTTCACCCGGACTCCTACGGGAGCCGGGTTCCGCCGCCAAGGTAAAGCTTCACCCGGACTCCTACGGGAGCCGGGTTCCGCCGCCAGGAAGCTTCACCCGGACTCCTACGGGAGCCGGGTTCCGCCGCCAGGTAAACTTCACCCGGACTCCTACGGGAGCCGGGTTCCCGCCAGGAAAGCTTCACCCGGACTCCTACGGGAGCCGGGTTCCGCCGCCAAGGAAGCTTCACCCGGACTCCTACGGGAGCCGGGTTCCGCCGCCAAGGAAAGCTTCACCCGGACTCCTACGGGAGCCGGGTTCCGCCGCAGGAAACTTCACCCGGACTCCTACGGGAGCCGGGTTCCCGCCAGGAAAGCTTCACCCGGACTCCTACGGGAGCCGGGTTCCGCCGCCAGGAAAGCTTCGCCCGGGCTCCTACGGGAGCCGGGCTCCGCGCCAAGAAAGCCGGGCTCCATCCGCTACTTCGCCAGCAAGGGTTAAAATGGTGGCGAGGCTTGGCCACATGACGAGATCGGATGGAAGGGAAGAGCCCTTCCCACGACGACCTCTAAGCCAAACAGGCCAAACGAGAGAAAGGGTCAACGAACGACAATATTGGTGCTACGCGCGGACAAGGTAACACAAAATGCTTTTTCCTCATTTCCGATATATGTACTACAGGGCCAGGACGGCCAGAGAAAGAGGGACAAGACAAGAAAAGAAAAGGGGCAGCTACAAAAAGGGGGTGACTACAAAAGAACTCTAAGGAGGTCCTGCTCCCTCTAACCTAGGGTGATCACCTCCATCCCCACCAGGACTGCCTCAGGCTCTCCACCGTTTCCTCTAGTTCTTCCTTCTTTTGCAGCATATCCTGGAGCGCCTGACGAAGTCGCCGGCTCTCAGCCTCCGCTTCCCGATGCCACTTCCGCAAAACTTCGGACTCCGCCTCTGCGTCCGCGACGGCCTTCCGCTCAAGCCCAGTTGGATTTTTACTTGTTGAAGCTCGGCTGTCTTCTCCCCAAGGGAGACAGAAATCCCTTCGACAGTGCCTCTCAGGGCTTGGAGCTCTTCGTTTGGGCGTTAGCAAGCTGCGCCCTAGTAACCAACTGCCTCTGGAGACGAACACCTCGTCCGCCGTCGACGGAATCTCCCTTGTACTCTTCTACCTGCCGGCGCCAGCTGGCCCGCTGCACATCGTGGCTCATCTCAGCATCTTGAAGCTGCTTCTGGAGGTCGGAAACTTTTTGTGACCATATCTGCTCATCCCGCGCTGTGAGCCGGGATGAGTTCCCTTCCAGCTGGCCGATCCTCCTCTTGCAGCTGACAGCTCCACCTTAAGGGCGCTGATCCTGGCTTCTTGAGCCCAAGTTCGGTCGCTGGCGCTCTTCGTGCATTCTCGAGCTCCTTTGCGAAGTTCGCCTTCCTCCGGCTGTAGTCCATGATTGCCTTCACTTGGAGACTCCTGAAGTGGGCGGCCTCAGCGGCGGCCTCGGAATAGCATTTTTTCGCTTGCGGAGCTCGCCCTCCGACTTTTTCAACTTCTTCGTCAGGTGGAGGACCTCCTTTTTAGCCGTTGGATAGTTGACTTCAGCGGGACCCCCAGGGGCAAGGGGAGTGCTTCGGCGGGACACTGCCATCGGAAGATGCAAACGTCAAAGACCAACTCATTACAAGAAGAAAGGCAGAAAAGAAGGAGCAGGGGGAAGGAAAGGCCATCCACAATAAGAAATTCGACTTTATTGATTAATTTTGAAGACAAGCGGAAAGGAAATATGGCGACAAAAGAAAGATACAAGATCGGAGGTCTCAGACCTCGGGGCAGGGGGTGGAGAGCTCGGCGCGGGGGGTGCGACTGCGGCAGCGGCGGACGAAGGGGCGGCCTCGTCGTCAGACTCCTCCAAAAAGCCGAGATCAAGGTCGGGTATCTGCTGGCCACCCTCTCTCGGCAGAGCTCGAACCCCTTGGTGAACGCCTCCAGGCCGAACTGGACGTTCAGCTCCCTCATCTCCGCGGAGGCTTGAACTCCTCCACCGCAAGGGTCCTGGCCTCCGAGACCAGAACCGGAGTTTGCTCGGCCAGATGGGCGACCTCGGCCTCCGCCTTCCTTGCCGACTCCTCCAGGCTTCGCCTCTCCTCCTCCCGGACTCGTCTTTCCTCTTCCCGGTCTTGTCTCTCTCTCTCCAGGGCCTCCCGGAGGGCGGCCACCTCGGCCGTCTTCGCTTGAAGACGAGCAACCTCGTCTTGGCAGCGCTCCTCCGCCCGAAGAAGATCCCTTCTCATGCGGCCCGACGCCTCGACATAGGCGAAGAGCTGGTGCCCGATCTGCAAGGACAGAGAGAATTACAAAAAGACCGAGCAACTGTGCAAATAAAAATCCGCTTACCTCAAGAAAGGACCCCAAGGTGTCCCAGGCCCGCTGCTCGGGATCGGCACGGTCGATCCTCTCCACGACATCGGACAGAATGCAACCATCGAGCAGCCGACGGATCAGAGCCTTGTCGTTGAAGGGGTTCTCCGATCCCCCCTCGGAGCAGACGGACTCGTCTGCAGCGGCTCGGTGGCTGCTCGGCCTGCGGGCCACCGATTTTCTCCTCCTCCCCGGCGGGCGCCTCCGCGGGGCGGACCTCCGGAATGGGGACCCCGTCGGCGGGCTCCTTGAGGGAGCCCGGGGGCCGCTGGCTCGGCATCCGAAGGAATGTCGATTGCCGGGGTCGCCTGGACGGGCGCCAAGCTCGTCTCCTCCACCCTGGCCCTCTTCGCCGAGCCAGAAGTCCGCGCCCTTCCTTTTCTGGGCTCTCATGGCCTTGGCGAGCATCCGTGTGGCTTCGGCGTCCATTGCTAAAAAAAAAAAAAAAAAAAAAAGAAAAGAAAAGAAGAAGGAAAAAGCGGCACCAATCAGTCCAAAAAAAAAAAAAAAAAAAAAAAAAAAGAGAAAAAAGAAGAAGAAAGAAAAAAGAGGAAAAAGGAGAGAGAAAGAAAGAGAGGGAAGAAGAAGACAAGAAAAGGAAAGACTGTGTACTTGCTGGACCTGAGGGCTCAGGCCGATGTTGAAGAGAAGCTGCTCCCTCAGTAGGTTTGGAAGGGAAGGAGCGGGGTAACTCAGGAGCTTCTGGGCGGCCTGAAGGTCGTCCTCTCCCAGGCTGGGAGCCCGACGGACGGAATCCCTCAGAGACCCCTAAGGGGGCAGGCCCAGTTCCAGGGTCGGACAGTAAATGAAGAGAAATTTCTCCTTCCAGTTGTGAATCGAAGAAGGGGCGCCCTTCAGCAACCCCTTCTTACCGAACTGGGGGGAGAAGTACCACCAGTCCTTCGCTGAAGGATGGCGCTTGAAGGTGTAGAAATGTCTGAACAGGGAGAGGAAGGCTGGACCTCGGCTATATGACAGAGGAGAGAAACCCTATCAAAAACCTAAGGAATTCGGGGCGACAGAGGTGAGAGAAATGTCTAAGAACGAAAGAAGACGGCAACAAAAGCAGGAAGCGGAAGCCGGAGTCCGGCACGGAATGCCTCCTGGTACAAACAAAAGCGACCAGGAGGGGAGCGCTGGCCCGGTCAGAGGGGCCAGGAAGCTCCAGGTCGTACTCTGAAGGGATCCCGTACCGAGCCCTTATCAGAAGAAGTTCGCCGGAGTCGAACGAACAAGGAATGGCGCCCGATGCGAAAACCGGGCGAGGACCCTGCCCCGAACGCGGGTTCGTCCGCAGAGACAGGGGCCTGGGGGTTGGAAGCAGAAGAACTCCCAGAACTTACGGGGCAGAAGAATCGGAAGACATTTTCTTTGGGGGGAGAACCAAAAGGACCCTAGAAAAGCAAGCCGAGAAGGGAGGGAGACGCCGGAGGTCAACTCAGGAGAAGACACAAAAGAAATGGAAGGAGGAGAGGACCCTAGGCGGTAAGAAGAGGAAGGTGGGCACTAACCTATCTTGCTCTGGGGGCCTGGGGGGGCGAGAAACAGAAGGCGCCTATGGCTCGAGAGGGCGTTCGCTTAGGGCAGACTCTCGGGGGGATGACAGACGCCAGCAAGAAATCAGGAGTGGAGTGGGGCACCTGAAGGGGGGAGGACGGGTTTAAATAGACCCTGGGATCCGGCGCCATAATGATCTCGAATCCCCCCGGCCAGTCCGCATCCGACACGTGTCCCACTCCCATGGCAGACGGCTGAAGGTGGCTGGCGGTTGGCAGGGTCATAATTGCACCATACCTAGGCCAGCATACCTATGGGGTATTCGAAGCGTCTCCTCGTACCGCCCCAACTCGAAAAGACTCCGGCACGCGCTCATTTAATACCAAAATATCTGGGAGCGGCGGGGCGCGGGATTCGAAGGGACGGTTCCGACTGTACTTTTGTGTACTTCCTTCGTTTGAAATTCAAAACTCGGATGTAGGGGGACTGGTGTTGGGTATAAAATACCCACAGCCGGAACCCACGGCGGAACCGCCATCGGCAAGTGCAGCTCCGCCCGGGCTCCTACGGGAGCCGGGCTCCACCGCCATCAGCAAGTGCAGCTCCGCCCGGGCTCCTACGGGAGCCGGGCTCCACCGCCATCAGCAAGTGCAGCTCCGCCCGGCTCCTACGGGAGCCGGGCTCCACCGCCATCAGCAAGTGCAGCTCCGCCCGGGCTCCACCGCCATCGGCAAGTGCAGCTCCGCCCGGACTCCTACGGCTCCACCGCCATCGGCAAGTGCAGCTCTGCCCGGGCTCCTACGGGAGCCGGGCTCCACCGCCATCGGCAAGTGCAGCTCCGCCCGGGCTCCTACGGGAGCCGGGCTCCACCGCCATCAGCAAGTGCAGCTCCGCCCGGGCTCCTACGGGAGCCGGGCTCCACTGCCATCAGCAAGTGCAGCTCCGCCGGGCTCCTACGGGAGCCGGGCTCCACCGCCATCAGCAAGTGCAGCTCCGCCCGGGCTCCTACGGGAGCCGGGCTCCACCGCCATCAGCAAGTGCAGCTCCGCCCGGGCTCCTACGGGAGCCGGGCTCCACCGCCATCAGCAAGTGCAGCTCCGCCCGAGCTCCTACGGGAACCGGGCTCCACCGCCATCAGCAAGTGCAGCTCCGCCCGGGCTCCTACGGAAGCCGGGCTCCACCGCCATCAGCAAGTGCAGCTCCGCCCGGACTCCTACGGGAGCCGGGCTCCACCGACGACATCAGCGCAGCTCCCTCCGGACTCCTACGGGAGTCGGACTTTGCCGCCAACATCAGAACAGCTCCGCCCGGACTCCCATGGGAGTCGGGCTCCACTCTCAGTATCAACTACTGGTAAGCTCAATCCGGACTCCTATCAGAGCCGGACTTCACCCTTAACTTTGTTTGCAGCGCAGCTCCGCCTGGACTCCTACGGGAGCCGGGTTCCACCGACGACATCAGCGCAGCTCTCCCCGGACTCCTACGGGAGTCGGACTTCGCCGCCCACATCAGTACAGCTCCGCCCGGACTCCCACGGGAGCCGGGCTCCGCTCTCAGTATCAACCGCTGGTAAGCTTAATCCGGACTCCTATCGGAGCCGGGTTTCGCCCTTAACTTTGTTTGCAGCGCAGCTCCGCCCAGACTCTTACGAGAGCCGGGATCCACCGCCGACAGCAGCTGCAGCTCCGCCCGGACTCCTACGGGAGCCGGACTCCGCCATCGACATCAGCGCAGCTCCCTCCGGACTCCTACGGGAGCCGGACTTCGCCGCCAACATCAGAACAGCTCCGCCCGGACTCCCACGGGAGCCGGGCTCCGCTCTCAGTATCAACTGCTGATAAGCTCAATCCGGACTCCTATCAGAGCCGGACTTCACCCTTAACTTTGTTTGCAGCGCAGCTCCGCCCGGACTCTTACGAGAGCCGGGCTCCACCGCCGACAGCAACTGCAGCTCCGCTCGGACTCCTACGGGAGCCGGGCTCCACCGACGACATCAGCGCAGCTCTCCCCGGACTCCTACGGGAGCCAGACTTCGCCGCCCACATCAGTACAGCTCCGCCCGGACTCCCACGGGAGCCGGGCTCCGCTCTCAGTATCAACTGCTGGTAAGCTTAATCCGGACTCCTATCGGAGCCAGGTTTCGCCCTTAACTTTGTTTGCAGCGCAGCTCCGCCCGGACTCTTACGAGAGCTGGGCTCCACCGCCGACAGCAGCTGCAGCTCCGCCCGGACTCCTACGGGAGCCAGACTCTGCCATCGACATCAGAGCAGCTCCGCCCGGACTCCTACGGGAGCCGGGCTCGGTCCACGACCCCTGACAGGCCCTCAAAGCGGCCACGACCCTGCTCCACCTCCTGTGGCGGACTCCGCACAGTATCATCATTCCCTGACAAGCCGCAGCAGCCGTAGCCGCCCTGCTCCACTTCCTGTGGCGGACTCCGCACAGCTCCACTATCCCCTGGCAAGCCACAGAGACGGCCACAAACCTGCTCCACCTCCT
The DNA here is from genome assembly GCF_000442705.2 of Elaeis guineensis. Taxonomy (NCBI): domain Eukaryota; kingdom Viridiplantae; phylum Streptophyta; class Magnoliopsida; order Arecales; family Arecaceae; genus Elaeis; species Elaeis guineensis. The sequence continues at coordinate 34,480,539 of NC_026003.2, read as the reverse complement.
GCGACGGATACCATGCGATTCTCCTGACGACGGACGCTGCTCCACCCCTCATAACAGATTCCACGTGGCAAGTTGAGGTGATGCCCACGTGTCTACTCCATTATCTTTCGCAATCATTTCCCCTGACCGTGGGCGGCCCACTACCAGGCGGTTACAAACGTCGCCATCAGTCCGTTGCCTCCCCCGCCTATAAAAGGGGGGGACTCAGATACGTTATTCCTTAAGCCCTTTCGCCTTATCTCAAAACTCTGTTAAACTCTCCGTTCGAGCACTCCATTCTTGTTGAGGCATAGAACTGACTTGAGCGTCGGAGGGTCTTGCCGGAGCAACCCCACCTCCGGTTTAGACTTCCCTTGCAGGTCCCGACGGCGACCGCGGCTTCCTCAACTCCAGCTTCTCCGGCGCAGGCAGATTTCTGCACCAACATTATCCAATTGATGTCTAAGGCAAGTAATTGAAAGGTGGTTATTTAATTGATTTCATTCGCTTATCTAACCAATCTATTGGTGTCTAAGAAAAGCAATGGGGAGACCCCCACCAATCTCTACTTACCTAGCCAATTTAAAAGATTGAATCTCAAATATGGTTGCTTGATAGTTTGATTTAGCCCATGCTAATTACATCAGTCTTGTGATGATTGATTAATTGAGACCTAAACCCAAATCTCTCTACAAAATATTAAGTCCAAGGTCTTCCACCATTTTATGGGCATGCTACCGGTGTTGATTGTTCTCGACTGGTCATAATGGTTCAGTTGCATCAAAAACATGCAACCACTTTATTAGCAAGGAGTTGCTCCAAGGTAAAGATGGAGTTGTGTCCAATAACTGTTAGGTGAGGGATCCAACGATGGCTTTACACCTGCTTGTGAATGGTGGGTCTGGCTTAATTAAGAAGTACGGGTAATAACTGTTAGGTGAGCTTACATGACTTAGAGATCAAGTGGCTGCAACATGCTTAGAGAAATATTTGGGCAAAGATTTGTCCACATATCAGTATTCATTCATATTATCAATAACTGTTAGGTGAGGTGCATGACATCGGTGGGACCTCAACATCTACTAGAAATCTAATTGTCGCATCAGAATTTTTATTTCTCTACCCGGAGAGTGTGAGAGATCTGATAAAATAGTGGGACTCTCTATTCGCATCTAAAAGTTTGGAGAGTAAATTATTAAAATAAGTACAAACATCCAATTAAAATCTTAACTCTCTGCTGTTCATTGTGTTAGCTTCCAACCCTCTAGCTCAAATTTTAGATATCAACCGATTAATCAAAATCGATTACATAGACTGGTTCATAAAGTTAAGAATTATTCTTAATTTAGAAAATTAAGAAATATTCTCTACCAGGTTATTCTATTGTTAACGACTTATCCAACCCATAGTCAATGAGCTATACTTGATGAGTGGATGGATAATGACAATTAAGATAGGTGCTGTGCATGAGCATATGTTTACTACCTATGACACGTTGATTAATCTGCAAATATTGTAAGGTGATCAGAGTCGCATAGTGCATATGATGCATGATGGATAGTCAATCTATGATCATTATTTGATAATGATCAAGAAAATTAAAGAGCTTGAAAGGCTCGACTTGATCATGCATAAGGAATTACTTATAGATTTGATCCTGTGATCTCTGATTAGTTTATATGGATAGTTTATGGAAACTACCATATAAAAGACCATCATGGCATCTTATCTGAATTGGTCAAAGTGTTAATAACAAAGAAACCTTGAAAGAGTTTAGAAGTAAATACCTAGAGAGCCTAAAGAAATAATGACACATCTAAAGTAGGCATGTCAAAATTGCTCAATATTATCCTTACGATTTTCTCTTCTCTCAGTTGAGCTGTGGACTCTAGGGTAGAGTTGATGAAAAGGTAGAAGGCTGAGGAAGTAACCTTTGAATTGGCTATAGGACAACAGTTGCTACTGCGGCCATGGGTATTTGTCCTTCACGATCATCATTTGGATTTAGTTTCTAGAGATAGTCTCCATCATTTGCATGGTGATGCATATGTGAACTTAATTGAGCAAGTAGTGAATGCCATTGGATATGAGAGATCCAGAATTGAGATAAGCTTAAAGTATATGTGGACCCTTAGGCTAAATCATATTAGAGAAGAAATAATTAACAAACTAGAGAAATATGAGCTTGGGCTTATTGACTGTTGAGTCAAATCTAATTTGTGTATCATCTCTTTAAGGAAATATGATCAAGCTACTCTTGAGAGATAAGAGAAAAGGATCACTGAGATACTTATCCTTGTACACATTTGATGTGTGTAGCCCATGTGATGTGCTAACTAAGGAGTTATCTTTACTTTGTATATGAGATACAAATCTGAAATTTTTGAAAAGTTCAAAGAATTCAGATATAAGTAGAGAAATAAATTAAAAATTTTTAAAGATACTTTAATCGGATCGAGGATGCAATATCAATAAAAAAAAAATTTCGATTATCTCATAATATGGCATAGTTTCATATTGGACTGCTCTTAGTATATCTCAGCTCAATGGGATAAGAAGAGTCATGAGACTATATGAGATATGGTCTGGTCTATAATGAACTTCATCGATTTATTTATGTTTCTTTAGGGACATGCTTTATTTCTATAAAATTAGGTTTTCTCTAAATCTATTTCTACCACACCATATGAGATATGATATGGTGAGAATTGAATCTTAATTATTTTGAGATTCAAAGATGTCCAGCCTGTGTCTAGGATAGTAGGTGGATATGTTAGAGGATAGGTCTATAAAGCTCATCTTAAAAGAGTTTGGGATACTACTTTCTGAAAGGATCATAATGTGATTATGACCTAACATGCTATCTTCTTGAAAAATTATTTGATCAAGATGAAGCAGTAGGAGAAAAGTTAAGCTCAAAGAGAGTGTCTCTGAAGAGTAGCGAGCCTTGGGACCTTAAGAATCTATTAATTATCATAAGATAATAGATGTATATTTTTTCTCCACCTCGTACACATAGTAGGATCTCCAATCCTCTCAAAAAGTACTTGGGTATGCCTAACAGAGGATGTAGAGAAAGTAGTTTCTCATGGGAGATGGGGAAGCATAGAGATGATCTTAGAACTTACAACGAGATGATGTGAGACATAGAATCTAAGGAAAGGATGTGAAATAGCTTTCTTACGTAGAGATATTTTGAAGATTTCTATATGAAATAGCCTATGGATTTCACTTCTTATGATAGATGATCACAAGGACCACAATAATCTTAGAATTGGAATAAGTTATTTTGATGATATGATCAAATTGTTTGAACAGACATGAAGAATTATGGATTTTAAGAGGGTCAGTGGGAGTATCCAAAACTGATATCGATTAAAATATAGTTGAATATAGATTTCTCCATAAAAGATATAAGACGAGCATCCTAAAGATCTATAGAGAAAGATACAATTGGATGCTTGTGTTTTCAAAAATAAAGTACAGAGACTAGATACTAAAAGAGTTTAGCATATAAATCTCGGATAGGGGTCTGCTACCCTCTCGAGCATAGTCGTATGCCATGTAATATACTTGAACTGATATAAATAATACTTGGATTGTCACAAGTGGATATCAGTTGTATCCAGATTGTGAGCGCTGGATTGCTGTGAAAATATCCTTAAGCTCTTAAGAATAACTGAGGATATGTTCTTAATTTGAAGAAGGATTAAAGCTAGGAGTGAGAGGATACACCAATTTAGATTTTATATCTGATATTGATAGTAGAATGTCTACGTCATCGGGTGTGTTTCTATGTCGATATCTCGGAAGGATTCCAAGTAATTGGTCGATGGAAGCTATGTACATTATAGATGTGTAGGATGCATTCTAGTTTTAATGTTAGTTGTAGAATTGATTGTCACACCATCAAATACCGTGACACTATACTACAAAGATAAAGGCATCATAGCCCTTACTAAGGAGCCTAGGTCTCACCAGATATCCAAACACATAGAGCAGCAGAATACGCGACTACCTTAAGTAGAAATACATAGAGGTGTAGGAGCAAACTCCATATATGATGTGGTTAACCCACTGATAGGTCACTTAGCTAGCTTAAGACTAAAGCCTGTCTTGTGAAGATGGGGTTTGGTATATGGCAAATTGACTTTAGTGCAAGTGGAAGATTGTTGGATGTATGTCCTAGAAACCAATCTTGGCTGACACATTTCATATCTCTAGGATATGATTTTGTACTTATTGGATAGTTATATTATCATTCATGTTTATGTGTCCAAGAATCATCCAAGGGATTAACAAGATAATGACACAAATTCTCAAAGATTTGAGAATTTGAGACATGTGTCATTGATGGTTGATTTTTAAATTGCTCCTGGTCATAGGTGTTAGGAAATGTATCCCAAAAAGCCAATCGTCAAGCTGTTGACGGTTGAGCAACCAAGTATTGTAATTGATTTGTTAATAAATAAAATATATTTGGCATTTTCATCATAAGCTTTCATCTTCAAATGAACTCCGTTGTTATGATGAAGTCTTTAGGACTATTTAGATTCGATAAAGAGAGAATTTATCGATTAGTCCTTAAAACAGTTCACGACCAAATGATAGGCTGTTAATAAGGATGACAGCTTCTATCGAGCATAGATCGCTGTAGGCCATATGGGTTGGTTGTCCTCTTAATTAAAGAGTGTGGAGACACTGGTATGGCATACAGGTGAGATGTACTGGTACATCATCATTGAACGTGACCAACTCCAGAGTATTCTGCTGTCGAGAATGTCTCTGATGGGATATAGGTATAAGTGTCCCTTAGACCTGAGATCGCCTCAGTGACTTGCAAGCAACTCACTGTGCTTTGGTATTGGACTAACTGAATTTCTAATTCAGGGATGGAAGGCTTCTGGGCACAGTCAAGTACTTGCGAAGTCAGAGTGTGATCGAGATGGGATTGACCACTCCAAGAGTTGGAGAAGAATGAGTCGCTGTATTTTAATTTAGCAAAACCTTGGCCAGGATAGTCCATCAAATTGATTTGATATTTTGAAATACAATGTGGACAACCTGATCAGAGTTGACAGTTAAACTCTGGGGTGTCCTATGATCATTTTGGTTAAGGGGATGAATTATATGAAAACTATATCCGCATGGGTTCTAAGGATGTTGTTCTACACATTCGACCTATCCGATCGTCGGGTACCATTACTAGATGGTCACTTCGATTGGTACAGAAATTTATTCCTATGCTACCGACTTAGGTTTGGACCTTGAGGTCACACACATTAGAGTTCATGATCCGATCGGATGGTTGATCAATGATTAAGAATCGTTCTAGGGTTAAATGATCAATACGATTGACATTTAACCCAGTACAAGTGTTGCAGGAGGATCAATTAGCAATTCGATTGCTAATTGGCTTAATTTGATTAAGCCAATGGATTGAGATTAAGTCTAATTAAATATAATTTAATTAGATTTAATTTGGGCTGGATTGGATCAAGTCCAATTGGTTTATTGGATAAGCCAAGTGCAAAGAAAAACTAGTCCTAGTTCAACTAGGACTTGGGTCAATCTAATTTCTAATTTGATTAAAAAATTAAATCTAATTTAAATATAATTTAATTTGATTAAATTAGATTCTTAATTAGGTTAAGAATTATTTTAATTGGGTTGATCTAATTTTGGTTTGATTTGGTTTGAGAAACCAAATTAAAACAAGTCATAAGATAGAATCCTAGTAAGACTAGGATTCCACCTTGCACCACATAAGCCTTCCCCACGCCCTCTCTCTCATTCAATGCCAATCTTCTCTTATTTTGTGCGACAAAAGCCCTCTCCCACGTTCACAAAAGGTCTCCTCTCTTCTTTCTTACATGGAAGGTGGTTTGGATCAAATCAAAAAGGAATAAGTTTGGATTTCGAATTCTATGAGATAGAATTTTAGAAATCCAAAACTCTTTCAATTTTGCACCGAATCTATCCAAATTTTTTTTGGAATTTTTAAGGCTTTTATGGTACATATTATTCACCCTTTGCTAGTGATCCATGCATAAAAATAAGGAGGAGGTGCTCAAGAGTTGGGCGCCCCTTAACTTGCCTTGTTTGGATAAGCCTTGACTAGGTATTTGACCTAGACAAGGACTCTATCATATCTCTCTATATAAAATGAGTTTCTTTATGAAATTTTTGAAGAAGATAGAGATTTGAGAGACACAATTTATAAAATATATAAAAGACCTTTGGGTCATGGAGATATAAAAGACACAGGTTAGGGTGTCTAGAGAGAAAAATGAGAAGAAAAAGAGGGTCTTCTCTAGGGTTGTTTGTTTTCATATCTTTCCTCCCTCCATTTTGAGTTTTCTGAGAGCATCTCAGATTTGAAACTCCTCCTTCTACTTTCTATCTTTAAAAGAGTCCAAATCAAGAAGAAGGAGGCACCTGATCAACCATCAAAGAAGGATCAGCGCAGTACTAGCATACTGTGCTAATTTCCTGAAGCAGGATTTCTGATCGAGATTCGTGGGCTCGTGTGGACGACTCCTAGAGGTCAGACATGTGTGAAGCTTGCAAAATCATCCTCATGCTTGGATCAGCGAGGTTAGAATGTCTAACTTGCAAGGTAATAGATCTGATTTATTGTTTAATACATACATTTGATGTAGTATAGAAACATGTTGATATGATCAACATGTAGTTCATGCTATATTTATATATTTTAATTTTTTATTTAATACTATGTAATAATCATATAATAGAATCTTAGATCTAGAGATTTTCTGATTTTAGAAAATAATTTTGATTTATTTTAGTCTTCCACTGTATGATCTTGAAAAAGTTTCAAGATCTAACCCTGAAACCCTAGATCTGGTTCCTTCAATTAGTATCAGAGCCTAGGTTCTTTATTACATGATTATTTATACATGCTTAGATTATTTCTTAGATTAGATCTAATTTATAATCTGATTATTAAATTTAAAATTAAAATTTTAAATCAATCACGAACTGCAAGGTTGTCCTGCTGTAAGGTTTACCCCTTACAGTGTAAAGGTTGTCCTAGTTTGTGTAGATCTATCTTTAATCATAAATTTGTTAGATATGATCTTGATTAAATTTATGATTTATTAGATTTAAAAGATATTTAAATCTAAAATAAAATCTTTTTGTTAATAATTTTTGTGCAAAGAAATTGTTTAAAGTTGAAACTATTTCAATTACATGAACCTGTTTAGATTAGATCTAAAGTAGTTTCATGTTTATTTCACTTGTATCTTGATTATGAATCAAACATGCAATATGGTTGGTAGAATCATATTGTAAAATTATTTTATAAATATGAAAATTATTTTTTGAAAAGCCAAACCCAACCCTCAGTCCAAAACTTAATTAAGAATTAAGAAGTTGTTTGATTAGGTTCTAGGATTGTGAATTGAAGAACCTAAGACACAAACCATAACACATTGGGTTAATGGGTTAGTGGGAATTAGGTCCATTAATTGGGTTAGACCTATGGTTAGATTGAAGATGGACTTAATTAGAGAATTGACTAAATCTAATTAATTGTTATCTTAGATTAGGTCAAGGATTCTCTAGATCAATTACAATAGTTGTAGTTGGTCAAGTCCATGTCTTTAACGAGAACCAAATGGACTTGATTCTTGGCTAAGCGGTCTAGCACAAACTATTAGGTTGATCTAATCAAAACTAGTTAAACCAGTTGGTGTCTAAGGTAAACCAGACCGATGGTTTTTAATTGGGAGCCCGCTTACCTGACCATTTTTGATGGTGTCTAAGGCAAGCTTTGGCAGACCCTCTCACTGATCGAACTTACCTAGCCTCTTGGTGAAATTATATTTTGATCGGATCACTTGACTATTCGAGCTGACCCATGTCAGCTAGGTAAATCAGTGTGACTGATTTAGGTGCTCCTAGACCATCCCTTTTAATGGTCTCCCTCAAGCTGACTTGGTGAAGCCAGTGGGAGGATCATGATAAGCTGGTTCATCTGACTTCATCCTCTATATTATTTAAATCCTTTAAAATTATTAGGTCCTTAAAATGATAAAGTTATGGAGATAACTGAGTCATAGCCTCCCATTAAGGTGTTTGATAATGAGTCCATTAACTCAATAATCATTGCAGACCCAAAGGCCTGGTGCTTGTAGACTAATGGAATTATCACTCATCATATGATGACTTGGAAGTGTCTCTCTAATGGTGGTTAGGTGAGCCAACCAAAGTTGGGCTTAATCATTCGTTGGGTAGATACACCAAGTATGATCATGTTAATGGTTGGACCTAACCGGATCCTTACAGTGAAGGCCAAAGCCTACTGATTAGGTTTCTGGGGCAAAATTAAAATTACTAGAAATTGTTTAGAGAAATAATTGGTTATGAACCTACCCTTAGATGTACATGGGTTGGCCAACCAAAGTTGGGCTTGTGTGCAGTCTAAGTGGATTTTAGTACCCACTAAGGAATTAGGGTAATTCCTCGAATTGGAGGTAGAGGCTACCAATTCGAATAAAATAGTGGGAGAAACCTTTTGATTACAGTCTAAATCTTTAGATTTAATAATTAATTACTAATTAGATTAGGTTTTTTTTTGTGCAGATATGGCCACTTCCCTATCGCTTCGATCATTATTGGACAATGATAAGTTGGTGGGACCCAACTTCATTAGCTGGTACCGAAAGTTGAAGATAGTCCTGGAGCATGAACGGATCCTATATGTGATAATGGATCCTGCACCTGAGGAGCTAGCTGCCAATGCACGTGGAACAGTCAGAGACACTTACCAGAAGTGGGTCAGTGATCGGACCATGGTGCGCTGTATTATGCTGGTTGCCATGAGCGACGAGTTCAGTCGCAGATTTGAGACGGCTCAGCCAAAGGACATGCTTCAAGTGTTGGAGGATGCCTTTGACACACCCGATGACGTAGAGAGGCACAAGACTAATTGTGCAATCTTCAACACCAAAATATGGGATGGTGCCTCTATCACTGATCATGTATTGTACATGATCGAGCTGATGGAATGATTGAGCAAGCTCGACTTTCCCTTGCATGAGCAGCTTGGGAAAGATGCAATACTGAATCGCTGCCCAAGTCTTATCTCCCATTCCTCACTCATTATAGAATGACAAAGCCTGAAGAGAACTACCATGGGTTACTGGGGTTGCTTCAAAACTTTGAGAAGGATCACCAACTTCACAAGGAGTCGGTGAACTTAGTGGGAGGTTCGTCTTCTGGTTCTCAACCTTTTAAGAAAGAGAAGAAGAACAAGAAGAAAAAAGTGAAGAAGGTGCAAGTTCAGGCTGGGACATCAGTGCACAGCCAGACCAGAAAGATCAAGCCCAACAAGAGTCTATTCTACTGGCAAGCACCCTAGATTAGATAGTGTGTCAGATATCTACTTATGGCACTATAGGCTAGGTCATATAAACAAGAACAGAATAAACAGGTTGACTCAAGAGGGAATCCTTGAAGTCAGTGATTGTGAATCACTTCCAACCTATGAATTCTGTCTTCTTGGTAAAATGATCAAGTCACCTTTTATTGGAAAAGGTGAGAGAGCTACTGAGCTCTTGGGCCTAGTACATACTGATGTATGCGGGCCCATGAGCACCAGTGCTAGAGGTGGATATTTTTACTTCATAACTTTCATGGATGACCTATCCCAATATGGATATGTCTATCTGATGAAACATAAGTCGGATTCATTTGAAATATTCAAACGATTCCGAAGTGAAGTAGAAAAACAAACTGGAAAGAGTATTAAAACTCTTCGATCTGATCGAGGAGGAGAATACCTTTCTAGTGAATTTCTCACATATCTAGGAGAGAATGGGATTCTCTCCCAATAGACTCCTCCAGGAATACCACAGCATAATGGTGTGTCTGAAAGGAGGAATCGGACTCTGTTAGACATGGTCCGATCCATGATGGGTTTTGCTAACTTGCTGATATCCTTCTGGGGATATGTACTCGAATCAGCCTGTTATCTGTTAAATAGTGTTTCAAGTAAGTCTATAATTAAGACTCCATATGAGATATAGACGGGACGTAAGCCAGCACTTTCACACCTTAGGGTCTGGGGGTGCCCGGCATATGTCAAACGATTAGTCATAGACAAACTTGGACCCAGGTCTGACAAATGCTCATTCGTAGGGTACCCCAAAGAGACAAAAGGATATTTTTTCTACCATGCTGATGAACAAAAGGTGTTCATCAGCCTTAAGGCAATCTTTTTAGAAAAGGAGTTCCTTGCTGAAGGAACCGTTGCCTCTAAGGTTGAACTTGATGAAGTTCAACAGGTAGAAGGACCGACACAAATAGCTGAACCTGAGTCGGATATGATTAGATAGATCTGAAGCCCAATGTACCTGCACCATTAAGGCGATCCAGTAGAGTACCACATCAGCCGGACAGATACTACGGTTTCTTGGTCCGGAACGGTGATCCCATCGAAATTGATGAGAATAATGAGGATCCGATCACCTATATGGATGCAATGCAGAGATCTGATTTTGAGAAATGGCTTGAAGCCATAAAATCCAAAATGGAGTCCATGAAGGTCAATGATGTATGGACATTGGTTGACCCACCTGAAGGGGTTAAACCCATTGGGTGTAAATGGGTCTTCAAAAGGATGAGGGGCGCAGACGGAAAGGTGGAGACCTATAAAGTTCGTCTGGTCGTCAAGGGGTATCGTCAACATTATGGTATTGACTATGATGAGATATTTTCCCCTGTGGCAATGCTCAAATCCATTCGGATAATGCTTGCAATAGCTGCCCATCCGGATTATGAGATCTGGCAGATGGATGTAAAGACAGCTTTCCTGAATGGAGAGCTGACCGAAGAGGTGTATATAATACAACCTGAGGGGTTTACATCCACAGAAGAGTCCAAGGTGTGCAAGCTTCAGAGATCCATTTATGGATTGAAGCAAGCTTCTCAGAGTTGGAACATGCATTTTGATAAGGTGATCAAAATGTATGGCTTCATTAAGAATGGAGAAGAGCCCTACATCTATAAATGGGCAAATGGTCCAGTTGTGGTATTCCTTATCTTGTACGTGGATGACATTCTCTTAATCGGGAATGACATCCCCGCACTACAGGGAATAAAAGTTTGGTTGTCATCACAGTTCTCTATGAAGGACTTGGGTGAAGCATCCTACATCCTAAGGATGAAGATCTATAGGGATAGATCTAAAAGGATGCTTGGGTTATCCCAGTCCATGTACATAGACACTGTGCTGAAGAGGTTCAGCATGAAGAATTCCAAGAAGGGCTATCTACCGATAGGCCAGGAATTTCTCTCTCTGAGAAGGATTGTCTGACAACTCCTGAAGAGAGAGAGCGTATGAGTAGAGTCCCATATGCTTCAGCCGTGGGATCTATCATATACGCCATGACATGTACAAGACCAGATGTGGCATACTCATTAGGAGTAGTGAGTAGATACCAATCTGATCCTGGAGAAAATCACTGGAAAGTGGTTAAAGCCATCCTTAAGTATTTGAGAAATACTAAGGACCAATAGTTGGTTTATGGTGAGTCAAATCTGAAACTTGTGGGGTTCATAGACTCTAGCTTCTAATCTGACCATGATGACAGTAGGAGTGTGTCGAGTTATATCTTTACTCTGAATGGTGGAGCCATCTGCTGGAAGAGTTCCAAGCAATATACTGTGGTGGACTCTGTTTGTGAAGCAGAGTACATCGCAGCATCGGATGCCACGAAGGAAGCTGTGTGGCTGAGGAAATTCATCAACGAGCTCGGAGTAGCACCCTCCCTCGATGGTCTGGTCCTGCTTTACTGCGACAGCACTGGTGCCATAGCTCAGGCGAAGGAACCCAAAGCACATCAGCGAACGAAGCACATCTTGCGTCGCTTTCATCTGGTCCGAGAGATCGTGGATCGAGGTGACGTCGACCTTCAGAAGATCGACAGAAAGGAGAACCTGGCTGACCCCTTCACTAAAGCCCTGGCGATAAAGGAGTTCGACAACCACAAGTCGAAGATGGGTATTAGATACTGTGCCGAGTGGCTTTAGGACAAGTGCGAGTTGTTAGAAAATGTGTCCCAAAAAGCCAATCGTCAAGCTGTTGACGGTTGAGAAACCAAGTATTGTAATTGATTTGTTAATAAATAAAATATATTTGGCATTTTCATCATAAGCTTTCATCTTCAAATGAACTCCGTTGTTATGATGAAGTCCTTAGGACTATTTAGATTCGATAAAGAGATATTTATCGATTAGTCCTTAAAATAGTTTACGACCAAATGATAGGTTGTTAATAAGGACGACAGCTTCTATCGAGCATAGGTCGCTGTAGGCCATATGGGGTGGTTGTCCTCTTAACCAAAGAGTATGGAGACACTGGTATGGCATACAGATGAGATGTACTGGTACATCATCATTGAACGTGACCAACTCTAGAGTATTCTGCTGTCGAGAATGTCTCTGATGGGATATAGGTATAAGTGTCTCTTAGACCTGAGATCGCCTCAGTGACTTGCAAGCAACTCACGGTGCTTTGGTACTGGACTAACTGAATTTTTAATTCAGAGACGGAAGGCTTCTGGGTATAGTCAAGTACTTACGAAGTCAGAGTGTGATTGAGATGGGATTGACCACTCCAAGAGTTGGAGAAGAATGGGTCGCTGTATTTCAATTTAGCAAAACCTTGGCCAGGGTAATCCATCAGATGGATTTGATATTTTGAAATACAATGTGGACAACCTGATCAGAGTTGACAGTTGAACTCTGGGGTGTCCTATGATCATTTTGGTCAAGGGGATGAATTATATGAAAACTATATCCGCATGGGTTCTAAGGATGTTGTTCTACACATTCGACCTATCCGATCGTCGGGTACCATTGCTAGATGGTCACTTCGATTGGTACAAAAATTTATTTCTATACTACCAGCTTAGGTTCGGACCTATGAGGTCACACACATTAGAGTTCATGATCCGATTGGATGGTTGATCAACGATTAAGAATCGTTCTAGGGTTAAATGATCAATACGATTGACATTAACCCAGTGCAAGTATTGCAGGAGGATCGATTAGCAATTTGATTGCTAATTGGCTTAATTTGATTAAGCCAATGGGCTGAGATTAAGTCTAATTAAATATAATTTAATTAGATTTAGTTTGGACTTGATTGGATCAAGTCTAATTAGTTTATTGGATAAGCCAAGTGCAAGAAAAAACTAGTCCTAGTTCAACTAGGACTTGGGTCAATCTAATTTCTAATTCGATTAGAAAATTAAATCTGATTTAAATCTAATTTAATCTGATTAAATTAGATTCTTAATTAGGTTAAGACCTATTTTAATTGGGTTGATCTAATTTTGGTTTGATTTGGTTTGAGAAACCAAATTAAAACAAGTCATAAGATAGAATCCTAGTAAGACTAGGATTCCACCTTGCACCACATAAGCCTTCCCCACGCCCTCTCTCTCATTCAACGCCAATCTCCTCTTATTTTATGGGATAAAAGCCCTCTCCCAGGTCTCTCCCACGTTCACAAACGGTCTCCTCTCTTCTTTCTTACATGGAAGGTGGTTTGGATCAAATCAAAAAGGAATAAGTTTGGATTTTGAATTCTATGAGATAGAATTTTAGAAATCCAAAACTCTTTCAATTTTGCACCGAATCTATCCAATTTTTTTTGGAATTTTTGTAGATTTTAGGGTACACATTATGCACCCTTTTATAGTAATCCATGCATAAAAATAGGGAGGAGGTGCTCAAGAGTTGGGCGCCCCTTAACTTGCCATGTTTGGATAAGCCTTGACTAGGTATTTGACCTAGACAAGGACTCTATCATATCTCTCTATATAAAATAATTTTCTTCATAAAATTTTGGAGAAGATATAGGTTTGAGAGACCTTTGGGCCACCCAAAAATCAAAGAGAAAGACCTTTAGGTCATGGAGATATAAAAGACACAAGTTAGGGTGTCTAGATAGAAAAATGAGAAGAAGAAGAGGGTCTTCTTCTAGGGTTGTTTGTTTTCATATCTTTCCTTCCACCATCTTGAGTTTCCTGAGAGTGTCTCAGATCTGAAACTCCTCCTTCTACTTTCCATCTTTGGAAGAGTCCAAATCAAGAAGAAGGAGGCACCTGATCAACCATCAAAGAAGGATCAGCGCAGTACTAGCATACTGTGCTGATTTTCTGAAGCAGGACTTCTGATCGAGATTCGTGGGCTCGTGTGGATGACTCCTAGAGGCCGAACATATGTGCGGCTTGCAACATCATCCTCAAGCCCAGATCAGCAAGGTTAGAACATCTAACTTGCAAGGTAATAGATCTGATCTATTATTTAATACATACATTAGATGTAGTATAGAAACATGTTGATATGATCAATATATAGTTCATGCTATATTTATATATTTTAATTTTTGATTTTACGCTATGTAATAATCATGTAATAAGATCTTATATCTAGATATTCTCTAATTTTAGAAAATAATTTTGATTTATTTTAGTCTTCCGCTGTATGATCTTGAAAAAGTTTCAAGATCTAACCCTGAAACCCTAGATCTGGTTCCTTCAATAGGATCATCATGGGGTTGGTGATTGATCCGGATAGACCAGTGCATGGATCGCTTCTTTTGGATAGATGGGTCTCGAGTCTGCAGTGTAGAGACATTGGAAGGAGAGTGCCGATGGTTGTTAGAGAATAACTAGCACTAAGTGTGACTAACACGAGAAGTCACATGGATGTCTGCTTACTTGTTAGTGACTTTCTCGATGCTACAGTTGTATGACTGATCTTTCGACCTGAGGTGACACTACTGCTTATAGTGAGGCTGCTGGAGTTTGACTGACACATCAACATGAGTCTCAATGATCCCTTGTAGTAGATATTGGCGATAATTGGTCTACTGTAGAAGTGGGGTGTGCATCAAGATGGGATCTATCGATCCTAACAGAAGGGAGTAGTCCTATGAGATTTAAGGGGCTGAGTCCTTAAGTCTATGGCCATAATAGTGTGATTGATAGAAAAGAGTTTCCATAGAGTCACATATGGACTCAAACTGATTGAATCTATCATATGACCGATGTTGAGGTTTGATGATTTATCCATGACCTACCATCTGGTTGGGACTCACGATAGAGGGACTGTATCATGCACTAACTACACCTAGAGATTCATATTTTATTCTATTAGATTGCCAATACATACTACTAGGAGTCGCTAATGGATTATGAGACTCATGAGGATCATCTTAATGATCAATGATCCTTGGTGGGCTGAGTTGGAATTGTTCTAATCCATTAAAAAGAGTTTCAATGATATTGTGATAGAGATCACAATATATCTCACTACCAGACAGAATAGAACTTATGGGGTCACACACAAAAGAAGCTTTTGACTGATCAGATGGTTGAATTACGATTATGAATCATAATAGAATTTGATTATCAATTTGATTGATAATTGATCCAATACAAATATTACATTATGTAACTTACTAAAGAGTTAGTGAGTTATAGGAGGATTAATTAGCAATAAGATTGCTATTAGCTCAATTTGATTGAGCAATAGGGCTTGCATCAAGTCTAATTTGATTGGATTTAATTTGACTCATTATGGATTTGATTTGACCAACGCCAATTGGGTTATAGGATAATCCCAAAAGGATCGGATTATTAGTCCCAGTTGAATTAGGATTTGGGTTTGACCCAATTTCTAATTAGACTAGGATGTATGTATTTCTAATTGGACTTGAAATCCTCATTTTTTTGGATGCACCAAATCTTAATTGGATTAGGATTAAAAAATTGAGTTTGACTCAAGCACCAAGAAAGAGTCTAATAGGAGTAGGACTCCTCCAATCAAAAGATATCTAATCTAAATTAATTGGACTTGAAATCAGATTTGGATTCTTATTTATTTGAGTCTAATCTAGTCCTAATATGATTAGGATTAATTGGTGTTTTAATTGGATTTAAAACAGCCATCTAAAACTAAGAGTCCCATGTCATTCAAACTTCCTTGATTCCATGTGCCAAGAGGACCCTCTCCAAACCAGATTCACACCACTTCTCCACTCCTTTTTGATGCCAAGTTCTCCTCTCTTCGAGTGTGTAAGAAAGAAGGGAAATCATCCTTAATCAGTGTGTAAAATCTGGGTGAATCCTGGTTGAGTTGGGCGAAACAAAATTTAGTAGAGTCCATGGATGATTGGACTCTTGATTCCTATCCAATCTCTAACTCCCTTTAAGTCTATTTAAACCCCACCCTTAAGGATGTTGGATAGAAGATTTGCATCAAGTTTTTGATGCCCAAATTAGGGGATGTGCGTGGAGAATTTTAAAGGGAGAGGCCATGGGGAAAAGGATCCTAGGCATGAGGTATTTCTCTTTTCTCATCCTTTCTTTCTTACACACTAATAGTTAGTTGTTAGGAAATATTCTCTCCTCCCTCTTGTCCATGTTAAGACATGGATGTCTCCTCTTCTCTTTGTCCAAAAGTTGGACAAAATTCTTACATCGCTATTGTAGATATTTGATGCATGGATTTTAGGAAGAAAAGAGAAGAAAGGATTCTTCTTATGATCTCTAGCGTAGAGATCAAGATCCTCCTACATCTTCTTGTTCTCTAAGAGTGTCTTAGAAGAAAAAAAAATTTTAACTATTAAGAAGTGATCACTGTAAGGGAGCTAGCACTCTGGGAGATCAAAAGGCTTCTAATCAGATCAGAGTCTCATGTGGATATCCATAGTGGCTGGATGCTTGTGCGGCTACAAAGGACCTTCAAAGGACATCCATGATCATCAGTTCATGTTGAAGATTGATCCATATTTGAATTTTTCTATTTGATTTCTGTATTTGAATCTTATCTCATATATGATGATCTTGTTTATGGCTTTAAGATTTGATCTTATGCTTGCTTAGATTAAATTAGATTTAATCTAAAAATATTTTAAATTTTCCTGTGTACTAGTTTTGTAAAATCATATGTACATCAAATCATAAAACTCCAATACCTCCCACTGACTTTACCAAGTCATTGAATTGGATTAAGGTCATGCTGGTCGAACTGGCACCTAGATCAGTCACACTGATCTATCTTAATAGCATGGATTAACTCGAATTACTTAGCAATTCTAATCAAAATCTAATTCACCATATTGGCTAGATAAGTAAGATCGGTGGGACGGTCTGCTAAGCTTGCCTTAGACACCATCAAAATAGTCAGGTAAGTTGCTCTCAGTTAAAAATCACCAGTCAAAATACCAAACTTACCTTAAACATCAATTGGTTAATTAATTTTGATTTGACCAGCCTAATGATTTGGGTTCAACCACTGAGCCACAATCAAAGTCCATTTGGTCTAATCAAAGATATGGACTTGACCATCTTCAACTATTGATTAATCTAATTCAATATTTGGTTAGACTTAATCAATTTCTCTACATGATCAGTTAATTTTTTGATTTTAACTTTAGGCCTAACCCAATTAAAAAGACCTAATTTGAGCTAACCTATGCCCCCATGTTTTATGCAATGTCATTAGATCTTAAATCATAATTTTAGATCTAATCGATTCTACACTTAATTCTTAATTAAGTTCAGCATCAACATGGATTTAGGTTTAGGTTTGAAATAATTTTAATTTTAATTTTATAAATAATTTATAATAAATACTATACAAAGATTTTTTATTTTGAAACTAGGTCGACTCAATCAATATTGAGTTGGTTACACAAGAAAACTGGATCAACTCAGTTCAAAACTAGATCGGTTCAGTAATTGTGTGAGCATGATTCAGAGAGTTTTAGATCTGAAAAATTTTATATAATTTTAAAATAAAATCAATCATAAATACTTTTTAGATCATATCTAAAATTTTTTATGATTCAAAATTTTATTGTTTTATGATTAAAATAATTTTAATCATATAGATTAGATATTTTATTTTTCATACAACTTTGTATCACATACAACAAATCTAAGGTTTCAAGATCTAAGATTTTTGTAAAAAAATAAATTTTTTCTTTCACATTCTTCTTCATGGGATTTAATCACATGACACCCTACACACCATAAAAGCACCCCATCGTATGGGAAGAGAGGGCCTTTAAATCCTTCTTGCTCTTATGATTGGACAGCCTGGTGATCAACCCAATCCAAGTACTTGCTAATCGGATCATCTAAGCTAATCACATATCATATATGTATGAATTTAAATTTAATCTAAATTATATTAGATCTGATCATAACTTTAGATCATATCTAAATCAGATCATAAATATCACATGCAACATATAAAATCAGATTTTATCAACGATCAACACAAACTAAGACAATCTGTTCACTGTAAGGGGTAAACACTACAGTAGGACAATCTTATTTCAGTTTGTGCGATCAACCATTAATTAAATTTAGATCTAAGATATCACATATCAGATCTAAATAAAATTAAAATTTAGATTTAATATGTACATATATTATGTCATAACGAACCTAGACTCTGATATCACTGTTAGAAAATATAGACGATTTTATGCATGTATTTCAAAAATTTTTGAAATAAAATACAGCGAAAGGCATCTAGATTAATCATATTAACCTATCATGTATATAATCTAATCATCAAATTAACTTACTCTAGGATCTATGATATGATATGTTGCATATAAAATCTGAAATAATTACATGATAAAATCTATATGCATGGATGTAAGCAGTAGATCAGATCTACACCTATCTGAGTTCAGAACTCAATACTTGAGCATGGGTCGATGATCGTTGCTACTGAGAGATATGATAGAGATGATCCTTGCTGATTGCTCGTAGCCACACATGCATCCGGCCTCTACGAAAAGTCCACTCGAAGCCCCGATCTGATCGATCTTCTCGGGAATGCTAGTCGCATGAAGACTTTCTTCTTGACTAATCTGGATCCTTTCTTCAAATCTCTAGAACTATTTCATAAGTTAAAGACAGACTTTTAAAGGAGATGAAGATGTATAAGAAAGATGGAGAAGAAAATATTTTTTCTCTCTTCCCAAACCCTGAGGAATAAGACCCTAGAAACCTAGGCTTTGCGCACACCCAAAGAAAAGAAGACCATCCTCTATTTTTCCACACCAAGAACTCACACCCCAAGACCTTCAACGTGTAGAGCACTCTCTCTACTCTCTTAGATGCTCAAAATAAAAATAAAAACCTCTTTTTATTGGCATGTAAGGAATAAAGGTAAAGAGTCCTAGAGATCATGGACTCTTACAAGATGTCGCCTCCTCTATTCTATTCAAGCCAAAACATGCCCAAAAAAATATGGAACACCCCTTATCAAATTTTTTAATGGTAAATTAGTTCTCTAACTAATTTTCTACAATAAAAAGCTCCTCAAAATATCACACACATAAAGAAAAAAAAATAAGTTGGTGGCAAGGTTTTGTAGATAATGTCAAACATTATCTATATGGTATCCAAATCACATTTGAATGTACCATTTAAAACCAGATCTTAGCTAAATTTGGATGTGAGATAGAGAAGGAAAATAAATTTTTGGTATGAAAAAATCTCATGCAAAAGCTATTTGTGGGTGAAGAAGAATAGTGTCAAAAATTATGGCGCAAGGGAGAAGAGTCCAATGCTATACGGACTCTTAATTTTCTTATTTGAATCTAAACCAAATCACATCTGGTTTAGCCCAAATAAAATCTAATCTAATTAGGTTTATAAATTTTTAATCAAATTTTAATCAAATTAAAAATTGATTGAACCAAAATTCTAATCAAATCATGGATAATTCTCTTTTAGCGATTAGGTCATCTCATAATCTAATTAGGTCAAATCTAATTGAATCTAATTTAATTAGATTTTATTTAATCTTCTTTGCTTAATCAAATTAAGCTAATCAATAATCTAATTATTAATTAATTCTTCAATAATTCACTAACTCTTGATAAATAAATTTATTACAACTTTTGCATAAGGTTAATCATCAATTGAATTGACGATTAATCCCTTGAATGATTCTCAATCGTTGATCATCCACATGATCCATCAGAAACTTAAATTGAGTGTGACCCCATAGGTTTGAATCTAAGCTAGTAGCATAAAAATAAATTTTTAAACCAATCGATGTGACCATCTAACAATGGTGACCCGACGTTCGGATAGGTTGAATGATGGCAAAGTAACATTCAAGAACCTACTGGCGTATGGTTATTGTATAATCTAAGATTTAACTGTCAATCTTAAATAAGTCATCCATATTATATTTCAATCTTTCAAATCTATCACATGGATTATCCGAGCTCAGATTTTGCTAAATTAAAATATATTGATACATTAACTCCTACTAATTCGAAGGGGTCAATACGATCTTCACTCTTCACTCATGCACTGACTTAACAAGTACTTGACTACACTCAAAAATCTTTCATCACTGAATTATAAACTCAGATAGTCTGGCATCAAAGTATGTGAGTTGCTTGCAAGTCACCATGATGATCTCAAGTTGGAGGAACACTTATATCCGTACCCTTCGTGAGCTACTCTTGACAGCAGAGTACTCCGCAGTTGGTCATATTTAATGAGATGTACTCCTATATCTCACTTATATGCTATACTAGTATCTCCACATCATTTGGTTACGAAGATAACCAATGCATATGGCACACAATGACCTACACTTGATATCGCTATAGTCCTAGTAATAGCATATCCTTTGGTCGTGAACCAGTTTAAGGACTGAAAGAAGAGTGCTCTATAAGCCAATCGTAAGTATGTTGCGATGGAATTTTTCTTTATAATATTCCAACTCATGTAATGACATTTATTATTTAAGGCATTGATTCATCATATTAGCTGCATCTTATTATGTCTAAGATTATGATGAACCCCAAAGATTAAGACAATGATTTTAGGAGACATGAATGGGTCATGCTAGTGAGATCTAAAATTTTAAAACCTTAATTTTAAATATTTCTAGTCGTAGAACATTGAGTCGGAGATCAATGTTTCAGATAGACTGACACATCCTATGTATGCTCGATAGAGAGGGTGGCAGATCTCACTAGCCACTTATGTGGGACACTAATACAAAGATGTGGGTGCTCATTTGAAAATTGAGTCCACTGAATTGACTCGATGAAAGAGAACATCTTATGGAAGCCTTACTTGCATGTCAAAGATGGTTCTCTAAGTGAGAGTTGTGCAAGTGATCCTTAGACCTGAGACCACCATAGAATCTTGTGCACATGAACCCATATTTTGGTTCATACCCAGGTATGGCATTAAGACATGTATGGGGTATTTTGGATATGGTGGAGTATATATGAAGATTGTGAGTAGGTTAACATGGAATCGATCACTCCTAGTAAGAGGAGATCGCATCTTATGTATTCTCATTCGTAGATTCAGAAAAAATCTTTTGGCCAAAAGTAGGAAGGAGATTAGAAAGAGTTTCTAATACTTTTTTCATTGGAGTCATCATTGGTTAATTGAGAATCGATATGAATATGTGTTTGAGTTTGATATGATTCCATACTCATGAACATATTCAGGGTGCTGGGATGATCGAAGGATTGTATTGCACGGTAACTTGCCACTGAAGGGCATATTTGGTATTGTTATCAAATTTTTATATTTTCTGAAAAGTCATGATATGTTTCTAGATATCAATCTTGACTTGTAGATTTTTGATCGAATTAAAGAGTTTAATTCGAATGCTAATTAGAAAGAGTTCTAATTACTGAAATCGGGTTAGCTCGATTGGACCTAAATCAGTTAAATTAAATTCTAATCAAATTAGGTCAACTTGCACCCAGACCTACTGCTAGCTAGATGTGGAACCCAATGGATCACACACATATAGAAATTGATCAAGGATCCTTTTGAAAAAAGTCGATTGGAATTTTGGATTTAATCAGGGTTCCGATAAGCATGCTAGCACATGTGGAATCCCTAGCTCTTTTAGAGATCAATTTGGTCTCATGCCTTGCTCATTTGGTAGCCCAACTTGGTGGACATTTGCGTCAGGTCAATCCACCTAGAAACAGCTAAAAAGTGGCACCATATCTGGTGTACACGCCAAATAACTAAGAGTCCAACTTAAGAAGGACTCTTTGCGCTAATATACAGAATGTATATTACACTTTATTTGTGGCATGGAGAAGGACTAAGAATCCTTCTATTTTGGGCCTCTATTTTTTATGGTAAGTGTAGGGACCAGATCTAGGGTTTCAGGGTTAGATCTTGAAACTTTTTCAAGATCACACAGCGGAAGACTAAAATAAATCAAAATTTATTTTTTAAGATCAGAAAATCCCTAGATCTAAGATCCTATTACATGATTATTACATAACATTAAATCAAAAATTAAAATATATATTAATATAGTATGAACTACATGTTGATCATATCAACATGTTTCTATACTAGCTACATCTAATGTATGTATTAAATAATAGATCAGATCTATTACCTTGCAAGTTAGACGCTCTAACCTGCTGATCTGGGCTTAAGGATGATGTTGCAAGCCGCACATGCGTCCGGCCTCTAGGAGTCATCCACACGAGCCCACGAATCTCGATCAGAAGTCCTGCTTCAGGAAATCAGCACAGTATGCTAGTACTGCGCTGATCCTTCTTTGATGGTTGATCAGGTGCCTTCTTCTTCTTGATTTGGACTCTTCCAAAGATGGAAAGTAGAAGGAGGAGTTTTAGATCTGAGACACTCTCAGGAAACTCAAGATGGAAGGAGGAAAGATATGAAAATAAAAACCCTAGAAGAAGACCCTCTTCTTCTTCACGTTTTTCTCTCTAGACACCCAAACTTGCATCTTTTATATCTCCAACACCCAAATGTATTTCTCTTTGACTTTTGGATGGCAGAAAGGCCTCTCAAAAAACTATCTCCCCTTAAAATTTCACAAAGAAACTCATCTTATATAGAGAGATATGATAGAGTCCTTGTCTAGGTCAAACACCTAGTCAAGGCTTATCCAAACATGGCAAGTAAAGGGACGCCCAACTCTTGAGCACCTCCTTCATATTTTTGTGGATGGATCAACAGAAAAGGGTGCACAATGTAAACCCTAAAAGCCACGAAAATTCCAAAACAAATTTGGATAAATTCGGTGCAAAATTGAAAGAGTTTTGGATTTCTAAAACTCTATCTCATAGAATTCGAAATCCAAACTTATTCCTTTTAGATTTGATCCAAATCACCTTCCATGTAAGAAAGAAGAGAAGAGACCTTTTGTGAACGTGGGAGAGATCTGGGAGAGGGCTTTTGTCGCACAAAATAAGTGGAGATTGGCGTTGAATAAGAGAGAGGGCGTGGAGAAGGTTTATATGGCGCAAGGTGGAATCCTAGTCCTACTAGGATTCTGTCTCATAATTTTTTTAATTTGGTTTTCCAAACCAAATCAAATCAAAATTAGATCAACCCAATTAAAATAGGTCTTAACCTAATTAAGAACTAATTTAATCAGATTAAATTAGATTTAAATCTGATTTAATTTTCTAATCAAATTAGAAATTAGATTGACCCAAGTCCTAGTTGAACTAGGACTAGTTTTTCCTTGCACTTGGCTTATCCAATAAACCAATTGGACTTGATTCAATCAAGCCCAAACCAAATCTAATTAAATCATATTTAATTAGACTTAATCTCAGCCCATTGGCTTAATCAAATTAAGCCAATTAGCAATCAAATTGCTAATCGATCCTCCTGCAACACTTGCACTGGGTTAAATGTCAATCGTATTGATTATTTAACCCTATAATGATTCTTAATCATTGATCAACCATCTGATCGGATTATGAACTCTAATGTGTGTGACCTCATAGGTCCGAACCTAAGCCGGTAGCATAGAAATAAATTCTATACCAATCGAAGTGACCATCTAGCAATGGTACCCGACGTCCGGATAGGTCGAATGTGTAGAACAACATCCTTAGAACCCATGCGGATATAGTTTTCATATAATTCATCCCCTTGACCAAAATGATCATAGGACACCCCAGAGCTCAACTGTCAACTCTGATCAGGTTGTCCACATTGTATTTCAAAATATCAAATCCATCTGATGGATTACCCTGGCCAAGGTTTTGCTAAATTGAAATACAGCGACTCATTCTTCTCCAACTCTTGGAGTGGTCAATCCCATCTCGATCACACTCTGACTTCGCAAGTACTTGACTATGCCCAGAAGCCTTCCATCCCTGAATTAGAAATTCAGTTAGTCTAGTACCAAAGCACAGTGAGTTGCTTGCAAGTCACTGAGGCGATCTCAGGTCTAAGAGACACTTATACCTATATCCCATCAGAGATATTCTCGACAGTAGAATACTCTGGAGTTGGTCACGTTCAATGACGATGTACCCTTACATCTCACCTGTATGCCATACCAGTGTCTCCACACTCTTTGGTTAAGAGGACAACCAACCCATATGGCCTATAGCGACCTATGCTCGATAGAAGCTGTCGTCCTTATTAACAGCCTATCATTTGGTCGTGAACAGTTTTAAGGACTAATCGATAAATCCTCTCTTTATCGAATCTAAATAGTCCTAAGGACTTCATCATAACAATGGAGTTCATTAGAAGATGAAAGTTTATGATGAAAATGCCAAATATATTTTATTTATTAACAAATCAATTACAATACTTGGTTGCTCAACCGTCAACAGCTTGACGATTGGCTTTTTAGGACACATTTCCCAACAACTCCCACTTGTCCTAAAGCCACTCGGCACAGTATCTAATACCCATCTTCGACTTGTGGTTATCGAACTCCTTTATCGCCAGGGCTTTAGTGAAGGGGTCGGCTAGGTTCTCCTTTCCATCGATCTTCTGAAGATCGACATCACCTCGATCCACGATCTCTCAGACCAGGTGGAAGCGGCGCAAGATGTGCTTCATCCGCTGATGTGCTTTGGGTTCTTTCACCTAAGCTATGGTACCAGTGTTGTCACAGTAGAGCAGGACTGGACCATCGAGGGAGGATGCTACTCCGAGCTCATTGATGAATTTCCTCAGCCACACAGCTTCCTTCGCGGCATCCGATGCTGCGATGTACTCCGCTTCACAAACAGAGTCCGCCACAGTATGCTGCTTGGAACTCTTCCAGCAGATGGCTCCACCATTCAGAGTAAAGATATAACCCGACACACTCCTGCTGTCATCATGGTCAGATTGAAAGCTGGAGTCTGTGAACCCCACAAGTTTCAGATCTGACTCGCCATAAACCAACCATTGGTCCTTAGTATTTCTCAAATACTTAAGGATGGCTTTAACCACTTTCCAGTGGTTTTCTCCAGGATCAGATTGTATCTACTCACTACTCCTAGTGAGTATGCCATATCTGGTTTTGTACATGTCATGGCGTACATGATAGATCCCACGGCTGAAGCATATGGGACTCTACTCATACGCTCTCTCTCTTCAGGAGTTGTCGGACAATCCTTCTTAGAGAGAGAAATTCCTTGGCCTATCGGTAGATAGCCCTTCTTGGAATTCTCCATGCTGAACCTCTTCAGCACAGTATCTATGTACATGGACTGGGATAACCCAAGCATCCTTTTAGATCTATCCCTATAGATCTTCATCCCTAGGACGTAGGATGCTTCACCCAAATCCTTCATGGAGAACTGTGATGACAACCAAACTTTTATTCCCTGTAGTATGGGGATGTCATTCCCGATTAAGAGAATGTCATCCACGTACAAGACAAGGAATACCACAACTAGACCATTTGCCCATTTATAGATGCAGGGCTCTTCTCCATTCTTAATGAAGCCATACGTTTTGATCATCTTATCAAAACGCATGTTCCAACTCCGAGAAGCTTGCTTCAGTCCATAAATGGATCTCTGAAGCTTGCACACCTTGGACTCATCTGTGGATGTAAACCCCTCAGGTTGTATCATATACACCTCTTCGGTCAGCTCTCCATTCAGAATAGCTGTCTTTACATCCATCTGCCAGATCTCATAATCTAGATGGGCAGCTATTGCAAGCATTATCCGAATAGATTTGAGCATTGCCACAGGAGAAAATGTCTCGTCATAGTCAATACCATAACGTTGACGATACCCCTTGGCAACCAGACGGGCTTTATAGGTCTCCACCTTTCCGTCTGCGCCCCTCTTCCTTTTGAAGACCCATTTACACCCAATGGGTTTAACCCCTTCAGGTGGGTCAACCAATGTCCATACATCGTTGACCTTCATGGACTCCATTTCGGATTTCATGGCTTCAAGCCATTTCTCAGAATCAGATCTCTGCATAGCATCCATATAGGTGATCAGATCCTCATTATTCTCATCAAGTTCAATGGGATCACCGTCCCGGATCAAGAAACCATAGTATCTGTCTGGCTGACGTGGTACTCTACCGGATCACCTTAATGGTGCAGGTATATTGGGCTCCGGATCTGATCTAATCATATCCGACTCAGGTTCAGCTATTGGTGTCGGTCCTTCTACCTGTTGAACTTCATCAAGTTCAACCTTAGAGGCAACGGTTCCTTCACCAAGGAACTCCTTTTCTAAAAAGATTGCCTTAAGGCTGACGAACACCTTTTGAACATCAGCATGGTAGAAAAAATATCCTTTTGTCTCTTTGGGGTACCCTATGAATGAGCATTTGTCAGACCTAGGTCCAAGTTTGTCTGTGACTAATCGTTTGACATAGGCCGGGCACCCCCAGACCCTAAGGTGTGAAAGTACTGGCTTACGCCCTATCCATATCTCATATGGAGTCTTAATTACAGACTTACTTGAAATCCTATTTAACAGATAACAGGCCGATTCGAGTGCATATCCCCAGAAGGATATCAGCAAGCTAGCAAAAACCCATCATGGATCGGACCATGTCTAACAAAGTCCGATTCCTCCTTTAAACACACCATTATGCTGTGGTGTTCCTGGAGGAGTCCATTGGAGAGAATCCCATTCTCTCCTAGATATGTGAGAAACTCACTAGAAAGGTATTCTCCTCCTCGATCAGATCGAAGAATTTTAATACTCTTCCCAGTTTATTTTTCTACTTCACTTCGGAATCGTTTGAACATTTCAAAGGAATCCGACTTATGTTTCATCAGATAGAGATATCCATATCGAGATAGGTCATCCGTGAAAGTTATGAAGTAGAAATATCCACCTCTAGCACTGGTGCTCATGGGCCCACATACATCAGTATGTACTAGGCCCAAGAGCTCAGTAGCTCTCTCACCTTTTTCAGTAAAAGGTGACTTGGTCATTTTACCAAGAAGACAGGACTCACAGGTTGGAAGTGATTCACAATCACTTACTTCGAGGATTCCCTCTTGAGTCAACCTGTTTATTCTGTTTTTATTTATATGACCTAGCCTCCAATGCCATAAGTAGATATTTGACACACTATCTAATCTAGGGTGCTTGCCAGTAGAATAGACTCTTATCAGGCTTGACCTTTTTGGTCTGGCTCTGCACTGATGTCCTAGCCTGAACTTGCACCTTCTTGACTTTCTTTTTCTTGTTCTTCTTTCCTTTCTCAAAGGGTCGAGAACCAGAAGATGAACCTCCCACTGAGTTCACCGACTCCTTGAGGAGTTGGTGATCCTTCTCAAAGTTCTGAAGCAACCCCATTAACCCATGGTAGTTTACTTCAGCCTTTGTCATTCTATAATGAGTGAGGAATGGGAGACAAGACTTGGGCAGCGAGTTCAGTATTGCATCTTTCCCAAGCTGCTCATGCAAGGGAAAGCCGAGCTTGCTCAATCGTTCCATCAGCTCGATCATGTACAATACATGATCAGTGACAGAGACTCCATCCCGTATTTTGGCGTTGAAGATGGCACAACTAGTCTTGTGCCTCTCTACATCATCGGGTGTGCCAAAGGTATCCTCCAACACTTGAAGCATGTCCTTTGGCTGAGCCGTCTCGAATCTGTGACTGAACTCGTCGCTCATGATAGCAGCCAGCATGATACAGTGCACCATGGTCCGATCACTGAGCCACTTCTGGTAAGTGTCTCTGACTGTTCCACGTGCATTGACAGCTGGCTCCTCAGGTGCAGGATCCATTATCACATATAGGATCCGTTCATGCTCCAGGACTATCTTCAACTTTCGGTACCAGCTACCGAAGTTGGGTCCCACCAACTTATCATTGTCCAACAATGATCAGAGCGATAGGGAAGTGGCCATATTTGTACAAAGGAGAACCATAACCTAATTAGTAATTGATTCATTAAACCTAAAGATTTGGACTTTAATCAAAAGGTTTCTCCCACTATTTTATTCGAATTGGTAGCCTCTACCTCCAATTCGAGGAATTACCCTAATTCCTTAGCGGGTACTAGAATCCACTTAGACTGCACACAAGCCCAACTTTGGTTGGCCAACCCATGTACATCTAAGGGTAGGTTCATAACCAATTGTTTCTCTAAACAATTTCTAGTAATTTTAATTTTGCCCCAGAAACCTAATCAGTAGGCTTTGGCCTCCACTGTAAGGATCCGGTTAGATCCAACCATTAACATGATCATACTTGGTGTATCTAACCAACGAATGATTAAGCCCAACTTTGGTTGGCTCACCTAACCACCATTAGAGAGATACTTCCAAGTCGTCATATGATGAGTGATAATTCCATTAGTCAACAAGCACCAGGCCTTTGGGTTTGCAATGATTATTGAGTTTATGGACTCATTATCAAACACCTTAATGGGAGGCTATGACTCAGTTATCTCCATAACTTTATCATTTTAAGGACCTAATAATTTTAGAAGATTTTAATAATATAGAGGATGAGGTCAGATGAACCAGCTTATCATGATTCTCCCACTGACTTCACCAAGTCAGCTTAAGGGAGACCATTAAAAGGGCTGGTCTAGGAGCACCTAAATCAGTCACACTGATTTACCTAGCTGACATGGGTCAGCTCGAATAGTCAAGTGATCCGATCAAAACATAATTTCACCAAGAGGCCAGGTAAGTTCGATCAGTGGGAGGGTCTGCCAAAGCTTGCCTTAGACACCATCAGAAATGGCCAGGTAAGCGGGCTCCCAATTAAAAACCACCGGTCTGATTTACCTTAGACACCAACTGGTTTAATTAGTTTCGATTAGATCAACCTAACAGTTCGTGCTAGACCGCTTAGCCAAGAATCAAGTCCATTTGGTTCTCGTTAAAGACATGGACTTGACCAACTACAACTATTGTAATTGATCTAGAGAATCCTTGACCTAATCTAAGACAACAATTGATTAGATTTAGTCAATTCTCTAATTAAGTCCATCTTTAATCTAACCATAGGTCTAACCCAATTAATGGACCTAATTTCCACTAACCCATTAACCCAATGTGTTATGATTTGTGTCTTAGGTTCTTCAATTCACAATCCTAGAACCTAATCAAACAACTTCTTAATTCTTAATTAAGTTTTGGGCTGAGGGTTGGGTTCGGCTTTTCAAAAAATAATTTTCATATTTGTAAAATAATTTTACAATATGATTCTACCAACCATATTGCATGTTTGATTCATAATCAAGATGCAAGTGAAATAAATATGAAACTACTTTAGATCTAATCTAAACAGGTTCATGTAATTGAAACAATTTCAACTTTAAACAATTTCTTTGCACAAAAATTATTAACAAAGAGATTTTATTTCAGATTTAAACATCTTTTAAATCTAATAAATCATAAATTTAATCTAGATCATATCTAACAAATTTATGATTAAAGATAGTTCTACACAAACTAGGACAACCTTTGCACTGTAAGGGGTAAACCTTATAGCAGGACAACCTTGCAGTTTGTGATTGATCTAAAATTTTAATTTCAGATTTAATAATCAGATTATAAATTAGATCTAATCTAAAAAATAATCTAAGCATGTATAAATAATCATGTAATAAAGAACCTAGGCTCTGATACCAATTGTAGGGACCAGATCTAGGGTTTCAGGGTTAGATCTTGAAACTTTTTCAAGATCACACAGCGGAAGACTAAAATAAATCAAAATTTATTTTTTAAGATCAGAAAATCCCTAGATCTAAGATCTTATTACATGATTATTACATAGCATTAAATCAAAAATTAAAATATATATAAATATAGAATGAACTACATGTTGATCATATCAACATGTTTCTATACTAGCTACATCTAATGTATGTATTAAATAATAGATCAGATCTATTACCTTGCAAGTTAGATGCTCTAACCTTGCTGATCTGGGCTTAAGGATGATGTTGCAAGCCGCACACACGTCCGGCCTCTAGGAGTCGTCCACACGAGCCCACGAATCTCGATCAGAAGTCCTGCTTCAGGAAATCAGTACAGTATGCTAGTACTGCGCTGATCCTTCTTTGATGGTTGATCAGGTGCCTCCTTCTTCTTGATTTGGACTCTTCCAAAGATGGAAAGTAGAAGGAGGAGTTTCAGATCTGAGACTCTCTCAGAAACTCAAGATGGAAGGAGGAAAGATATGAAAATAAAAACCCTAGAAGAAGACCCTCTTCTTCTTCACGTTTTTCTCTCTAGACACCCAAACTTGCATCTTTTATATCTCCACGACCCAAAGGTATTTCTATTTGATTTTTGGATGGTAGAAAGGCCTCTCAAAAAACTATCTCTCCTTAAAATTTTATGAAGAAACTCATCTTATATAGAGAGATATGATAGAGTCCTTGTCTAGGTCAAACACCTAGTCAAGGTTTATCCAAACATGGCAAGTAAAGGGACGCCCAACTCTTGAGCACCTCCTTCATATTTTCGTGGATGGATCAACAGAAAAGGGTGCACAATGTAAACCCTAAAAGCCACGAAAATTCCAAAACAAATTTGGATAAATTCGGTGCAAAATTGAAAGAGTTTTGGATTTCTAAAACTCTATCTCATAGAATTCGAAATCCAAACTTATTCCTTTTAGATTTGATCCAAATCACCTTCCATGTAAGAAAGAAGAGAAGAGACCTTTTGTGAACGTGGGAGAGATCTGGAGAGGGCTTTTGTCACACAAAATAAGTGGAGATTGGCGTTGAATAAGAGAGAGAGCGTGGAGAAGGTTTATGTGGCGCAAGGTGGAATCCTAGTCCTACTAGGATTCTGTCTCATAACTTGTTTTAATTTGGTTTCCCAAACCAAATCAAATCAAAATTAGATCAACCCAATTAAAATAGGTCTTAACCTAATTAAGAACCTAATTTAATCAGATTAAATTAGATTTAAATCTGATTTAATTTTCTAATCAAATTAGAAATTAGATTGACCCAAGTCCTAGTTGAACTAGGACTAGTTTTTTCTTGCACTTGGCTTATCCAATAAACCAATTGAACTTGATCCAATCAAGCCCAAACCAAATCTAATTAAATCATATTTAATTAGACTTAATCTCAGCCCATTGGCTTAATCAAATTAAGCCAATTAGCAATCAAATTGCTAATCGATCCTCCTGCAACACTTGCACTGGGTTAAATGTCAATCGTATTGATTATTTAACCCTATAATGATTCTTAATCGTTGATCAACCATCCGATCGGATCATGAACTCTAATATGTGTGACCTCATAGGTCCGAACCAAGCCGGTAGCATAGAAATAAATTTCTATACCAATCGAAGTGACCATCTAGCAATGGTACCCGACGTCCGGATAGGTCGAATGTGTAGAACAACATCCTTAGAACCCATGCGGATATAGTTTTCATATAATTCATCCCCTTGACCAAAATGATCATAGGACACCCCAGAGCTCAACTGTCAACTCTGATCAGGTTGTCCACATTGTATTTCAAAATATCAAATCCATCTGATGGATTACCCTGGCCAAGGTTTTGCTAAATTGAAATACAGCGACTCATTCTTCTCCAACTCTTGGAGTGGTCAATCCCATCTCGATCACACTCTGACTTCGCAAGTACTTGACTGTGCCCAGAAGCCTTCCATCCCTGAATTAAAAATTCAGTTAGTCCAGTACCAAAGCACAGTGAGTTGCTTGCAAGTCACTGAGGCGATCTCAGGTCTAAGAGACACTTATACCTATATCCCATCAGAGATATTCTCGACAGTAGAATACTCTGAGTTGGTCACGTTCAATGACGATGTACCCTTACATCTAATCTGTATGCCATACCAGTGTCTCCACACTCTTTGGTTAAGAGGACAACCAACCCATATGGCCTACAGTGACCTATGCTCGATAGAAGCTGTCGTCCTTATTAACAGCCTATCATTTGGTCGTGAACAGTTTTAAAGACTAATCGATAAATCCTCTCTTTATCGAATCTAAATAGTCCTAAGGACTTCATCATAACAACGGAGTTCATTAGAAGATGAAAGCTTATGATAAAAATGTCAAATATATTTTATTTATTAACAAATCAATTACAATACTTGGTTGCTCAACCGTCAACAGCTTGACGATTGGCTTTTTAGGACACATTTCCCAACAGTAAGTAGATCAGATGATGAGCCACCAAATACACCTTTTAAAGTATAAAAAATCTATTAGATTTTGCATGAAAAAATTGGTTGAAGCTTTGCTACACGTGTGATAGTTTTTTCTGGATGCACGAAGGGATGTGAAGACTCCTTCTGTTTAGGGAGTCTTAAGTGACTTTCTACCTGATAATTTTTGTGATAAGGATCAGTTTTAAGTATTGATCACATGGTAAAAGTCTAAAAAGTTATCAGATTAAGAAAGGTTGCTTTTCACACCCTTTTCTACGTGCACGCGCGCAGTAGGGAGAAGGTGCTTGCACATCTCTTTGGTGAAGAGTTATTCTCACATATGAACTCTTATCCAAATAATGTGTCATTTGGTGATAGCCTTTTTATTTGAACAAAGATTTATGTAGCAAGATTTTACACTAATATGATGTGTGAAGAGATACAAAAAGCATCTTGTTCTAGGCATGCATGCGTGAGAAGGCAGGAATCGACGTATCACCCCCTGAAGAGTCCTTCTATTTAAGGACTCTCAGATAAGTGATACGAGGACTTGATATACCTTTTCAAATGAGACATGCCTTCTCTATTAGCCCCCCATCTGGTGCTATAAATAGGGGATGGCAGATGAGGTGATAATTCAATTCTTACATCCCCTATCCACTCCCTCTCTCCCTCTCTTACAACTCTAGGTTTTAGGACAAGGCTTGTTCTTTTAAGACAAGCCTAATCTTAATAGCTCTAAGGGTTTAAGAGGTCTAGAAAAAGGTGATCAAGTCTAGTGGATAGTTCAGAAAGGTTCAGACTCAGGTCTGGAGGAAGATCTGATCAATTGATGGCTGGTTGAGTTCTAGGGGCTAGAATTCTTGGAGCAAGGTGAAGAAGGAGCACTGTCCTTGGTTCAATTTTTGTGTGGATTACCATTGGAGGACAGACACTTAGATGCCTTATAAAATTTGGATTAGTGTTATAGGTATTCTTCTAATCCAAATTTATTTTATTGTTCTTTGATTGATATAGCCAAGAATTTCTGGGCATTAGGGTTTTCGGTGCATCGGATATTTTTAATAAAAAATTTAAACACCTAATCCTTCCACTGTGCCATTGAATCCCAATAGTGATATCAGAGCCTACCTTAATCTATATAATCAAAGATTAGAATATTATCTGGATTGTGATCAAACATGGAATTTTGGTTTGGTTCAAATCAGCTCAAGGGTTGAACCCGATTGAACATCCAAACCCTAGTATGTCTTAGAGATATGTTTTAAATATAAAATACATGATATATATGTAGATTATCTTAGTAGCTTAGTACTCTAATTGAGGTTCATTACCAGGCCGTCCAATCATAAGAGCAAGTAAGATTCAGAGACCCTCTCTTCCTATTCAATAAGATACTCTTATGGCGCGTAGGGGTGCCATTGTGATGTCCTAAGAAGAAGAACTGCAAAAAAAATATTTTGTATTCATGCATGTTATTAGAACTTTATGCATATATGATATGCTTGAGATGCTTAGTTATAATCATATTGAATGATTATGATTTCATATCTTGGAGATATAAATAGATACCATGATTAGTTGTTATGATTATTAAGATATAACTATAATAGTGCATCATTGTGATTGAATTAGGATGTGCTTGAGACCATTAAAGTCCTCATAAAAATTATATTAAGTTGCAGTGTTATGAATTAGTAGTTGACTTATTTTTTGAATCGATTAATCAATTGGTGCCTAAGAAGTGTTTCAAGTACGGTGATTATTTAATTGGTTCCGTTGCTGGCCTGGCCAATTTTATTGGTGTCTAAGAAAAGCAATGGGGGGACCCCCACCAATCTTAATACTTTTCTAACCAATTGGATTAGTTCAAATCTTGAATGAAGGTAGCTCAGTATTTAGAATACTATATATGCCTTCCTTCATGCCTAGTCAATATTCTGTCAAAAATCATAGTAGGTTTGTTGTGATATCCACAAGACTTGCTATGAAGATTGATGTAGATTTGTGTTGGTGTATATTATATGCTTTACGGCATATTTGGATATGTTGATTTGTTGTGATATCCATAAGGATAGTATTTTTTAGATATGACTGTATAGAAATGAAGGATCTAACTTAACTAAAAATATTATAGTTTGTTGTGATATCCACAAGGCTATGAGCATTTTTAGAGGCAGGTTATATTGAGAGTTGTATGAGATGCAATTGGATAGATTTTTTTACTTTTGAACTCATTGAGGTTTATCGTAATATCCACAAGGCTATGAGTATTTTTAGAGGTAGGTTATGTTGAGAGTTGCATGAGATGCAATTAGATAGATTTTTCTATCTTTGAACTCATTGAGGTTTGTTATGATATCTACAAGACTTCATTAAGGGATTAGGGTCTCAACCCCATTAAGAAATTAGATTAGGGTTTCTCATTTACAATAGGAGCGGGCTATGGTATCCGATAAAATAGTGGGAGTTATAACTAGTTTAAAAGTCTTCATCTAGTTATGCATGTCAAACATAAGTGGTCTGCTTATACTATTATTTTTTATTTATACAGATTTAAGTCTACATTATGGCTTCTTTATTTTCACTGCATAACACCATAAATAAAAATATGTTGACTGATCCTAACTATGTGGATGGGTTGAGGAACTTGCAAGTTAGATTCATATCGGAGCAGAACTTCAATGTTCTAGATATTTCTGACCTTGAAATGGTCAGTAATAATAAGAAGTCAAAAGATGTCCATATGGATATTAACTATTTATTTTATAGCAAGTTTGGACATTAGGAGTATAATTGCAAGAATAATCTTGCAAGTTTAAAGCAGGGTGCAAGTATAGCACCAAAAGATATATATATGATACAAATCTATTTTTCATTGAGTGGCTCAGACTCTGATACTTGGGTATTAGATATTGCTTGTGGATCGTATATTTATAATTCATTACAGTGACAACAGAATATCAAAGATCTGAAAAGAGGTGACCTCGAGTTATATAGCACAACTGGAGAGTCCATTAGCGCAGAGGCTGTGAGAACCTGCATGCTTGATTTACCTTCAGACAAAATTTTAGTATTAAAAGATTGTTATTATATGCCAAAGTTTATTAAAATATTATTTCTATACCTTTGTTATTAAAACAAGGTTATGAAATAAGGTTAATGGGAAATGGATGCTCTATTTTCTTTTCTAATGATTTTTATGGCAGTAGTTATATTGATAACAATCTTTTAATTCATGTACTCAGTGAAAATATTTTTCATATTGAAAGAAATATGAAAAGAAAGAGAGAAATTATGAATATCACATATCTCTGGCATTGTTGTCTTGATTATATTAGTGAGTCAAGGATAAACAAGTTATACAAAGAGAAATTCTTTGACTCGTATGATTATGGATCATTCGAAACTTATGAATCTTGTCTCATGGGTAAGATAACCAAGACTCTATTTTCTGGACATGAAGAGAGGGGAAGTGAGTTGTTAGCCTAGTGTATACAGATGTATGTGGACCAATGTCAACTCAGGCAAGAGGTGGATACTCCTATTTTATTACCTTTACGATGATTTATCAAGGTTCGGGTATGTGTATCTTATGAAACATAAATTTGAATCCTTCAATAAGTTCAAGGAGTATCAATGTATGGTTGAGAAATAAACTGAAAAAAATATCAAGGTTCTTCGATCTGATCGAGGAGAAGAATACTTATCCAGTAAATTTCTTGATCATCTTAAAAGTAAAGATATTTTCTCTGAATAGACCCCTCCTTATACACCTCAGTTAAATGGTGTAGCAGAAAGGAGAAATCATACTTTAATGAATATGGTGCAGTCCATGATGTGCTTCACTGATCTTCCAATATTTTTTTTGAGATATGCCCTAGAGACTGCTGCATACATATTAAATAAAGTACCTTCAAAGTCTGTTGCAAGCACACCATATGAGATATGGAAGAGAAGCCTAATCTTAAACATCTTAAGATTTGGTGCTGTCCAGCTTATGTCAAAAATATTTTTGGACACAAGCTTAGTGCTAGATCAGACAAGTATAGGTTTGCAGGGTATCCTAAAGAAACTAATGGATACTATTTCTACCACCCTACTGAACAAAAGGTGTTTATTAGTAGGCACGTCACTTTCTTAAAAAATGAACTCATCCAAGAAGGAGGCAGTGGGAGGAATATTGAACTTACTGAAGTTTATGATCTACAAATCGATCCAAAAATACCAGTGGTTGGACCACAAGAAGATCCTCAATCAGAAGTACTTAAAGATGAGGTACATTCATAATACACACCTCCTCTCCAAAGGTCAGATAGAGTGCATCATGCACCTCTGAGATTTGATGACAATATGAACAACATCATTCAGGATGATGATCCACTGACCTATTCGAAAGCTGTCATGAGTGGAGACTCAACAGATGGCTGGAAGCCATGAAATCTAAGATAGACTCGATGTACACCAACCAAGTGTGAACCTTGGTTGATGCACCTGAGGGTGTGACCTCAATAGGGTGCAAGTGGGTCTTCAAAAAGAAGATCGGAGCAGATGGCCAAGAAAAAACCTACAAAGTTAAGTTGGTGGCAAAGGGTTTCAGACAAAAGTAAGGAATTGACTATGATGAAACCTTCTCATCAGTGGCTATACTCAAGTCCATAAAGATTTTGCTTGCTATAGCAGCATACTACAATTATGAGATCTAGCAGATGGATGTGAAGACCGCATTCTTCAATGGTAATCTAGAGGAAGAAGTCTATATGACTCAGTTAGAGGGATTTATCTCAAGTGGGAGGGCAAATCAAGTATGTAAGCTAAAGAGATCCATTTATGGATTAAAGCAGGCTTCGAAGAGTTGGAACATCCGATTTGATATAACAGTCAAAGAGTTTGCCTTTATCAAAAATAAAGATGAACCATATGTGTATAAGAAGACAAGTGAGAGTACTATTTTCTTCTTAGTTTTGTATGACATACTGCTCATTAAGAATGATATCTCAATAATACAATCGGTCAAGACTTGGCTATCGAATAAGTTTTTCATGAAAGACTTGGGTGAAGCATCCTATATACTGGGTATAAAGATCTATAGAGATAGATCTAAAAGGATGTTAGGCTTATCCCAGTCACGATACATAGATCTCATATTAAAGAGATTAATATGGAGGCTAGTAAGAGAGGTTACTTGCCTGCAAGTTAGGTATACGTCTCTCGAAGAAAATGTATCCTAAGATATGAGAAGAGAGAAAGAGGATGAGTAAAATTTCTTATGCTTCAGCTGTGGGATCAATTATGCATGACATGCTATGTACCAGGCTTGATGTAGCTTATGCTTTGGGCATAGCTAGCAAATTTCAGGCTGATCCGAAGGAAGATCATTGGAAAGCAGATGATAGCAAGTCAATATCAGGATATGTGTTTACCTTAAATGATGGGGTAGTGAGTTGAAAGAGTTTCCAGCAGCAAATAATATCTGACTCAATTACTGAGGCAGAGTACATCGCTACTAGTGAAGCCATTAAAGAAGCTATCTGGATGAAAAAAGTTCATTATGAATTTAGAAGTCGTTCCTAAGAATGAAGAATTGGTGTCATCCTATTCTGATTACACTGGAGCCATTATTCAAGCAAAGAAATCTAGATCTCATTATACATCCAAGCACATCCTTAGACACTTCCATCTCATTAGAGACAAGATGCTGTCATTGAATGAGTAGACAAAAAGAATAATATAGCAAACCCATTCACTAAGGCCATACCACAGTAGCTAAATGATCACCATCTTGATTGTATGAGATACAAAGGCGATTGGCTTTAGTGCAAGTGGGAGATTGAAAGAAGAGTGCCCTATAAGCCAATCGTAAGTGTGTTGTGATGGAATTTTTCTTTATAATTTTTCAACTCATGTAATGATATTTATTATTTGAGATATTGATTCATCATATTAGCTGCATCTTATTATGTCTAAGATTATGATAAATCCCAAAGATTAGGGTAATAATTTTAGGAGACATGAATGGGTCATGCTAATGAGACCTAAAATCCTAAAATCTTAATCTTAAATATTTTTGATCGTAGGAATATTGAGTCGGAGATCAATATTCCCGATAGACTAGCACATCCTATATATGCTCGATAGAGAGGGTGGTAGATCTCACTAGCCATTTGTGTGGGATACTAATACAAGGATGTGGATGCTCATTTGAAAAATTATATCTAAGATTATGATGAACCCCAAAGATTAGGGCAATGATTTTAGGAGATATGAATGGGTCATGCTAGTGAGACCTAAAATCCTAAAATCTTAATCTAAAATATTTCTGGTCGTAGGAACATTGAGTCGGGGATCAATGTTTCGGACAGACTGGCACATCCTATGTATGCTCGATAGATAGGGTGGCAGATCTCACTACCCACTTATGTGGGACACTAATACAAAGATGTGGGTGCTCATTTGAAAATTGAGTCCACTGAATTGACTCGATGAAAGAGAACATCTTATGGAAGCCTTACTTGCATGTCAAAGATGGTTCCCTAAGTGGGAGTTGTACAAGTGATCCTTAGACCTGAGACCACCATAGAATCTTGTGCATATAAACCCATATTTTGGTTCATACCCAGGCATGGCATTAAGACATGTACGGGGTGTTCTGGATATGGTGGAGTGTATATGAAGATTGTGAGTAGATCAACATAGAATCGATCGCTCCTAGTAAGAGGAGATCGCATCCTGTGCATTCTCATTCGTAGATGACTCAGGAAAAATCTTTTGATCAAAACTAGGAAAGAGATTAGAAAGAGTTTCTAATATTTTTTTCATTGGAATCATCATTGGTTAATTGAGAATCGATATGAATATATGTTTGAGTTTGATATGATTCCATACTCATGAACATATTCAGGATGCTGGGATGATCGAAGGATTGTATTGTACGATAACTTACCATTGAAAGGCATATTTGATATTTTTACTAAATTTTTACATCTTTTGAGTAGTTATGATACATTGCTAGAATCAATCTTGACTTGTAGATTTTTGATCGAATTAAAGAGTTTAATTCGAATGCCAATTAGAAAGAGTTCTAATTACTGAAATCGGGTTAGCTCGATTGGACCAAAATCAGTTAGATTAAATTCTAATAAAATTAAGTCAACTTGCACCCAAACCTATTGCCAACTAGATGTGGAATTCAATGGGTCACACATATATAAAAATTGGCCAAAGACCCTTTTGAAAAAGGTTGATTGGAATTTTGGATTCAATCAGGGTTCCGGTAAGCATGCTAGCATGTGTGGAATCCCTAGCTCTTTTAGAGATCAATTTGGTCTCATGCCTTGCTCATTTGCTAGCCCAACATGGTGGGCATTTGCGTCAGGTCAAGCTACCTATAAGCAGCTAAAAAGAGGCACCATATCTGGTGTACACGCCAAATAACTAAGGGTCCAACTTAAGAAGGACTCTTGGCACTAATATGCAGAATGCATGGGCACTTTATTTGTGGCATAAAGAAGGACAAAGAATCTTTCTGTTTTGGGCCTCTATTTTTTATAAAAAGTAGATTAGATGATAGGACACTTAGAATATCTTTTGAAGTATGAAAAATCTATTAGATTGTGCATGAAAAAATTGCTTGAATCTTTGCTGCATGCATGATAGTTTCTTCTAGACGTGCGAAGGGATGCGAAGACTCTTTCTTTTTAGGGAGTTTTAAGTGACTTTCTATCTAATAATTTTTATTATAAGAATCAATTTTAAGTTCTGATCACATGGTAAAAATTTGAAAAATTTTTAGATTAAGAAAGGTTGCTTTTCACACCCTTTTCTGGGCGTGCGCGTGCACAATATGGAGAAGGTGCTTGCACTTCTCTTCAGTGAAGTATCCTTGTCACATATGAAATCTTATCCAAATAATGTGTCATTTGATGATAGCCTTCCTATTTGGACAAAGGTTTATGTAGCAAAATTTCATCTGATCTGATGTGTGAAGAGATGCAAAAAGCATCTTGTTCTAGGCATGAGCGTGTGAGAAGGCAGGAATCGACGTATCACCCCCTGAAGAGTCCTTCTGTTTATGGACTCTCAGATAAGTGATACGAAGACTTGATATACTTTTCCAGATGAGGTGTGCCTTCTCTGTTAGTACCCCATCTGGTGCTCTAAATAGGGGATGATAGATGGGGTGATAATTCAATTCTTACATCCCCTATCCACTCCCTCTCTCCCTCTCTTACAACTCTAGGTTTTAGGACAAGGCTTGTTTATTTAAGACAAGCCTAATCTTAATAGCTGTAAGGGTTTAAAAGGTCTAAAAAAAGGTGATCAAGTCTAGTGGATGGTTCAGAAAGGTTCAGACTTAGGTCTGGAGGAAGATCTGATCGATTGGTGGCTGGTTGAGTTCTAGGGGCTAGAACTCTTGAAGCAAGGTGAAGAAGGAATGCTGTCCTTGGTTCAATTTTTGTGTGGATCACCATTGGAGGGCAGACACTTGGATGCCTTATAAAAATTAGATTAGCATTACAGGTGTTCTTCTGATCCAAATTTATTTTATTGTACTTTGATTGATATAGTCAAGAGTTTCTGGGCATTAGGGTTTTCGATGCATCGGATATTTTTAATGAAAATTTTAAACACCTAATCCTTTCACTGTGCCATCGGAACCTAACAAGGACTACGCAATAAATTTTTTTTTATCGATCAAAGTAGTCTTAAAAATTTCATCACAACATAGGAGTTCATTAGAAGATGTAATCTTGTGATGAAAAAAGCCAAATAACTTTTATTATTGATCAATTCATATATATTTATAATTAGTATAATCATCAAATGATTGGCTTTAGGACATAATTTCCAACAAACATGTCAAATCCAATTGCTTATCTATATGTATCTCGATCAGAAGGTGATGATTCAGTTGATGATATATTAAAGACTCCTTTCTAATTATCATCCTGCTTTGGCCAAAGATTTCTAGAATCATCGACCTATGAGATCATATAGAAATTCGCTCTCCGTATTAGGAGTGACTGATCCCTTATTGATCACTCACAATCTTCATGTACACTTCACCACATCTAGAACACCCCATACAAAGATCAGAGAATCAAGTTATAGAGTGAACCAAAATATGGATTCATGTACACAAGATACCATGGCAATCTCAGGTCAAAGGTTCACTCACAACTCCCACTAGAGAATCATCAGCTGACATATAAACAAGACTCTATCAAATATTCTCTCGTAGGTCTATTCAGTGAACTCATTCTCTAATGAGCACTCACATCCTTGTATTAGTGTCACAACACAAGTGGTTGTGAGATCAACCACCCTCATCTGAGCATACATAGGACATGTCAGTCTTACTGGTATGATTGATCCCTGACTCAATGAACTGATGACTGAAAATATTTTAGGTCATGGCTGTCAAAGATTTAGGTCTCACTGACGTGATCTCATCATGGCCCTAAAATCATTACCCAGACCTATGAGATTCATTATAATCTTAAAAATAATAAAATACAGCATATAATGAATTAAAAATATCTATTTTATTAAATAATAATATCAATTACATAAGTTTGGAAGATAAAATTATAGAAAATATCCTATCACATCCCGTATGTGATTGACTTGTAGGATATTATTCTTTCAATTTTTCACTTGCACTAAAGCCAATCGCCCCTATACTTGATGCCCATGCAATAAAGATGGCGGTCAAACTACTACACTGACAAGGCCTTAGTGAACGGATCCACTATATTGTTCTTGGTATCAACTCGCTCTTGAAAAAAGAGTGCCCTATAAGTCAATCACAAGTATGTTGCGATTGGATTTTTCTTTATAATTTTTCAACTCATGTAATGATATTTATTATTTGATAATAAAATGAGATATTGATTCATCATTCTAGCTGCATCTTATTATGTCTAAGATTATAATAAATCTTAAAAATTAGGGTAATGATATTAGGAGACATGAATGGGTCATGCTAGTGAGATCTAAAATTTTAGAACCTTAATTTTAAATATTTCTAATCGTAAGAGCATTGAGTTAGGGATCAATATCCGGATGGACTGGTACATCCTATGTATGCTCGACAGAGAGGATGGCAGATCGTACTAGCCACTTATGTATTGGATAATAATAAAAGGATGTGGGTGCTCATGTGGAAAATGAGTCTACTAAATTGACTCGATGAAAAGAAATATCTTATGGAAACCTTACTTGCATGTCAAAGATGGTTCTCTAAGTGAGAGTTGTACAAGTGATCCTTAGACCTGAGACCACCATGGAATCTTATGCATATGAACCTATATTTTGGTTCATACTCAGGCATGGTATTAAGATATGTATGGGGTGTTTTGGATATGGTGGAGTGTGTATGAAGGTTATGAGTAGGTCAATATGGAATCGATCACTCCTAATAAAAGGAGATCGCATCCTACGTATTCTCATCCTAGATGACTCGAAAAAAATTTTTGGCCAAAAGTAAGAAAGAGATTAGAAAGAGTTTCTAACATTTCTTCATTGGAGACATCATTGGTTAATTGAGAATTGATATGAATATGTGTTTGAGTTTGACATGGTTCCATACTCATGAACATATTCAAGGTGCAGGGATGATCGAAGGATTGAATTACATGGTAACTTGCCACTGAAGGGTATATTTGATATTTTTATCAAATTTTATATCTTCTGAATAGTCATGATATATTGCTAGATGTCAATTTTGACTTGTAGGTTTGATCGAATTAAAAAGTTCAATTCGATTGTCAATTAGAAAGGATTCTAATTGTCGAGCTCGGGTTAGCTCGATTAGATCTAAATCAATTAGATTAAAATCTAATCAAATTCGATCAACTTATACCCAAATCTATTGCTGGCTAGAGATAGAATCCAATGGGTCACACACATATAGAAATTGGCCAATGACCCTTTTGAAAAAGGTTAATTGAAATTTTAGATTCAATCAGGGTTCTGGTAAGCATGCTTGCATGTATGGAAACCCTAGCTCCTTTGGAGATCAATTTGGTCTCATCCCTTACTAATTATCTAGCCCAATTTAGTTGATATTTGGGTTAAGTCATGCCACCTAGAAGCAGCCTAAAATGAGGCATCTAATCCCATGTTAACGCCATATATGAAGAGTCCAAATTGCAAAGGACTCTTGGTGCAAAACAGATTTTGCATGCGCATATTAGAGTGAGCAGGAGGATGAGGCCTTTTGGCATAGGATTAAGATACATGTGGTAGCTCACATCACCCTCCATCCTCTGATGCACATCTCAAAATATGAGATGGATTTTTTCTGGAATTTTTGGGGTAGAGGAAAAAATTGGAAAATTGAAGATCTCTTGCGCATGCGGGATGAAGCATCGCATCTCTTTGTGGTTTAGAGTATCCTTCTCCTAGTCAAATGATTTGAAATTGGAATAATTTTATTTTATAATGTTTCAAATTTGATAAGCTATTTTTTTTTTATTTTTTTGGAATTTTTTCAGACATATCAGATGGCCAAATGGATGCTAGAAGCTTCCTCATGTGCACGTGCACACAGTGATCAGAACTCACGTGAAGAGGTGTGAGGATAGCATCCTTCCATGAGAATTTTATCACCTTATCAAGCTTTCTGGAATCAAAAATGTGTCTCCTATCCATGTGGATTTTTTTGAATTTTTTTGATTTGAAAGGGGATGCAAAAACATCCCTTCTCTGGTTGCATGCGCAAGTGCAAGTGCAGATCAGCGTATCGATGATAAGATTCCTTCTGCTTAAAGGAACTCTTATCTCTAATAATCTGATAAGATAAGCCTCATGGATGAGTTGTGTCCCTCCCTTTTAAGTGCCCCTCTGATAGCTATAAAAGGGTTTGGGTCCAGAGTGTCCGATGCATTCAGAAAAGGTTTTCAATTTCTCTCCGTAGCTCTCCCTTCTTTCTTACAACCTATCTTAGTTTTAGGACAAGGCTTTGGGATTTAAAACAAAGCCTTATCTGGTCGTAACAAGAGTTGTGAGGGTCCTAAAGAAGGAGAATCAGATGTCTAGAAGAAGGTCTAAGAGGATTGAGTTGGATTCTTGGAGAAATCTGACTGGTACAGGGCTAGTCATGTTCCAAGGGTTAGAACTCTTGAAGCAAGGTGAAGGAGGAGCACTGTCTTTGGTCTAATTTTCATATGGATCACCATTGGAGGGTGAACACTTAGACATCTTATAGAAATTAGGCTTAGCACTGTAGATATTCTTCTTTTCCAAGTTTAATTTATTATACTTTGATTATTATAGTCAAGGATT
The DNA here is from genome assembly GCF_000442705.2 of Elaeis guineensis. Lineage (NCBI taxonomy): Eukaryota > Viridiplantae > Streptophyta > Magnoliopsida > Arecales > Arecaceae > Elaeis > Elaeis guineensis. The sequence goes on along the minus strand of NC_026003.2, from coordinate 34,435,834 downwards.
TCTGGGTATTAGGGTTTTCAGTGCATCGGGTGTTTTGAATAAAAATTTTAAATATCTAATCCTTCCACTGCACCACTAAAACCCAACAGTTAAATTATTATCTTGATTATGATCAAGCATGGGTTTTTGGTTTGGTTCAAGTTGGGTCAAGAGTTGAACCCAAGTGAACATCCGAACCCTAGCATGTCTTGGAGATATATTTTAGATAAATGCATGATGTATATATATAATCTCTCTTAGTAGCTTAGTACTTGAATTGAGGTTCATCGCTAGACCATTCGATCATAAGAACAAATAGGGTTCATAGACACTCTCTTCCTATTCCATAGGATACTCTTATGGCGTGTAGGGGTGCCACCGTAATGTCCCAAGAAGAAGAACCGCGAAAGAGTATTTTATTTTCATGCATATGATATGCTATGATGTAATCATATTGTATGATTATATTTTCATATCTTAAAGATATGATTAGATGCCATGATTAGTTATTATGTTAATTAAGATACAACTATAATAGTGCATCATTATGATTGATTGAATTAGAATGTGCTTGAGACCATTAAAGCCCTCATAAAAATTATATTAAGTTATAGTATTGTGAACTAATTGCTGACCTATTTCTTGAATCGATTAATCATTTGGTGTCATAGAAATTTTTTAAGTATGATGGTTATTTAATTGGTTCTGTTTGATGGTCTGGTCAATTTTTATTGGTGTCTAAGAAAAGCAACAAAGGGACTCCCATCAAGTTTGACACTTTTCTGGCCAATTGGATTAATTCGAATCTTGAATGAAGGTAGCAAAGTATTTTGAATACTACATATATCTTCTTTCATGTCGAGTCAATATTCTATCAAAAATTATAGTAGATTTGTTATGATATCCACAAGGCTTGCTAAAGGGATTTATGCGGATTTGTCTTGGTACACATTAGATGCTTTACGACATATTTTAGATATATTACTTTATTATGATATCCACAAGGATAGTATTTTTTAGATATGGCTATATGAAAATGAAGGATCTAATTTAACTAAAAATATTATAGTTTATTGTGATATCCACAAGACTATGAGTATTTTTAGAGGCAAGGATTACGCTGAAAGTTGCATGAGATGCAATTGGATAGATTTTTCTACTTTTGAACTCATTGAAATTTGTTGTGATATCTACAAGATTTATTAAGAGATTGAGATCTCAACCCCATTAAGAAATTAGATTAGAATTTCTCGTTTACCATAGAAGAGGGCTATGGTATCCGATAAAATAATGGGAAACATAACTAGTTAAAAGATCTTATCTAGTTATGCATATCAAACATGAGTGGTCTGCTTATACAATTATTTTTTATTTATATAGATTTAAATCTATATTATGGCTTCTTTATTTTCACTATATGAAATCATGAATAAAAATATGTTGATCGATCCCAACTATATGGGTTGGTTGAGGAATTTGCAAATTAGATTCGTATCGGAGAAGAACTCTGATGTTTTAGATATTCCTGATCTTAGATTGGTCAATAATAATGAGAAGACAAAAGATGTCTACATGGATATTATTTATTTATTTTGTGACAAATTTAGACATTCGAAGAATAATTGCAAAAATTATCTTGCAAGTTTGAAGCAAGGTACAAGTGCAGCACCAAAAGGTGTGTATATGATACAGACCTATTTTTTATTGAGTGGCTCAGACTCTGATACTTGGGTATTAGATACAGTCTCTGGATTGTATATTTGTAATTCATTAAAATGACTACAGAATATCAAAGGTCTGAAACGGAATGACCTTGAGCTTTATGGTGCAAGTAGAGAGTTAATTAGTGTAGAGGCTGTGGAAACCTATATACTTGATTACCTTCAGACAAAACTTAAGAATTGAAAGACTGTTACTACATGGCAAAGATTACTAGAAACATTATTTCTATACCTTTTTGTTAAAATAAGATTATGAAACAAGGCTAATGGGAAATGGATGCTTCATTTTTTTTTAATAAATTTTATAATGGTAGTTATATTGATAACAATCTTTTAATTCTTGCACTCAATAAAAATATTTTTTATATTGAAGAAAATATGAAAAAAAAGAGAAAAGATATGAATATTACATATCTCTGGCATTGCCACCTTAGTTATATTAGTGAGTCAAGGATAAATAAGTTATATAAAGAAGAATTCTTTGACCCGTATGATTATGAATCATTGGAAACTTATGAATCTTGTCTCATGGGTAAGATGACAAAGACTCCATTTTCTGGACATGGACAGAGGGCAAATGAGTTGTTAGTCCTCGTATATACAAATGTATGTGGATCGATGACAACTCAGGCTAAAGAAAAATACTCCTATTTTATCACCTTTATAGATAATCTATCAAGGTTCGGATATGTGTCTCTTATGAAACATAAATCCAAAGCCATTGATAAGTTAAAGGAGCATCAAAGTATGGTCGAGAAATAAACTAAAAAAAGTATCAAGATTCTTCGATCTGATTGAGGAGGAGAATACTTATCCAGTGAATTTTTTGATCATCTTAAAAGTAAAGGTATTCCCTCTGAATGGACCCCTTCTTATACACCTTAGTTAAATGATGTAGCAGAAAAGAAGAATCGCATTTTGATAGATATGGTGCGGTCCACGATGTGCTTCACTGATCTCCCAATATCTTTTTAGGAATATACCCTAAAGACTGCCGCATATATTTTAAGCAGGGTGCCTTCAAAGTCTGTTGCAAGCACACCATATGCGATATGAAAAGGAAGGAAGCCTAATCTTAAACATCTTAAAATTTGGAGCCGTCCTGCTTATGTGAAAAATATTTTTGGACATAAGCTTAGTGATAAATCAAATAAATATAGGTTTGTAGGGTATCCTAAAAAAACTAATGGATACTACTTCTACCACCCTATTGAACAAAAGGTATTTGTTAGTAGGTATGCCATTTTCTTAAAAAATGAATTCATCCAAGAAGGAGGCAGTGGGAGGAATATTGAACTTACAGAAGTTTAGAATCTACAAATCAATGTAGAAATACCTATGGTTGAACTACAAGAAGATCCTCAATCAAAAGTACTCAGGGATGAGTACATCCATAATACACACCTCCTCTCTGAAGGTCAGATAGAGTGCGTCAAGCACTTCTGAGATATAATTTTATCATTGAGAATGACAATTCGATCAACATCATTCAGGATGATGATCCACTAACCTATTTGGACGCTATCATGAGTAGAGACTTAGACAGATCGCTGGAAGCCATAAAATCCGAGATACACTCGATGTACACCAACCAAGTGTGAACTTTGGTTGATGCACTTGAGGGTGTGACCCCAATAGGGTGCAAGTGGATCTTCAAGAAGAAAATAGAAGTAGATGGCTAAATAAAAACCTAGAAAGCTAGGTTGGTGGCGAAGGATTTTAGACAAAGGCAAGGAATTGACTATGATGAAACCTTCTAACTAGTGGCTATGCTCAAGTCCATCTAGATTTTGCTTGCTATAGTGGCATACTACAATTATGAGATCTGACAGATGGATGTCAAGACCACTTTTCTCAATAAAAATCTAAAGAAAGAGGTTTATATAACTCAGCTAGAGGGATTTATCTCAAGTGGAAGGGCAAATCAAGTATGCAAGCTAATGAAATCTATCTATGGATTGAAGCAGGCTTCGAAGAGCTGGAACATCCAATTTGATATGACAATCAAAGAGTTTGACTTTATCAAAAATAAAGATGAACCATGTGTGCATAGGAAGATAAGTGAGAGTGCTGTTCTCTTTTTGGTTCTGTATATCAATGACATACTACTCATTGGGAATGATATCCCAATGATGCAATCGGTCAAGACTTGGCTATCGAATAAGTTTTTCATAAAAGATTTGGATGAAGCATCATATACTGGATATAAACATCTATAGAGATAGATCTAAAAGAATGTTAGGCTTATCCCAGTCATGGTACATAGATCTCATATTAAAAAAGTTTATTATGGAGGCAAGTAAGAGAGGTTACCTGCCTGCAAGTCATGGTATACATCTCTCAAAGAAAATATATCCTAAGACACCAGAGGAGAGGAAGAGGATGAATGAAATCCTTTATGCTTCGACTATGGGATCAATTATGTATGCCATGCTATGTACCAGGCCTGATGTAATTTATGCTTTAAGCGTAGCTAGCAGATTTCAGGCTGATCCAGGAGAGGATCATTGAAAAGCTGTGAAAAATATTCTGAAGTACCTAAAAAGGACTAAAGATATTTTTTTCATATATGGAGGAGGATCAGAGTTGAAACTAGAGGGATATACAAATTCTAGTTTTCAATCTGATCCGGATGATAGCAAGTTAATATCAAGATACGTGTTTACTCTAAATGATGGGGCAGTGAGTTGGAAGAATTTCAAGCAGTAGATAGTAGCTGACACAACTACTGAGATAGAGTACATTGCTACTAGTAAAGCCACTAAGAAAGCTATTTAAATGAAGAAATTCATTATGGAATTAGGAGTCGTTCCTGAGATTGAAGGACTAGTGTCACTCTATTGTGATAACACTGGGGGCATTATTCAAGCTAAGGAACCTAGGTCTCATCAACAATCCAAGCACATCCTTAGACACTTCCACCTCATTCGAGAAATTGTAGAGAGACAAGATGTTGTCTTTGAACGAGTAGACACAAAGAACAATATAGTAGACCCATTCACTAAAATCATACCACAGCAGCTATATGATCTCCATCTTGATTGTATGGGATACAAAGGCGATTGATTTTAGTGCAAGTGAGAGATTGAAAGAAGAGTGCCCTATAAGCCAATCGCAAGTGTGTTGCAATAGGATTTTTTTTTATAATTTTTCAACTCATGTAATGACATTTATTATTTGATAATAAAATGAGGTATTGATTCATCATTCTAGCTACATCTTATTATGTCTAAGATTATGATGAATTCCAAAGATTAGGACAATGGTATTAAGAGACATGAATGGGTCATGTTAGTGAGACCTAAAATTTTAAAATTCTAATCTTAAATATTTTTGATCGTAGGAGCATTGAGTCAGAGATCAATATTCTGGATAGACTGATACATCTTATATATGCTCGATGGAGAGGGTGGCAGATCTCACTAGCCACTTGTGTATTGGACACTAATACAAAGATATGGGTGCCTATTTGAGAAATGAGTCCACTGAATTGACTCGATGAAAGGGAACATCTTATGGAAGCCTTAGTTGCATGTCAAAGATGGTTCTCTAAGTAGGAGTTATATAAGTAATCCTTAGATCTGAGACCACCAAGAAATCTTATGCACGTGAACCCATATTTTAGTTCATACCCAAGCATGGCATTAAGACATGTAAGGGATGTTCTGGATATGGTGGAGTGTGTATGAAGATTGTGAGTAGGTCAATATGAAATCAATCACTCCTAGTAAGAGGAGATCGCATCCTGCATATTCTCAATCTTGGATGACTCGAAAAAAATCTTTTGGCCAAAAATAGGAAGAAGATTAGAAGAGTTTCTAATGCTTCTTCATTGGAGTCATCATTGATTAATTGAGAATCGATATGAATATGTGTTTGAGTTTGATATAGTTTCATACTTATGAACATATTCAGGGTGCTGGGATGATCGAAGGATTGAATTGCACGGTAACTTGCCACTAAAAGGTATATTTGGTATTTCTATCAAATTTCACATCTTTTGAGTAGTCATGATATATTGCTAAATATCAATATTGACTTATAAGTTTGATCAAATTAAAGAGTTTAATTCGATCACCAATTAGAAAGGATTTTAATTGTTGAGCTCGGGTTAGCTCGATTAGACCTAAATCGGTTAGATCGAAATCTAATCAAATTTGATCAACTTACATCGAATCTACTGCTGGCTAGATGTAGAACCCAATAAATCATGCACATATAGAAATTGGGCAAAGATCCTTTTGAAAAAGGTTTATTAGAATTTTGGATTCAATCAAGATTTCGATAAGCATGCTAGCACGTATGGAAACCCTAGCACCTTTGGAGATCAATTTGGTCTCATTTCTTACTAATTATCTAGCATAATTTGATGAACATTTGGGTCAAATCATGCCACCTAAAAGCAATTCAAAATAAGGTATTTAATCCTATGTTAACGCCATATATGAAGAGTCCAAATTGTGAAGGACTCTTGGTGCAAAACAGGTTTTGCTTGCGCATGTTGGCTTGAGCAAGAGGAGGAGTCCTTCTAGTGTGGGATTAAGATGCATGTGATAGCTTACATCACCCTCCATCCTCTGGTGCACATCTCAATGTATGAGAAGGATTTTTTTTTAAATTTTTGGGGTAGAGAAAAAATTAGAAAATTGAAGGTCTCTCGCACATGTGGGATGAAGTGTCGCATCTCTCTATAGTTTGGAGGGTCCTTCTCCGAATCAAATGATTTTAAATTGAAATATTTTTTTTTTAATAATGTTTCACATTTGATAAGCTATTTTTTATAATTTTTTTAATATTTTTTCAGACTTATCAGATGGCCAAATGGATGCTAGAAACTTCCTCACATGCACGTGCATGCGGTGATCAGAACTCGCATGAAGAGGTGTGAGGACAGCATCATTCCATGAGAATTTTATTACCTTATTAGGTTTTTTGGAATTAGAAATGAGTCCCCTATCCATGTAGATTTTTATGGATTTTTTTGATTTGAGAAGGGATGCAAAAACATCCCTTCTATGGTCACACGTGGAGGTGCAGGTGCAGATCAGCGTATTGGTGATAAGAGTCCTTTTGCTTGAAGGAACTCTTATCTCTGATAATTTGATCAGATAGCCTCTTGGATAAGGCATGTCCCTCCCTTTTTAGTGCCCCTCTGATGGCTATAAAAGGGTTTGAGTGCAAAGTGCCTGGTGCATTCAAAAAAGATTTCCAATTTCTCTCTATAACTCTTCCTTCTTTCTTACAACCTATCTTAGTTTTATGACAAGGCTTTGGGATTTAAGATAAAACCTTATCTGATCCTAACAAGAATTGTGAGGGAACTAAAGAAGGAAAATCAAAAGTCTAGAGGAAGGTTTAAGAGGGTTGAGTCAGGTTCTTTGAGAAATCTGACTGATACAGAGCTAGTCAAGTTCTGAGGGCTAGAACTCTTGAAGTAAAGTGAAGGAGGAGCACTGTCTTTGGTCTAATTTTCATATAGATCATTGTTGGAGGGTGGATACTTGGATGTCTTATAAAATTTGGAATAGAGCTATAGATATTCTTCTTATCCAAGTTTATTTATTATACTTTGATTATTATAGTCAAGAATTTTTGGGCATTAGGGTTTTCGATGCATCGTGTGTTTTGAATGAAAATTTTAAACACCTAACCCTTCCACTGCGCCACCGAAACCCGATAGCTCTATGATCACAACACATCTTTCGACTATCTCCTGAATGAGGTGGAACCATCTTAGGATGTGTTTGGATTTATGATGAGACCTCAGTTCTTTGGCTTGAGCAACTGCCCCAGTATTATCATAATAAAGGGGCACTGGTTATTCAATCCCTGGAAACACACCCAATTCTGAGATGAATTTTTTCATCTAGATAGCCTCTTTAGTAGCCTTACTAGCAGCAATATACTTAGCCTCAATGATTGAGTCAGCAACAGTTTGCTATTTGGAACTCTTCTAACTTACTGTTCCTCCATACAAGGTGAACACATAACCAAATACTGATTTGCTATCATCCAGATCAGATTGAAAATTAAAATCAGTATAACCTTTTAATTTTAAATCAGATCCTCCATATATGAAAAAAATATCTCTAGTCCTTCTCAAGTACTCGAGTATATTTTTCACAGCTTTTCAATGATTCTCTCTATGATCAGTCTGAAATCTACTTACAATGCCTAAGACATAAGATACATTAGGCCTGGTACATAATATAGCATACATGATTGATCATATAGCCGAAGCATAAGGAGTAGAACTCATTCTATTTCTTTCTTCAGGTGTCTTAGGAGATGTCTTCTTAGAGAGTTGTATGCCATGACCCATAGGCAAGTAACCTCTTTTACTTTCCTCTATATTGAACCTCTTCAACATAAGGTCAATGTACCTAGACTGAGACAAGCCAATCATCCTTTTTGATCTATCCCTTTAAATTTTTATACTAAGTATATAGGATGCTTCACACAAGTCTTTCATGAAAAACTTTTGTGATAGCCATGTCTTGACCGATTGCAACATCGAGATATCATTTTCAATGAGCAGTATATCATCCATATACAAGACTAAGAAGATAATAGCACTCCTACTAGTCTTCTTGTACACATAAGGTTCATCCATATTTTTGATAAAGCCAAATGATTTGTGTCTCATCAAAATGGATGTTCCAGCCCCTCGATGCTTATTTTAATCCATAAATGGATCTATTCAGTTTGCGTACCTGATTTGCTCTTCTACTAGAGATAAATTCCTTGACTGAGTCATATAGACTTCTTCCTCAAAGATTTCATTGAGGAAGGTAGTCTTGACATCCATTTGTCAGATCTCTTATAGTCATGGTATGCAGCAATAGCAAGCATAATCTGAATAGACTTGAGCATGGCTATCGATAAAAAAGTTTCTTCATAATCAACACCTTATATTTGTCTGAAACCTTTTGCCACCAGCCTGGCCTTATAGGTCTCTACCTGGCCATCTGCTCCAATTTTTCTTTTGAAGATCCATTTGCAGTCTATTTGGATCACACCCTTAAGTGCATCAACCAAAGTCCAAAGTTGGTTAGTATACATAGAGTCCATTTCGGATTTCATGGTATTGAGCCATTTGTCAGAGTCACTACTCATGATAGCTTTCAAATAGATCATGGGATCATCATTCTCAATGATATAGGATGTGTTGTCATTCTCAATGATACATCCATACTTGAGTGGTATATTACGTACTCTACTTGACCTTCAGAGAAGAGGTGTGTATAGTGGCTGTGCCTCAATAATGGACATATCTAGTTGAAAATCAGTTTGTGAATCCTGGATGGGTTGTAGATTTTGAACTTCTTCAAATTCAACAGACCTCTTACTACTCCTTTCTTGGATAAACTCTTTCTCCAAAAAATAGCATGCCTACCAATAAACACTTTTTGTTGAGTAGGGTGGTAGAAGTAGTATTCTTTACTCTCCTTGGGATAACCCATAAATCTAAATTTTCTTGATCTAGCACTCAGCTATGTCCATCAATATTTTTCACATAGTCGGGCAACCCCAAATCTTAAGATGTTTAAGACTGGATCTTTTTCTTTTCTGTATCTCATATGGAGTACTAGAAACAGATTTGGAAGGTACTTTATTCAAAACATACGCTGCGGCCTCGAAAGTATATCCCCAAAAGAAGATCGGAAGATCTGTGAAATACATCATGGACCGTACCATATCTAATAAGGTGCGATTCCTACTTTTTACAACTTTATTTAATTATGGAGTGTATGGAGGTGTCCACTGAGAGTGTATTTTATTTTATTTTAAATGTTTGAGGAACTCACTAGTCAAGTATTCTCCTCCTCGATCAGATCAAAGTGCTTTAATATTTTTATTAGTTTATTTCTCAACAATTCTTTGATACTCTTTAAACTTATCAAAAGCTTTGGAATTATATTTCATTAAATACATATATCTAAATCTAGATATATCATCAATGAATGTGATGAAATAAGAGTATCCACTTCTGGCTTGAGTCGATATTGGACCACAAATATCAGTATGCACAAGGTCCAAAATATCACTTGCCCTTTCTCTATATCCAGTAAATGAAGTTTTGGTCATTTTACCAATGAGACAAGATTCACAAGTTCCATATGATTCAAAATCATAAGGATCAAAAAATTTATCTTTGAATAACTTGTTAATCTTTGATTCATTTATATGACTAAGTCGGTAGTGCCAGAGGTATGTGACATTCACATCCTCTCTCTTTTTTTTTCATATTGTTAATATGAAATATATTATCATTAAGTGATAGGAATAGAAGACCATTATCAATATAAGTATTTTCATAAAATTTGTTAGAAAAATATATAAAACAACCATTATTCTTTGCTTTTATTTCAAGGCCTTGTTCTAATAACAATGGTACATAAATAATATTTCTAACAATATTAGGAATATAATAATGATTTTTAGTTCCAAAACTTTATCCAAAGGCAACTTCAAAATTCTGGTTCCCATGGCTTCGGCCTTAATAAACTCTCCACTAGCACCGAACAGCTCGAAGTCACCTTTATTCAGACTCTTTATTTCCTGCAGACTCTGTAACAATTTGCAAAGGTATGAGCCACAGCAATATCCAATACTTAAGAGTCTGAAATTAAAATACTTAATGATAAGTTAGTTTGTATCATATACAAACCTTTAGCAATATTTGTCTATTTCACAGTTGTAAGGTATTTCTTGCAATTTCTCTTCCAATATCCGTCCTTGCCATAGTGATAGCAAGTACCTTTAGCGGAGACCTTCTTCGCCATCTTCTTGGAGATGCTAGTCTTAGGATTCAGCTTTTTTTTTGGAACCCTTCTTGCCTTTCTTTTTGTTGATCTTATCGACAAGAAGAACTAGACCCTTTTCACCTTTGAAATGGCTCTCTATTATTTTTAGCATATTCAACAGCTCAGGCATGCTAATATTCAATTTGTTCATATGATAGTTTATGATAAACTGAGAGAAAGAGTCGAAGAGAGACTACAGGATCAAATCTTGACTAAGTTCACCATCCATGGCAAAATCCAATTATCCCAAATGAGAGATCAAATCAATCATCTTCAGGATATATGTTTGCATAAAGGTGCCTGTAGTCATGTAGGCATGAAACAACTGCTTAGATATCTCATATCTAACAGTTTGAATTTGTTCCCCATATAACTTTTTAAGATTAAGGAGTATATGTCAGAATTCGTGTGTTGGGACATGCATGTGTGTTTTAAAATTTTATTTTTTAAATATCATAGTGAAAGAGAAGATTAAAATATCTTTTAATCTATATAATACATGCATAAAAATACAAACCATAAGGATCTACTTCATATGCTGAAATTGTACATATACTGAAATTTAACATGTGATCGAATTACATACCTGTTTCATAATTCGTTTCTTCAAATCTGGATCTGAAAGAAAAAAAAAATTTTTTAGTTGTACAAGTATCTGACCTCTATAGGCATCTACTCAGGATTAGTCTGAAACAGCCCTCTTCAAGTTGAATTTTTTTCTCTAAGAAAATTCAGCTTGCTGAATCTGAACGAAGCCTGGATCGCGATCAACTCTTGATCTCTTTTCTTGATCTTCTTCTTCACTTTTTTTCTTACCTTTTTCTCTTGCTTGTGCTACTACCAAGCACCAGAAACCAGCACCAAAGTGGATGCCCAACAGCCTTGGGCGTGGAGAAGAAGTGGGATGCCCAAGAACAAGGATGTGTGGACATCCAAGGGGAGAAGAGAAAGGGAGGAGAAGAGAGGGTGTGGGGGCTCTCTTAGGTAGGCGTGGGCAGCTGGTTGGGATGCTCTAGGAACCTTAGGGGAGGTCTCTTTAAATAGGCAAAAGGATTGAATCCTATTCAATCTCATAATACAAGTCCTACTTGCATTAGGTTTTCTAATAACTTAAGTTATTCAACTTATTTTAGGAATCCCTTTAGGTGCCAACTCTTAGAGCTCTTATACCCATATAAACACATCCTAAAGTGCACCCAAGGGATGCTCTATATAAGATCAAAAAGCCCTCTAATCATGGGACACGCCCAACTTGATCAAATCAAGTGGCACCCCCTAATAACAATCAAAGAATATTAATTAAGGAATTGCACCCTTAATTCATATGATCCAAAATCTTAGACACCCAACAATTGGAGTCTAATGAATCTAATTCATGTAGATTATTAGTAAGTAATTATATTTAAATTATTTTATCAAATAAAAAATTCAAATATAAAGAAAAAATTGGGTCCAACCATGTGCTAGCAAGATTACTTTGAACCAAATTGAGTTTTTTTAAACCCAATTGATACTTCATAAGTCTAATTGCTTATTTCAGGCTTAATTCTTTTATTATGTGACCCCATAGATTCAATTCTATCTGATAGTGAGATATATAATAATCTCTATCAAAGTATCATTGAATCTCTTTTCAACGGGTCGGAATAATTCCACTCTAACTCATCAAGGATTGTCGATCCAGAACAATCTTAGTGAGCTCTCATAATCCACCAGTGATATCTAGCAGTATGTAGTGGCAATCCAGTAAAATTAAAATAAATCTCAAGGTGTAGTTAACGTGTGATTCTGTCCCTCTATCGTGAGTCTCGAGTAGATGGCAGGTCATGGATAAATTATCAAATATCAACATCAGTCATATGATAGATTCGATCAGCTCAAGTCCAATTATGAATTTTATGAAAACTTCTTTCCATCAATCACACTGCTATGGTCACAGACTCTTGAACTTAGCTTCTCAATTATCACAGGACCACTCCTCATTATCAAAGTTAATAGATCTCATCTTGATGCACACCCTACTCCTACAGTAGACCAACTATCACCTACATCCACTACAAGGGCTCATGAGATCCATGTTTATGTGTCAATCAAACTCCAGCAGCCTCACATGAGTAGTAGTACCATCTCAGTATTGAGTTTCAGATCACGCAATGGAAGATTGAATTTCAAAATTTTATGAAATCCAATAAACCCAAAAATCAAAAGCCTAGCATCTCTCTTGGTGTATTCAATCAAACATATATGCCTATAAGTAAGGTTTAGATATGAAACCTTAGGTCGATGAAGAATGAAGAAGCTGGTATCTTTTTTTTTTCATGAGGTGCCCAAATGTTCACCCTCCAACAGGTGATCCACACGAAATCAGGATCAAGAAAATGCTCCGACAGAACCTTACCTTATCAAATTCTCCTCCCAAGAACTATCTTGCCTTGCTAGGACCAATTCCCAGCACTCCTTCATCAATTCTCTCTTAAATGGCCTAAATCCCTCTCTTAGCCTTTCAAAAGGATCTTCCTAAACCCTTATTCTAATGGAAAACTCCTTATCTTGAACTCTAAGACCTTGTCTTAAAGAAGACCCCTTGTCTTAAAACTACAAGACCTTGTCTTAACAAGGGAAATAAGAAACTTTATCAGACTTCTGATTGATTTTTATCTAAACCAAAGAAGGGGTATTTGTAATGTATGAATAGATGCTAATATGTCTATTTATAAAAGCCCTGAATCTGATTATTAACATATCAAATACATCCTTTAATCAGAAAGATCGTTGTTACACGTTATGAATCCATACGATGTTTAAGCGTCGTATGACTTCTTTTCAATAACCAGACTCCCTTATGGTTGTTTGACCAGGTCAAACTTGATCCAAGTCATTCAAATCCCATGCCATAATCTGATTAAGGCCTTGGATTTAATTTAAAACCCCAAGAGAGAATTGATATGTGAAAAGTCACAAAGAAGTTTTCAGCCTTCTAGAATTGGCGCCACCAAGACCCCATCTTGGCCCTCCAAATGTGTTTGACTTGATCAAATTACTCAACCAAAGGTGAGGATTAAATGTTGGCCCTCTAATTCTTATCCAAAAAAGGTGATTAACATGCAAAAAGACTCTTAGCCCATCTGCACGCCAAAAATTAAGTGTCGTACGCCATACCCATGTGCCAAACATTATCCACTTTATCTCCACACCAATTGGTATTTCAGTCCCATTAAAATTCTTCAAAAATGTCATGCAACAAGATAAATGAGAGAAGTTAATTGGCATCAAAAATTGGGATTAGATCCTTCCATGAAAAGGACTCTAATCCTCTCACACGTAACAAGTCTTCATGCGTTAAAACCCAAACACATGACCTAATTTCCACACCCCATAAGCTATAGATTTTAATCTTATTAAAATCTCATAAAATTAGGCATTGAACCTAATCAAATAAAAATTAAAATGGCATAGAAATTCAGACTAAAATCTATTTGGAAAAGAAATTCTTGTACATGCACAATTCTTGCACCAAACAATGTGGCGCCTTACACCAAGAGTCCTACCAACTTGGGACTCTTGATAAATGATGTTAAAATCATGAAAAAATTCCCAATTATGGCTGATTAAAATAGACACTAACAAATTAAGTCCCACTTAATTTTGGTTGATTTATTGACAAGGTTTCAAACCCAAATAGATTAGGTTAGGAGCTTGAGTTAGCCAACAAGTGCTAGCTTGTCAATTAGGCACCCAATCCGGATCCAATATCCCATAATTAAATCAAATAAAATCCTTGATTGATTTTTTGATGTGTGTAACCCTTTGAGTTCTACATCTAGCTAGTACTAGGTCTGGATTTATGTTGATCCAAATTGATTAGAGTCCATCTAATTGAATTAGATCAAATCGATGCATATCCAAGTTGTCAAATTAGAACCCTTCTTAATTGAGTCATGAATTGAACTCTTTAATTCATGAAAACCTACAAGACATGATTGACATCTAGCAATATATCATGCCTACTTAAAAGATGTAGAATTTTTTGATAGAAATATCAAAAATATCCTTCAATGGTGAGTTATCATGTAATTCAATCCTTCGATCATCCAGCATCCCGAATATGATTATGGATATGGAACCAAGTCAAAACTAATTTCATATTCATATTTCTCTCGATCATAAGATGATGATTCAATTAATGAAATATTAGAAACCTTTTCTAATTTTTATTCTACTTTGATCAAAGTTTTCTTGAATCATCTCTCGATCGGAACAAGTAGGATGTGATCTCCTTTTACTAGGAGTGATCGATTCCATATTGACCTACTCATAACCTCCATACACAATCCACCATATCCAGAACACCCCGTATATGACTAAGTCATGAATGAGTATGAACCAAAACTATGGTTTCATATTCACAAGGTACCATGGTGGTCTTAGGTCTAAGGACCATATGCACAACCCCCACTAGAGAAATATCTTTTGACATTAGGATTCTATAATATGTTTCTCATGTCAGATCAATTTAGTGAACTCATTCTCTAATAAGCACCCACACCCTTGTATTAGTGTCTCACACAAGTAGCTTATGAGATCAGCTATCCTCTCTACCGAGCATACATAAGATGTGCTAGTTCTTTCGAAACATCGATCTCCGACTCAATGTCTTTGTAACTAGAAATATTTTAGATTAGGGTTTTAGGATTTTGGATCTCATAGGTAATGATCTCATCATAACCCTAAAATCAATACCCTGATCTACGGGGTTTATCAAATCTTAATTAAAAACATAAGATGCAGCACATGATGAAAAAAAAATACTTTTTATTAATATAAAATGTCATTTATATAAGTCTGAAAGATTACAAAAAAAATCCCTTATACACATGTCGATTGACTTGTAAGGCATATTCCTTTCACATAGGTCAAAGGACTATTTACACAACTACAGCATCGAGACAATCACTGATGAATGAATAAAAATTCTAGTGATCCCTCATATGGTCACACTCAGTACTAGTTATTCTCTAACAACTATCCACACTCGTTACGCAATGTCTCTACACTGTAGACTAGAGACTCATCTATCTCAAAGGAAGCAATCTGTGCACTGATCTATCTGGATCGATCACCATCCTTATGATAATTTTATGATCGAGAGTATTTAAGAATTAAATACGTGTCTCTAATTCTCAACTCTTTGAGAATATATATCGAAAGTTAATTTCATGGACGTTTCAAGGACACATCATACTTGAATGAAAAATAAAAAAAACTAGCCCTTTTATTGATCAAATCAATATATTAAGTATAAAATTATGTCTTAGATTTATTATAATATCTCAGCCATATTGGCTTCTAGGACATACATCTAACAATGTCTCACTTGGACTAAAGCCAATTGGCCACAAATCTAAGTCTCATCTTTTTAAGGTGGACTTCTATTTTCGGTTGGCTTAACTGCTTTGTCAGTGAGTCTGCCACTTTATTCATGGAGTCTACTCCTCACACCTCGATATATATTTTTTTTGAGATAGTCACATATGATATGATACCGCCGCTCGATGTACTTTGATTTTTGATGAGACCTCAGCTTCTTAGCAAATGCTATGGCTCCATTGTTATCGCAGTAAAGTGTATAACATCCGATGTCATAACCCCAAGTTTTGGAATGAACTTCTTAAACTAGAAGCCTTCTTTTGTAGCATCCGAAGCAGTGACATACTCAGCCTCTGTGGTCGAATCCATTATGATGGGTTGCTTGAAACTCTTCTAGCTGACTGAGCCACCATTGCAAATGAACACACATCCTGACGTAGGTTTTCTATCATCAGGATCAAACATAAAGTCTGAGTTAGTATACCCCTTGACTTGCAATTCAGAATTTCCTCCAAAGATCAAGAATAAATTCTTAGTCCTTCTTAAGTACTTAAGGATGTTCTTCACAACTATCTAATACTCTTCATCTGGATTCGACTGATACCTGCTTGTGATACTCACATCAAGGACAATATCAAGTTGAGTACATAGCATGACATACATGAGGCTCTTTATGGCTGAGGCATAAGGAATCCTACTCATGCACTAAACTTTCTTAGATATGGTCAGACACATCATCTTGAAAAGATTAATACTATGCCTAAAAGGTAAAAATCTTCTTTTAAAATTTTTCATTCTGAACCTCTTCAACACCTTCTCTATGTACAGCTCCTCTTCAGCACCTTCTCTATGTACAACTTTTGTGATAGGCCTAGCATCTATTTAGATCATCTCTATAGACCTTTATTCTGAGAATATAGGATGCTTTTTCTAGGTCTTTTATAGAGAATTCCTTGGATAATCATCTTTTGACCATGTTCAGTATGGGAATATCATTTCCAACAAAGAGAATATCATCTACGTACAATATGAGGAATGTTATTGCGCTCCCACTGACCCTTTTGTATATACAAAGTTTCTCTTCATTTTTGATGAAATCAAATGATTTGATTGCATCATCAAAATAATGATTCCAACTCCAAAAAGCTTGCTTTAATCTGTATATGGACCTTTGCAGCTTGTAGACTTTGTGATCACCATCACCAGATGTGAAACCCAAAGGCTGCTCTATATAGATATCTTCTTCAAGATATCCATTCAGGAAAGTAGTTTTTATATCTATCTGTCAGATTTTATAATCATAGTAAGCTACAATAGCAAGTAGTATGCGGATGGATTTCAGTATAGCTACAGATGAGAAGATTTTCTGATAGTCAATGCCCTCGTGTTGACTATAGTCTTTTGCCACAAGCCTAGTTTTATAGGTTTTTACCTTACCATCGGCACCTATTTTTCTTTTATAGATCCATTTACATCCAATAGGTACAATACCCTTAGCTGGATCCACTAAGGTCCATACTTAGATCGAGTGCATCGAGTTAATTTCTGACTTCATCGCATCTAACCATTTCTCAAAATTGATGTCAGATATCACCTCATCAAAGGTATTAGGATTATCATCATGATCCTTATCTCTCATAAGAAATATTTTCTTTACTTCCTCCGTAAGCATACCCATATACTTTTCAGGAGGTTGGGAGACCCTGCTAAACCTATGAGGTAGTAGAGGAACGTCAACTACTGGCTCATGAATAATGGATTCTTGAGGATCTATAGCTCTTTGCTCTTCAGAGATTTTCTCTTCAAGCTCGACTAATCTTCCACTGCCACCATCCTGGATAAATTATTTTTCTAGGAATATGACGTTTCGACTCACAATCACATTATGATTTTGTAGAAAGTAGAAGTAGTATCTCATGGATTCTTTAGAATATCCTATGAAACAAGCTATTACAAATCTATTCTCTAGTTTATCAGCCATCTACTTCTTGACATAGGCTAGACATTCTTAAGTCTTAAGATAATCTAGATTTGACTTCTTACTATATCATATCTTATATGGTGTGGTAGGAATGGACTTTGATGGAATCCTAATCAATAGATGAATGACAGTTAACAAGGCATATCCACAAAGATATAAAGGTAGATTAGTGAAGCTCACCATGAACCTGACCATATTTAATAGGATCCTGTTCCTCCTTTCGGATACCCCATTGAGCTGAGATGTTTCGGGAGGAGTCTATTGAGGAACTATGCCATTGTCCTTAAGATATTCGAAAATTTTTTGACTAAGGTATTCACCTCCTCGATCAGATCAAAAAATCTTAATGGATTTATCAATTTATTTTTCTACTTCATGTCTAAATTTTTTGAACTTTTCAAAGGTTTCAGACTTGTGTTTCATCAGATACACGTACCCATACCTAGACAGATCATTAGTAAAGATAATGAAGTAGCTATAACCACCTCTGTCTGCACATCAAATGGCCCACACATTTCGGTGTATACCAGGACAAGTAACTCAGTGGTCCTTTCTCCAAATCCTATAAAAGGTAACTTGGCTATTTTTTCTCGAAGATAAGATTCACAATCTAGATACGACTCTGGATTAAGAGAGCCAAGGATCCCATCCTTTTTTAGTTTATTTGTCTTATCCTTTCTAATATGACCTAGTCTATGGTACCATAAGTACTTTTGATTAATTTTATCTTTGGATCTCTTTTGACCTACGACACTCACTATTTGCTCATTTAATTTACATTCGTATCAACATGCAAGTGATATAGACTGTCAATTAAAAGACCTCGTGCAACCAATTTATTTCATAAATAAATGAAATAAAAATCTTTATTGAAATTAATTTCAAAACATTCCTGTGCTAGTGCAGACCGAAAATCAAATTTCAACTTGTTATAGGAACAAAATAACAGACCTTTAAATCTAATCTAAAATTAGACAGTAATTAAAGAGGATAAGTGCCAACAGTATTTGTAGCAACTTTTGCTCCATTACCGACCCGAAGGATCATGTTACCTTCTCTTAACCTCTTACTTTCTATTAGACGCTACATTAAGGTACATATATGAGCACTCAAATCAGAGTCTAATACCCAACTAGAAGTAGAAGAAACCATAAAGTTAGATTCAATTACGAGCATACCTTCCGAAGGTAACCATAAGGTTAGATTCAATTACGAGCATACCTTGCGAAGGTTTATCACCCATTTTGATCTTTAGGCTCTCCAGGTATAGTGGACAGCTCCTTCTCTAATGGCCTTCAGTATCACAATGGAAATACTTTTCCTTTGTTTTGACCTTCTTAGGAACTTCCTTCTTTGACTTGCTCCCTTTTTTCTACTTCTTAACGGATTTAATCTTCTTCTTTCTAGTAGACTTTCTCTTAGAAGAAGTCCGCTCCATAATGAGAACAGTGCCCTTTGAACTCTTCAAAGTTTCTTCCGTAGTGACCAACATGTTGACCAGTTCAGATATAGTGCAATCGAGTTTGTTCATATGAAAATTTATAATAAATTGACTATATGAACTCGTAAGGGATTGAAGGATTAGATCCATCTATAATTTCTTTTGCATTTCAAGCTCGAGTTTCTTATGCTCATCAATGTCCTTGATCACTGTCATATAATATTCATAGACTGATTGTCCTTCGCGTATTTTCAAATTGAAGAGTTTTTGGGACACTTCGAAGTGTGAAGTATGGCTCTGCTCATCATACAACTCTTGTAGGTGAGTTATCATAGTCCTGATAGTGGGCATATGCTAATGCTAGCTTTACAACTCGTTTGATATAGATGCCAGCACATAGCACTTGACCTGACTGTCTTCATCCGTCCACTTTTCAAAGGTAGCCATTTGCTCAGCAATAGGATGGTTTGGTAATACTATGGGTTCCTGGTCGAGTACATGACTTAATTTTTCTGTTGTCAGGATAATTCTGAGATTTTTGAGCTAGTCTTTGTAAATAGTTTCGATCAAATGATTGTTTCAAGAAAGCGGGCTAGAGGGTTTGGGACTTACATGGTTTAACTGCGAGAGTAGAGATTCAAGTTAGACTTTTATACTTAATGTTATATTTATTTCTAGAGATTTTAAGATGCAAATAATGACTCCCACTAATTTTTTGGATCCCTCCACTCCTCGATGGAAAACAAAAATCCTGATGTGACAAAAAGATTCCTAGTGGGTGCTGCGGTCCCACCGATGTCATGCACCTCACCTAACAGTTATTGGTAATACGCACATCAATGCGTAGGCAACTCTTTATCTAGATGCTTTTCTAAGCATGTTGCAGTGACTTGATCTCTAAGTCATGTGGGATCACCTAACAGTTATTAACCACACTCTTTAGTTAAGCCCGACCTACCATTCACAAGCAAGTGCAAGGCCGTCATTGGATCCCTCACCTAATAGTTATTGGGTCCAATCCCATCCTTACCCTGGAGCAACTCTTTGCTAATAGAGTGGTTGCATGTTCCCGATGTAACTGAACCACTGTAACCAGTCGAGAACAATCAACACTAGTAGCACGTCCGCACATCTACAATGGTGGAAGACCTATGGACTTAATATTTTTGAGGAGGTTTAGGTTTAAGTCTCATCTAATCAGTTATCATATGACTAATCTAATTGGCATGGACTAAACCAAACCGCTAAGGAACCTTATTGAAGATTCAATCTTCCAAATTGGTTAGGTATGTGGAGATTGGTGGGGGTCCCCCTATTGCTTTTCTTAGACACCAATAAATTGATCAGGTAAACTAATGGAACCAATTAAATAACCACATCTCAATTACTTGTCTTAGACACCAATAGGTCAATTGATCTAAATAGGTTAACTCAAGCAAATCGGGCTCAAACCAACGAGCCAAATTAGGTCCTTGGTTAATCGATTCTACATATGGGACTCAATCAATTTGATCAACAACAATTACATGATCATATAACTTAATTGATCTAATCTTAATCAATACTTGACTCGATTTGATCAATTACTTAATTAAATTAGACCCATATGAATCAAATAAAAAATTTTAGATGCAATCCTATTACATGACCTAATTTTTGATTTTCTCATAACCAAAACCCTCATGCACGAACACAAATTTTAGATTTCAAAATTAAATTTTAGATCTAAATTTTTTGCATAAAAATAAGTTTTAAATCATAAAAATAAATTTCAGATCTAACATACAAATATATATCTCATATATGCATGTAAAATTCAGATCTAAATAAAATTCAGATAATAATATGATGCCATATATCACATATATTAATCATGGATCATATTGAAAGTAATTTTATGACCTAAACATGCAACCACATATCTCATATATGAATCATGAATCAGGTCATATAAAATCTCAGGTTTATGCATGCATCTACGTATCATGTCAACATGAACTAGAAACCATTCTAGATCAAAATTCAGATCTATGCATGCTTTCTCATATAAACTATATATTATAAAATCAAATTCAAAATTAAATTTTAGATTCAAAAATTCATCTATACATTTAAAAAAAAATCAAGTTTTGAAACTCTTTCCAAAATATGTATGATAATTTCATGCATATGAAACCTGTGGCTCTGATACCACTACTGAAATTCGTGTGTTGGGGCATACACATGTATTTCAAAATTTTATTTTCTAAACACTACAGTAGAAGAGAAGATTAAAATATTTTTTAATCTATATGATGCATGCATAAAATTAAAAACCATAAAGATCTACTTTATGTGCTGAAATTATACATATGCTGAAATTTAACATGTGATCGAATCACATACTTGTTTCATAATTTCTTTCTTCAAATCTAGATCTAGAAAAGAAGAAATTTTTTTTAGCCACACATATATCTGACCTCTATGGGTATCTACTCAATATCAGCCTGGAACAGTCCTCTTCAAGTTAAATTTTTTTCTCTAAAAAAATTCAGCCTGCTAAATCTGAACGAATTCTGGATCGTGATCAACTCTTGATCTCTTTCTTTGATCTTCTTCTTCTTTTTTTCTCTTAACTTTCTATCCTCACTTGTGCTGCTACCAAGCACCAAGAACCAGCACCAAAGTGGACGCCCAACAGCTTTGGGCATGGAGAAGAAGTGGGATGCCCAAGAACAAGGATGTGTGGACGTCCAAGGGGAGAAGAGAAAGGGAGGAGAAGAGAGGGCATGGGGGCTCTCTTTGGTGGGCGTGGGCTGCTGGTTGGGATACTCTAGGGACCTTAGGGGAGGTCCCTTTAAATAGGCAAAAGGATTGAATCCTATTCAATCTCATAACACAACTCCTACTTGCATTAGGTTTCTTAATAACTTATAAGTTATTCAACTTACTTTAGGTATCTTTTTAGGTGCCAACTCTTGGAGCCCTTGCACCCATATAAACACATCCCAAAGTGCACCCAAGAGATGCCCCATATAAGATCAAAAAGACCTCTAATCATGGGACATGCCCAACTTGATCAAATCAAGTGGCACCCCATAATAACTATTAAGGAATATTAATTAAGGACTTGCATCCTTAATTCATATGATCCAAAACTTTAGACACCCAACAATTAGAGTCCAATGAATCTAATTCATGTAGGTTATTAGTAGGTAACTAAGTTTTAATTATCTTATCAAATAAAAAATCCAAACGTAAAGAGAAAATTGGGTCCAACCATGTGCTAGCAAGATTACCTTGAACCCAATCGGATTTCTCTAAACCCAATTGATATTTCATAAGTCCAATTGCTTATTCTAAGTCTAATCCCTTTGTTGTATGATCTCATAGGTTCTATTCTATCTGATAGTGAGATATATAATGATCTCTATCAAAGTATCATTGAAACTCTATTTAATGGGTCAGAATAATTTCATTCTAACTCATCAAGAATTGTCGATCCAGAACAACTCTAGTGAGCTCTCACAATCCAACAATGACACCTAGCAGTATGTAGTGGCAATCCAGTAGAACCGAAATAAATCTCAAGGTGTAGTTAATATGTAATTCAGTCTTTTTATCATGAGTCCCGACTAGATGGCAGGTCATAGATAAATTATCAAATCTAAATATTAATCATATGATAGATTCGATCAACTCAAGTCTAATTGTGATTTTTATGAAAATTCTTTTTCATCAATTACACTATTGTGGCCATAAACTCTCAGACTTAGCTTCTCAAATTTTATAGGACTACTCCTCTCTATCAAGGTCGATAAATCCCATCTTGATGTGCATCCTACTGCTATAGTAGACCAACTGTTGCCAACATCCACTACAAGGGCTCATTGGGACCTATACTTATGTATCAATAAAACTCTAACAGCCTTATTGCGAGCAGTTGTACCATCTCAGATCAAAGAACCATTCACACAACTACAGCATTGAGACAATCACTGATGAATGAATAGAAATTCAAGTGATCTGTCGTATGGTCATGCTCAGTATTAGTTATTCTCTAACAACTATCTGCACTCATCATCCAATATCTCTACACTGTAGACTAAAGACTCATCCATCTTAAAGGAAGCGATCTGTGCATCGGTTTATCCAGATCGATCACCATTTTCATTATGATTCTATGATCGAAAGTATTTTAGAATTAAATACATATCTCTAATTTTTAACTTTTTGAGAATATGTATCGAAAGTTAATTTCATGGATGATTCAAAGACATATCACTCTTGAATGAAAAATAAACTTGTCTTTTTATTGATCAAATCAATATACTAAGTACAAAATTATATCCTAAATTTATTACAATGTGTCAGTCATATTAACTTCTAGAACATACATCTAACAGTATAGAGGGAACATCCATGTCCTCATGCTGCCTTTGAAGCTCGTTGCTCATCGAGGTAAGCATGATGCATTTGACAGTCACACTATCATCTTTCTACATTTTATATATGATCTTTTCCTCCTCGAAAGCATCTTCCCTAATCAAATCGGGTGCAGGTGTATCCAGTACATAGGAGACCTTCTCCTCAGTGAGAATAATTCTCAGATTTTTTAACCAGTCTACATAGTTCGGTTCAGTCAATTTGTTTGCATCTAGTATGCCTCTAAGTGATAATGAGGATACCATATATGTAGTTGATCTATAATAACAAGAATATAATATAAGCGGACAATTCATGATGACATTCATAACTAAATTAGGACTTTTATCTAATTGTGTATCCTACTATTTTAATGAATTTTATAGCCCTCAAGTATGAAAAATAAGAAATATCTTTATATTTTTAAGTGGGGTTAAGATCCCTACTCCTCACAAACACCTTGTGGATAGCACAATAAGGATTCATGAGTTCAAGAGTAGATAACTCTTTACCAATTGTACTTTATACAACTCTCAACATTTTTCTCTCTTGCCTTTAGATTACTTATAGTCTTATAGATAGCACAACAAACTATAGTATTCTAGTTAAGTTAACCCTTCAATTTCATATGGTCATACTTAAATAATACTGCCCTTGTGGATAGCACAACAAAGCAACATTATTCAAATATGCCATATGCAGCAATATGCACTTTAGTCAACATCATATCAATTTCTATAGTAAGCCTTGTGGATAGCATAACAAGCTCACTAAGATCTTGACATACTCTGTTGACTAAGGTTGAAGGAAGGTCCTTGTAGTATCTATATCACTAATCAATCTAAGTTCAAAATTCAATAAGATCAAATTGGCCAGGTCAGTAGGTGGGAGGCTGATTTATGTCACAAATTGATAGAAAAAGTATCAATTAATATCTAAATTATCTAACTTTATTAAAAAATTGATACTTGTTATTATATTTTACATAAGAAGAGATCATCAATAGAAAGAACAAAGAAAGAGGATTCCAATGGCGCAAATTTTATGCAAAACGGAGTTAAATTGACCCAAAAATTGAAGAATGAAGAAAGAAGACTCAATTGGGTCAAACCCGAGTCAAATCAGGTCAAAATTGGTCAAAAATCAACTGATTTGGTGATCTGGTTAGCCGCCTGGTCCACAGCAACAGGCGCCTGGACCATGGACCCATCGGCGCACCATAAACCAGCCAATCAGCGAGTCTCGGCTCACCGCAATGCATCACGAGCCCGATCCACGCGTGCGATCCAGGGCTCATGAGGAGAGAGAAGAAGGTCCGAAGGGCAACCTAGTAACTTCACATCACTTGATGGTTCGATCTTCTCTGATCAAGATCCAACGCTCCACATTTTTGCACCATCGGACGGCCATCATCGCAGTCGGTCAAGATCAAACCGTAATCAAGGCAATTGCAAGAATCAATAAACACTAGGACAACACGGGATCCTTCTGCAGCGCGATCCAATGGCAGTGCTTCACCCAGATCATGATCCGACGGCCCAGAATCACTTTCGGCTTGATTTATTAGATGAATTGGGTCCTTTAGATGAAGATCGGATGGCTGAAATAATTTCTAGATTTTCTTGATGGATTTAAGTGCTTTTTGAGCGAGATTTGAGCCCCTAAACCTCCCTAACAGCCCTCTAAAACCTCTTAGTCCCACATCTAAAGTTTTGAAAATCTTATAACCCCCAAATGCCTATAAAAAGCCCCCAAAGGCCCTTGTTTTAGTGATTCTGGCCTTCCGATCAAGCTTGTAACCCTAGATAGTAGGGTTTTTAGCTTTCTTCTCAAGCCTCGAGCTTTGAGGTTTTTATAATAATTTTTTTTATATAAAATCTTATTTTTATGCAATTTTATCTCTTTACATTATGCAATTTATTTTTCTTGCAATTAGGATAGTTTAATTTATGCAATTTAATTTTATGCAATTAGGTTAGTTTAAATTATGCAGTTTAAATTTATGCAATTAGGATAGTTAAATTTATGAAATTAGGGTAGTTTATTTTTCTGTATTTAAATTTTGCAAGTAGATTTAGATCATGTCTAGCTAAGCATCCCTTCTAGGGTTTGCGATGAAGCTAGATCATGAGTAGGGGTTTTACATAGGGTTCTTTCTTTTTCTTAGGGTTTCTTTTTCTTCCTCTTTTGCTAAGAATTTTTGATGAACTACAGTTGGGTCAGAGTCCCTTCATAGTTCATGCTTGATTCAGTGCATAGGAAGAGAAAACCCTAAGGGATCCTAGTTACTACTCCCCTGTAAAGAATCTTGATGGGTTATCGTTGGGCCTTAGTCCCTTCATAATCTATGCTTGGGAAAGACAAGAGGAGTAGCGTTAGGATCAATAAGAAAAATTCTAGGTAGAATTCCCTAATCTAGATCTAGTGGATTCAAAAACCCTAGATCCTTAGTCTTATTGTCTTTAGCAAACAACTTTCGATTTTCGATTTTTGTTAAAACTTGCTTGAGCATAGATTTGAAAATCATTTTTAAACCAAGTCTCTGTGGGATCGACCCGTACTCGCTGGTCATGCTACTCTGCACACTGTGCGCTTGCGATTTTATTTATAAATTTTAAGATTTGCACATTCAAGTTTTTGGCATCGTTGCCGGGGATTTGGCGTTTTAAATTGTTTTCAAATATTTGTTCTTCTTGCTTTATAACTCTCTTTCTTTTTCCTTTAAGTTTCTAGATTTAGTTGGTGATTGCTGGAAAACTCAGGTATGCTTCTAATTTCTCTTTTATTATTTTTAGTTAATTATTTTTCCTTTTAGACCTAATCATTTGAATTTACTTAATCACAAAAAAAAATAAAAATAAAAAATAAAACAAAACAAAAGACATTTCATAATCGTGAAGTAAAATATCAAAATAAAAAAAATTCTAAATTAAAATCTTTTACATTCTTGGTCATCTTGTTTATTTGCATTTGCATTTTCATAATTAATCTAAGGGCATCAACCCATTAACAAGATAAGGTAGAGATTTCATTACCCTTTCTTAACCCAAAAACCATCTCCATCATATTGCATTACCTAGACCTTTAATCTTAAAATCAATTAGACGTCAACCTTAAGGAATTCGAGCTCAATAGGACAAGGAACCCTAAGAGTTCTACCAAGTTTGAGTTGTTTGATTAGTTGGTGTCTAGGCAAGTCCCTGAAGGTGGTTTGTTAAATTGGTTCAGTTGCTAGCCTGGCCAACTCGTTTGGTGTCTAGAAAGGCAACGATGAGTGAACCTCCCACCTCTTATACTTACCTGGCTAACTAGTTGATCAATCTCCACTTGGAAGGCTTGAAGGGTCATCTTGGAACAGTTAGGAGCTGTCTAGATTTAGGTTAACCCTATGATAGATTGAGTTTAATTTATTGTTTTACTTGTTTGAAAAATAAAAAAAAATTTATTAAAATTTAAATTAATTTGGTTACTTTTCTTTAGATTTAGGACTCCTTAGGATATTTTCTTTAGAACTTTTTTTCTTTTCTTTCTTTTTCTTATACATAAAAATTTTATAAAAAAAAATTGCATAAACATCGAGACCGTACGCCTCGTGTGTGGAGAAGAGTGTCGGGTCGTCTAGTTAGAATTGAGTCAATTTCTGTTGTTCCAATGGCTGAACCAATCCAACCCATGATCCTTAAGGATTTGTGTTATCCAGTTGGCTCCATCCAACCATCTTGTATCAGGTTGCCACAACCCACAGCTAACAATTTTGAAATCAAACCTTAAATCATAAATATGCTTCCAAAATTCACAGGATTAGAGGATGCTTATATATTTATTAGAGAATTTGAGGAGGTATGTGCAACCATAAAACTGCAATTAACAGAGGATGAGGTCAAACTTAGATTAATCAACTTTGTCCTTAAGGATAATGCTAAGAAGTGGCTTTATAGTCTGCCAAACCATTCTGTCACTACCTGGGGGCTTTGTGAGAATATTTTTGAAAAAGTATTTCCCCCATCATAAAACAACTAGGATTAGGAATGAAATAAATCAATTTTACCAACTAGCTGGTGAATCATTTTGGAAGTACTTTGATCATTTCAAGAATCTTTTGACCCAATGCCCACACCATGGAATAGAAACTTGGAGACTATGCCAGATCATCTATGAGGGGTTAGATTCAAACTCAAGAACCATGCTAGAGTCCATGTGCCAAGGCCAATTTATGGACAAAGAAACTACTGAAGCTTGGCAATTCTTAGAAGACCTAGCCGAGAAAAATTTACAGTGGGAAACAACTAGGGAACCTGATAAAGCTACACCTTCAAGAGGAGGAATCATCAAATTCAACCAACCCTAGCATCAGAGGCCAAGATTGCAACCTTAACATGTAGATTGGAAGCCTTAGAATTACAGAGACCAGCCAATGTAAATTAAATATCTGCACCCATGTGTAAAGGGTGCAATGCACCAGACCATGTCTTAGAAGAATGTTCCTACTCGAATGAGTGTGCACAGGTGAATGCCACCTATCAAGGACCATTGAACAATCCTTATGCACCCACATATAACCCAGGTTGGAGGAATCACCCGAATTTCTCATGGTCTCAGAATCCTAATGTAGGCAATCCAAATTTTAATCAGCAAAATCTAAGGTCCAACCCAGTGATGAACAACCCGTCAGGCTTCCATGATAATGACAAGAAAATTACCTCTTTAGAGAAAAGCCTAGAAGCCATGATGAAGACACATACCAGCTTTATGCAAACCACGGGTCAACTCATAAATAATAACACCCAAGCTATAGCCCATCTGGAAATGCAAGTAAGTAGCTGGCTTTGACCATTAGTGAACGAGAACATGGTAGGTTACCTAGCCAACCTGAGCCAAATCCTAGGAACCAAAATGATCCACGACCCCAACAAGGAAATCAAGTTAATGGTGTAAATGCCATTCATACCTTAAGATCGGGAAAACAAATAGACAATAAGGTAGTTGCACTTGATGATATAGAGGACTCATCTGCCGAGTCACCTTCTAAAACTACTATCTTTCAACCTCAAGCACCAGAAACTAAAAATTCACCTAGTCTAGTACTTAAAAGTCCTAGAGCTCCTTTTCCAAACAGACTGAAATCCAATAAATCTGAACATTTAGACAAAATTTTAGAGGTATTTAAACAAGTCCAAGTTAATATTCCTCTTTTAGATATAATCCATCAGGTTCCAACTTATGCCAAATTTTTAAAAGATCTTTGCACTAGGAAAAGGACCACTAATGTACCAAAGAAAGCATTTTTGGCTGCAAGTGTCAGTTCATACCTATCTAGCCATGTGCCAATTAAATATAAGGACCCTGGAGCTCTAACAATTTCTTGTGTTATTGGAGAAATCAATATAAAAAAGGCCTTGCTAGATCTAGGAGCTAGTGTGAATATCCTTCCATATTCGGTGTATGAGCAACTAGGTTTAAAAAAACTTCAACCTACTGGGATCACATTACAGTTAGCCGATAGATCTCTCAGGATCCCTAAGGGAATGTCAAGGATGTTCTGATAAAGGTTGAAAATTTTATTTTCCCTGTAGATTTTATTGTTTTAGAGACTGAGCCAGTTGCGAATCCTAAAGGACATATACCTGTCATTTTAGGAAGACCATTCTTAGCTACGGCCAATGCTAAAATCAATTGTCGAAATGGTCTAATGAAGTTATCCTTTGGGAATATGACCATTGAGCTTAATGTTTTTAACTTAGAACAGGAATCCTCTTCTCATGCTGATGTCAATGTAGTCCAAGATGGTATTTATGAATCCATTGACATTAGTGATGATGAAGTCGACCTAGAGTCTAACCCCTGGTTAATCCATGAGTCTGAGGATGTCAATGAAATACTTAAAGAAAATTAGATTAATCAGGAATCGACACTTCCTACTGAACCAATCATTGAGATGGTGAAATCATCACCTAAACCATCGATAGAGGAAGCACCCATTTTAGAACTGAAACCCCTCCCAGAACATCTCAAGTATGCATATCTAGGACCCAAAGAAACTTTGCCTATAATTATTGCATCAGACCTAGATCCCAAGCAAGAGGAGGAGTTAGTGTCAGTTCTAAAAGCAAATCAAGAAGCAATAGGTTGGACCATAGCAGATATCAAAGGAATAAGCCCTTCTATAGTTCAACATAGAATATACTTAGAGGAAGAGGCTAAACCAACAAGAGAAGCCCAAAGAAGGCTTAATCCAGCTATGAAGGATGTAGTTAAAAAGGAGATTCTGAAACTCCTAGTGAAGGAACCATATCTAGGGTTTCAGGGTTAGATCTTGAAAAAGAGGGTTAGATCTTGAAACTTTTTCAAGATCATACAGCGAAAGACTAAAATAAATCAAAATTTATTTTATAAGATCAAAAAATCCCTAGATCTAAGATCCTATTACATGATTATTACATGGCATTAAATTAGAAATTAAAATATATAAATATAGCATGAACAACATGTTGATCATATCAACATGTTTCTATACTACATCTAATGTATGTATTAAACAATAGATCAGATCTATTATCTTGCAAGTTAGACGTTCTAACCTTGCTGATCTGGGCTTGAGGATGATTTTGCAAGCTGCACACGCATCCGGCCTCTAGGAGTCATCCACACGAGCCCACGAATCTCGATCAGAAGTCCTGCTTCAGAAACTCAGCACAATATGCTAGTACTGCACTGATCCTTCTTTGATAGTTGATCAGGTGCCTCCTTCTTCTTGATTTGGACTCTTCCAAAGATGAAAAGTAGAAAGAGGAGTTTCAGATCTAAGACACTCTCAGGAAACTCAAGATGGAGGGAGGACAGATGTGAAAATAAAAACCCAAGAAGAAGACCCTCTTCTTCTT
This sequence comes from Elaeis guineensis, assembly GCF_000442705.2. NCBI lineage: Eukaryota > Viridiplantae > Streptophyta > Magnoliopsida > Arecales > Arecaceae > Elaeis > Elaeis guineensis. Next base: position 34,405,253 of record NC_026003.2, on the reverse strand, counting down.
CACGTTTTTCTCTCTAGACACCCAAACTTGCATCTTTTATATCTCCAAGACCTAAAGGTATTTCTCTTTGATTTTTGGATGAAACAAAGGTCTCTCAAATATCTGACTTATCCTAAAATTTTATAAAGAAACTCATCTTATATAGAGATATATGATAGAGTCCTTGTCTAGGTCAAACACCTAGTCAAGGCTTATCCAAACATGGCAAGTTAAGGATGCCCAACTCTTGAGCACCTCCTTCATATTTTTATGTATGGATTAACAGAAAAGGGTGCACAATATATACCCTAAAAGCCACGAAAATTCCAAAAAAAATTTGGATAAATTCGGTGCAAAATTGAAAGAGTTTTGGATTTCTAAAACTCTATTTCATAGAATTCGAAATCTAAACTTATTCCTTTTAGATTTGATCCAAACCACCTTCCATGTAAGAAAGAAGAGAGGAGACCTTTTGTGAATGTGGGAGAAATCTGGGAGAGGGCTTTTGTCGCACAAAATAAGTGGAGATTGGCGTTGAATAAGAGAGAGGGTGTGGAGAAGGATTATGTGGCGCAAGGTGGAATCCTAGTCTTACTAGGATTCTGTCTTATGACTTGTTTTAATTTGGTTTTCCAAACCAAATCAAATCAAAATTAGATTAATCCAATTAAAATAGGTCTTAACCTAATTAAAAACCTAATTTAATCAGATTAAATTAGATTTAAATCTGATTTAATTTTTTAATCAAATTAGAAATTAGATTGACCCAAGTCATAATTGAACTAGGACTAGTTTTTCCTTGCACTTGGCTTATCCAATAAACTAATTGGACTTGACCCAATCAAGCCCAAAATAAATCTAATTAAATTATATTTAATTAGACTTAATCTCAGCCCATTGGCTTAATCAAATTAAGCCAATTAGCAATCAAATTGCTAATCGATCCTCCTGCAACACTTGCACTGGGTTAAATGTCAATCGTATTGATCATTTAACCCTAGAACGATTCTTAATCGTTGATCAACCATCTGATCGGATCATGAACTCTAATGTGTGTGACCTCATAAGTCCGAACCTAAGCCGGTAGCATAGGAATAAATTTTTATACCAATCGAAGTGACCATCTAGCAATGGTACCCGACGATCGGATAGGTCGAATGTGTAGAACAACATCCTTAGAACCCATGCGGATATAGTTTTCATATAATTCATCCTCTTGACCAAAATGATCATAGGACAACCCAGAGTTTAACTGTCAACTCTGATCAGGTTGTCCACATTGTATTTCAAAATATCAAATCCATCTGATGGATTACTCTGGCCAAGGTTTTGCTAAATTGAAATACAGCGACTCATTCTTCTCCAACTCTTGGAGTGGTCAATCCCATCTCGATCACATTCTGACTTCGCAAGTACTTGACTGTGCCCAGAAGCCTTCCGTCCCTGAATTAGAAATTTAGTTAGTCTAGTACCAAAGCACAGTGAGTTGCTTGCAAGTCACTGAGGCGATCTCAGGTCTAAGGGACACTTATACCTATATCCCATCAGAGATATTCTCGACAGTAGAATACTCTGGAGTTGGTCACGTTCAATGATGATGTACCTTTACATCTCACCTGTATGCCATACCAGTGTCTCCACACTCCTTGGTTAAGAGGACAACCAACCCATATGGCCTACAGCGACCTATGCTCGATAGAAGCTGTCATCCTTATTAATAGCCTATCATTTGGTCGTGAACAGTTTCAAGGACTAATCGATAAATCCTCTCTTTATTGAACTTAAATAGTCCTAAGGACTTCATCATAACAACGGAGTTCATTAGAAGATGAAAGCTTATTGTTGGTGAAAAAATCAGCTTGCGCCAGAGAAGCTGGAGTCGGGGAAGCCGCGGTCGCCGCCGGGACCTGCAAGGGAAGTCTAAACCGGAGGTGGGGTTGCTCCGGCAAGACCCTCCGATGCTCAAGTCAGTTCTCTGCCTCAACAAGAATGGAGTGCTCGAACGAAGAATTTAGCAGAGTTTTGAGATAAAAAATGAGCTTAGAGAATAACGTATCTGGGTCCCCCTTTTATAGGCGGAGGAGGCAACGGATTGATGGCGACGTTTGTAACCATCTGGTAGTGGGCCGCCCATGGTCAGGGGAATTGATTGCAAAGGATCGTGGAGTAGACGCGTGGCCATCACCGTGGCTCGCCACGTGAATCTGTTACATGGGGTGGAGCAGCGTCCGTTGTCGTGACTCGCCAGCGGATGGGAGAATCGCATGGAATCCGTCGCAGGAGGTGGAGCAGGTTCGTGGCCGTTATTGTGGCCTGCCAGGGGATAGTGGAGCTGTGCGGGATCTGCCACAGGAAGTGGAGCAGGGTGGCAATGGTTACTGCGGCCTGTCGGGGAATGATGGAACTGTGCGGAGTCCGCCACAGGAAGTGGAGCAGGGTCGTGGCCGTTTTGGTGGCCTGCCAGGGGGCGCGGATCTGTTGATTGAAGCTCGGCAGCGGCCGGAGCCCAGTTTCTGTAGAGGTCCGGGAGAGGTCCTCCTGGCGCTTGGGGTCGTGGGTGGAGCCCGACTTTCGGGGGAGTCCGGGCGGAACCCAACCCTCTCAGAGCTGAAGTTGCGGGCGGAGCCCGGCTCCCGTAGGAGTCCGGGCGTAGTCCTCAGCAGCCATTGTTGAGGACGGAGCCCGGCTCCCATAGGAGTCCGGGCGGAGTCTGCTTGCGGCTGCAGTCGTTGGCGTCGAGGATGAAGTCCGGCTCCCTTAAGAGTACGGGCGAAGTCCTCCTGCAATTAAAATTAAAGGCGAAGTCCGGCTCTCGTAGGAGTCCGGACGGGGCTTACCAGCGGTTGGCGCTGAGGACGAAGCCCGACTCCCGTAGGAGCCCGGTCGGAGCTGTGCTGTTCGAAGTCGAAGGCGGAGCCCGGCTCCCGTAGGAGTCTGGGTGGAGCTGAGCTGCTGTTGATATCGAAGGCGGAGCCCGACTCCCGTAGGAGTCCGGGCGGAGCTGAGCTGCTCGAGGTCGAAGGCGGAGCCCGGCTCCCGTAGGAGTCCGGGCGGAGCTGTTCTGATATTGCGGGAGTCCGGGTGGAGCTGTTCTGATGTTGCGGTGGAGCCCGACTCCCGTAGGAGTCCGGGCGGAGCTGTTCTGATGTTGCGACGGAGCCCGGCTCCCGTAGGAGTCCGGGGGAGCTGTTCTGATGTTGCGGCGGAGCCGGCTCCCGTAGGAGTCCGGGCGGAGCTGTTCTGATGTTGCGGCGGAGCCCGGCTCCCGTAGGAGTCCGGGTGGAGCTGTTCTGATGTTGCGGCGGAGCCCGGCTCCCGTAGGAGTCCGGGTGGAGCTTTCTGATGTTGCGGTGGAGGCCGGCTCCCGTAAGAGTCTGGGCGGAGCTGTTCTGATGTTGCGGTGGAGCCCGACTCCCGTAGGAGTCCGGGGGAGCTGTTCTGATGTTGCGGCGGAGCCCGGCTCCCGTAGGAGTCCGGGGGAGCTGTTCTGATGTTGCGGCGGAGCCCGGCTCTCGTAGGAGTCCGGGGGGAGCTGTTCTGATGTTGCGGCGGAGTCCGGCTCCCGTAGGAGTCCGGGCGGAGCTGTTCTGATGTTGCGGCGGAGCCCGACTCCCGTAGGAGTCCGGGTGGAGCTGTTCTGATGTTGCGGCGGAGCCCGACTCCCGTAGGAGTCCGGGCGGAGCTGTTCTGATGTTGCGGCGGAGCCCGGCTCCGTAGGAGTCCGGGTGGAGCTGTTCTGATGTTGCGGCGGAGCCCGGCTCCCGTAGGAGTCCGGGCGGAGCTGTTCTGATGTTGCGGCGGAGCTCGGCTCCCGTAGGAGTCCGGGTGGAGCTGTTCTGATGTTGCGGCGGAGCCCGGCTCCGTAGGAGTCTGGGCGGAGCTGTTCTGATGTTGCGGCGGAGCCCGGCTCCCGTAGGAGTCTGGGTGGAGCTGTTCTGATGTTGCGGCAGAGCCCGGCTCCCGTAGGAGTCCGGGTGGAGCTGTTCTGATGTTGCGTGGAGCCCGGCTCCGTAGGAGTCCGGGCGGAGCTGTTCTGATGTTGCGGCGGAGCCCGGCTCCCGTAGGAGTCTGGGCGGAGCTGTTCTGATGTTGCGGCGGAGCCCGGCTCCCGTAGGAGTCCGGGCGGAGCTGTTCTGATGTTGCGGCGGAGCCCGGCTCCCGTAGGAGTCCGAGCGAGCTGTTCTGATGTTGCGACGGAGCCCGGCTCCCGTAGGAGTCCGGGCGGAGCTGTTCTGATGTTGCGATGGAGCCCGGCTCCCGTAGGAGTCCGGGCGGAGCTGTTCTGATGCCGATTCCGTCGAGGGTTTCGGCTGTGGGTATTTTATACCCAACACCAGTCCCCCTACTTTCGAGTTTGAATTTCAAGCGAAGGAAGTACACAGAGAGAAAGATGGGTACAGCCGAAACCGTCCCTTCGAATCCTGCGCACTGCCGCCTCCAGATATTTTGGCATTAAATGAGCGCGTGCCGGAGTCTTTTCGAATTGGAGCGGTACGAGGGGATGCTTCAAAAATCCCGTAGGTACACTGGCCTAGGTACGGTGTAATTATGGTCCCGCCAACCGTCAGCCGCTTTTGGCCGTCTGCCAGGGGGAGTGGGACATGCGTCGGATGCGGACTGGCCAGGGGGATTCGCGATCATTATGGTGCCGGATCTCAGGGTCTATTTAAACCCGTCCCCCCCCCTTCAGGCATCCTACTCCATTCCTGAGTTTTCGCTGGTGTCTGCCTTCTCTTCGAGTGCCTGCTCTAGTGAACATCTTCTCGAGCCGTAGGCGCCTCCCGTTTCTCGTTCCCCAGGTTCCCAGAGCAATATAGGTTAGTGCCAACCTTCTTCTCACTGCCTAGGGGCTTCTCCTCTCTTCATTACTTTTGTGTCTCCTTCCGAGTTGGCCTTCGGCGTCTCGTTCCCCTTTCGGTCTGCCCTTTTAGGATCCTTTAGGTTCTCCCTCCGAAACTGCTCAAAATGTCTTCCGACTCTTCTGCTCCCGTCAGTTTCGAGAGTTCTTCTGCTTCGAATCCCCAGGTCCCTGTCTCTGCGGACGAACCCGCATCCGGGGCAGGGCCTCGCCTGATTTTTGCACCGGGCGCCATTCCATGCTCGTCGACTCCGGATGAACTCCTTCTGATAAGGGTTCGGTATGGGGTTCCTCCGGAGTACGACCTGGAGCTACCTGGCCCCTCTGACCGGGCCAGCGCTCCTCCTCCTAGTCACTTCTGTTTGTATCAGGAGGCATTCCGTGTCGGACTCCGGCTTCCGCTTCCTGCCTTCGTTGCCGCCTTCTTCCGCTTCTTAGACATTTCTCTCACCTCCGTGGCCCCGAATTCCTTTAGGTTCTTGATAGGGTTTCTTTCTCTCTGCCACATAGCCGAGGTCCAGCCATCCCTCTCCTTGTTCAGGCATTTTTATACCTTCAAACAGCATCCTTCAACGAAGGACTGGTGGTACTTCTCCCCCCAGTTTGGTAAGAAGGGGTTGCTGAAGGGCGCCCCTTCTTCGATTCACAATTGGAAGGAGAAATTTCTCTTTGTCTACTGCCCGACCCTGAAACTGGGCCTGCCCCCTTGGGGGTCTCTGAGGGATTCCGTCCGTCGGGCTCCCAGCCTGGGAGAGGACGACCTCCAGGCCGCCCAGAAGCTTCTAAGTTATCCCGCTCCTTCCCTTCCTAACCTTCTGAAGGAGCAGCTTCTTTTCAACATCGGCCTGAGCCCCCAGGATCCAGCAAGTACTTATCTTTTCTTTTCTTGCCTCCTTCTTCTCTTTATTTTTTCCTTCCCGCTTTTTTCTTTCCCTTTCTTTCTCTCTTTTTCTCTTCTTTTCTCTCTCTCTTTTTTTTTTTTTTTTTTTTGACTCTGGACTGATCGGTGCCGCTTCTTCTTTCTTTTTTCTTTTTCTCTCTTTTCTTCTTTTCTTTTTTTTTTTTTAGCAATGGACGTCGAAGCCACGTGGATGCTCGCCAAGGGCATGAGAGCTCAGAAGAGGAAGGGCGCGACGGCCTCCGGATCGGCGAAGAGGGCCAGGGCGGAGGAGACGAGCTTGGCTGCGCCCGTCCAGGCGACCCTGGCCATCGACATTCCTTCGGATGCCGAGCCAGCGGCCCCCCGGGCTTCCTCAAGGAGCCCGCCGACTGGGGCCCCCGTTCTGAGGGCTCGCCCCACGGAGGCGCCCGCCGCGGGGAGGAGGAGGAAATCGGTGGCTCGCAGGGTGAGCAGCCACCGAGCTGCTGCAGACGAGTCCGTCTGCTCCGAGGGGGGATCAGAGAACCCCTTCAACGACAAGGACCTGATCAGGCGGCTGCTTGATGGCTGCATTCTGTCCGACGTCGTGGAGAGGATCAACCGCGCCGATCTCGAGCAGCGGGCTTGGGATTCTTTGGGGTCCTTCCTTGAGGTAAGCGGATGTTTATTTGCATGGTCACTCGGCCTTTGTTGTAATTCTCTATCCGTCTTTGCAGATTGGGCACCAGCTCTTCGCCTATGTCGAGGCGATGAGCCGCATGAGAAGGGACCTCCTTCAGGCAGAGGAGCGCTGCCAGGCCGAGGTTGCTCGCCTCCAAGCGAAGACGGCCGAAATAGCCACCCTCCAGGAGGCCCTGAAGAGAGAGAGACAGGCCCGGAAAGAGGAGAGACAAGCCCGGGAGGAGGAGAGATGAATCTTGGAGGAATCGGCGAGGAAGGCGGAGGCCGAGGTCGCCCATTTGGCCGAGCAAACTCCGGTTCTGGTCTCGGAGGCCAGGGCCCTTGCGGTGGAGGAGTTCAAGGTCTCCGCGAAGATGAGGGAGCTGAACGTCCAGTTCGGCCAGGAGGCGTTCACTAAGGGGTTCGAGCTCTGCCAAGAGAAGGTGGCCAGCAGATACCCGGACCTCGATCTCGGCTTTCTTGAGAAATCTGAAGATGAGGCCGGCCCTTCGTCCGCTACCACCGCAGTTGCACCCCCCGCGCCGAGTCCTCCACCTCCTGCCCCTGAGGTCTGAGACCTCCGATCTTGTGCCTTTATTTTGTCGCCATATTTCCTTTCTGTTTGTCTTCAAAATTAATCAATAAAGTCAAATTTCTTGTTGTGGATGGTCTTTCCTTCCCCCTCCTCCTCCTTTCTGCCTTCCTTCTTGTAATGAGTCGGTCTTTGACACTTGCACCTTCCGATAGCAGTGCCCTGCTGAAGCACTTTCCTTGCCCCTGGGGGTCCCGCTGAAGTCAACTATCCAGCAGCTGAAAAAGGAGGTCCTCCACCTGACGAAGAAGTTGAAGAAGTCGGAGGGCGAGCTCCGCAAGTCGAGAGAATGTCATTCCGAAGCCACCGCTGAGGCCGCCCACTTTAGGGGTCTCCAAGTGAAGGCCATCATGGATTACAGCTGGAGGAAGGCAAACTTCACAAAGGAGCTCGAGGAATGTAAGAAAAGCGCCAGCGACCGAACTTGGGCTCAAGAAGCCAGGATCAGCGCCCTTAAGGTGGAGCTATCAGCTGCGAAGAGGAAGATCGGCCAGCTGGAAGGAAACTCATCCCGGCTCCTGGCACGGGTTGATGATGAATAGAAGTGGTCGCAGAAGGTCTCCGACCTCCAGAAGTAGCTTCAAGACGCTGAGATGAGCCACGACGTGCAGCGGGCCAGCTGGCGCCGGCAAGTGGAAGAGTACAAAGGGAGATTCCGGCAGGCGGCGGACGAGGTTGTTCATCTCCAGGGGTAGCTGGTTACTAGGGCACAGCTTACTACCGCCCAAGATGCCAAAGAGCTCCAAGCCCTGAGAGGCACTGTCGAAGGAATTTCTGTCTCCCTTGGGGAGAAGACAGCCGAGCTTCAACAAGTGAAAATCTAACTGGCGCTTGAGCGGAAGGCCATCGCGGATGCAGAGGCGGAGTCCGAAGTTCTGCGGAAGCGGCGTCGAGAAGTGGAGGCTGAGAGCCGGCAACTTCGTTAGGTGCTCCAGGATACGCTGCGGAAGAAGGAAGAACAAGAAGAAGCAGTGGAGAACCTAAGGCAGTCCTGGTTGAGGGATGGAGGTGATAACCCTAGGTCGGAGGGAGCGGGGCCTCCTTAGAGCTCTTTTGTCTTTATGTAGTTACTTTCTTTTTGTCGTTTTGTCCTTCTTTTCCTAGCCATCCTGGCCCTGTAGTATGTATATCGAAAATGAAGAAAAAAGCGCTTTGTGTTACCTTGTCCACGCGTAGCACTGATATTGTCGTCCGTTGACCCTTTCTCGTCGTTTGGCTTGTTTGACTTAGATGCCATCATGGGAGGGGGCTCTTCCCTTCCATCCGACCTTGTCATGAGGCCAAGTCTCTCCACCATTTTTAACCCTTGCTGGCGAAGTAGCGGATGGAGCCCGGCTTCCATAGGAGTCCGGGCGAAGTCTTCCTTGGCGGCGGAACTCGGCTCCCGTAGGAGTCCGGGTGAAGTCTTCCTTGGAGTAGGAACCCGGCTCCCGTAGGAGTCCGGGTGAAGTCTTCCTTGGAGTAGGAACCCGGCTCCCGTAGGAGTCCGGGTGAAGTCTTCCTTGATGGTGGAACCCGGCTCCCGTAGGAGTCCGGGTGAAGTCTTCCTTGGCGGCGGAATCCGGCTCCCGTAGGAGTCCGGGTGAAGTCTTCCTTGGCGGCGAAACCCGGCTCCCATAGGAGTCCGGGTGAAGTCTTCCATTTTGCTCGAGCCGACGCGAGGTTCTCCTCTTGTTACCAGCCTGGCTTGTGGGGGCGCGTCAGGGTGCTGTAAGGCCTCTCCCCCCTCCGGTCTAAAAGAACCGAGCCTTCGACTTCGCTCATGTCAGGACGAGGTTCTCCTCCTGTTCCTGACATGGCCGTGGGGGCACATTAGGGCGTTGCAAGGTCTCTCCCCCCATCCGGTCTAAAAGAACCGGGCCTTTGACTTTGCTCAAGTTAGGGCGAGGTTTTCCTCCTGTCCCTAACAGGGCTGTGGGGGCACATTAGGGCGTTGTAAGGCCTCTCCCCCCATCCGGTCTAAAAGAACCGGGCCTTTGACTTTGCTCAAGTTAGGGCGAGGTTTTCCTCCTGTCCCTAATAGGGCTGTGGGGGCACATTAGGGCGTTGTAAGGCCTCTCCCCCCATCCGGTCTAAAAGAATCGGGCCTTTGACTTTGCTCATGCCAGGACGAGGTTCTCCTCCTGTTCCTGGCATGGCTGCATTTTTGGCGGGATCCTACCCAGTCACAATACATCCACGCTAGGAGGGAGGGACACGTTAGGCAAAAAGAAAAGTAGATTCAAGGCGAAATAGTGAGTGATACATTTACAGTTTTCCCGCTCCTCCTTGAGGCCCTCCGGTGATGGAGTCGATGGTCCCGATGGGAGGTCGGTCTCCGGGTTGCTCCTCCCTTTTCTGCGGTTCAGGCGGCGGAGGGCTCTTGGCCGGTCTCCTCTACCCTCGAGCCTGCGGCGGATGAATCTGTCGAGTCGACCTCACCGAATGAGCTCCTCGATCTCATCTTGGAGCTGGATGCATTCCTCCGTGTCGTGGCCGTGGTCGCGGTGGTAGAGGCAGAACTTGTTGGGGTTGCACTTCCTGGGGTGTGTGCGCATCCTCTCCGGCCTAGGGAGCTACTCCCTGACTTCCATCAATACCTGGGCCTTCGAGGCGTTGAGGGGGGCGTAGTTGCAGAATTTCCCTGGTGGGGAACCCCGCCGAAACCTGTTGTCCGGGCTTCTCTACCTGCATGCCCGGGGTGGAGTGTGGGCGCGCTTATGTCTAGGAGGGGATCGGGAGTGAGGCCGAGCTTCCTTTGGCCTCTTCTCAGCTGCGGGTTTACTCGAATCTCCCACCTGACGCTCCCTTGCTGTCTCTTCGTCCTTCATCTTGAAGGCTTCTTCCACTCGGGCGTATCCTTCAGCCCGAGCCAGTAAATCGGCAAAATCCCTGGGGTACTTCTTCTCCAGGGAGTACAAAAGATCATTCTTCTGAAGGCCACCTTTCAGGGCGGCCATGGCAACTGACTGGTCCAAGTTCCGGACCTCCAATGCCGCGATGTTGAAGCGGTTGTCGTAGGCCCGTATGGACTCCCCTTCCCTCTGCTTGATGTTGATGAGGGACTCCGAACCCTTCTGGGGACGCCGGCTGCTGACAAAATGGGCCACAAATTGGTGGCTCATTTGATCGAAGGAAAATATGGTACCCGACTTCAGAGCCGAGTACCAGTTCCTTGCTACTCCCTTCAAAGTAGACGGGAAAGCCCGGCACAAGATGGCGTCAGGAGCGCCGTGAAGCAGCATCATCGTTCGGAAGGCCTCCAGATGATCAACCGGGTCCGACGTCCCGTCGTAGTTTTTGAACTGGGGAAGCTTGAAGTTCGGCGGGATCGGTTCCTGCATAATCATTTGGGAGAAGGGAGGGTCAGTGCAAATATCCTCACCATAAGCGGGAGGCATGTGGCGGAGTTCTTCGATCCGTCGGTTCATCTCCTGGAGCCTCCGGTCCAGGAAATCCTCTCGACTTCGAGTCTCGAGGGTCCTTTGGCAGAACGGGGGTAGGGATCTTCCAGGGGTGGAGTCGTGATCCGACTGAGGGCTCTCTACCCTCGGATTCACCTTCCTGGGAAGGACGGGGCGGCTGGCCCAGGTGGCCCGCCCCACCGCCGGGTTCTGGCATTCCGGAGACACCCCCTCCGGATGCGCCGACGCCTGCGGTTGCTGCTGCTGCATCGCTTGTACGGCTTCGACGAGGCCCTTGACCTGCTGCGCCAGCAAGTCAAATTGCTCCACGCCGACCACCGCCGTCGGAGGGGGAGGAGGAGGAGGCTGAGAAACTGGAGGGGAGGCCGGAGCCTGAGATCTGGCCGCGGAGGCCGTAGACTGCCGGGTGGACGCCTTGTGCGGAGGCATCGAGTGCTGATCTCGGGGGGAAGATTAGGAGTGGGTGACGGAGAGATGGTCGGAGACGGCTCCGTTGAACACTCCTTCAAGAACAGGGGTGCTGCGAAGGTTCAGCCCCTTCCTCTAGCGCCAATCCTGTTGGTGCAAAAATCTGCTTGCGCCGGAGAAGCTGGAGTCGGGGAAGCCGCGGTCGCCATCGGGACCTGCAAGGGAAGTCTAAACCGGAGGTGGGGTTGCTCCGGCAAGACCCTCCGACGCTCAAGTCAGTTCTCTGCCTCAACAAGAATGGAGTGCTCAACGGAGAATTTAGCAGAGTTTTGAGATAAGAAAATGAGCTTAGAGAATAACGTATCTGGGTCCCCCTTTTATAGGCGGAGGAGGCAACGGATTGATGGCGATGTTTGTAACCGTCTGGTAGTGGGCCACCCATGGTCAGGGGAATTGATTGCAAAGGATCGTGGAGTAGACGCGTGGCTATCACCGTGGCTCGCCACGTGGAATCTGTTACAAGGAGTGGAGCAGCGTCCGTTGTCGTGACTCGCCAGCGGATGGGAGAATCGCATGGAATCCATCGCAGGAGGTGGAGCAGGTTCGTGGCCGTTATTGTGGCCTGCCAGGGGATAGTGGAGCTATGCGGGATCTGCCACAGGAAGTGGAGCAGGGTGGCGATGGTTACTGCGGCCTGTCGGGGAATGATGGAACTGCGCAGAGTCCGCCACAGAAAGTGGAGCAGGGTCGTGGCCATTTTGGTGGCCTGCCAGGGGGCGCGGATCTGTTGATTGAAGCTCAGCAGCGGCCGGAGCCCAGTTTCTGTAGAGGTCCGGGAGAGGTCCTCCTGGCGGTTGGGGTCGTGGGTGGAGCACGACTTCCGAGGGAGTCCGGGCGGAACCCAACCCTCTCGGAGCTGAAGTTGCAGGTGGAGCCCGGCTCCCGTAGGAGTCCGGGCGTAGTCCTCAGCAGCCGTTGTTGAGGACGGAGCCCGGCTCCCATAGGAGTCCGGGCGGAGTCTGCTTGTGGCTGCAGTCGTTGGCGTCGAGGATGAAGTCCGGCTCCCTTAAGAGTACGGGCGAAGTCCTCCTGCAATTAAAATTAAAGGCGAAGTTCGGCTCTCGTAGGAGTCCAGACGGGGCTTACCAGTGGTTGGCGCTGAGGACGAAGCCCGGCTCCCGTAGGAGCCCGGTCGGAGCTGTGCTGTTCGAAGTCGAAGGCGGAGCCCGGCTCCCGTAGGAGTCCGGGTGGAGCTGAGCTGCTGTTGATATCGAAGGCGGAGCCCGGCTCCCGTAGGAGTCCGGGCGGAGCTGAGCTGCTCGAGGTCGAAGGCGGAGCTCGGCTCCCGTAGGAGTCCGGACGGAGCTGTTCTGATATTGCCGCGGAGCCCGGCTCCCGTAGGAGTCAGGGTGGAGTGTTCTGATGTTGCGGTGGAGCCCGGCTCCCGTAGGAGTCCGGGTGGAGCTGTTCTGATGTTGCGGCGGAGCCCGGCTCCCGTAGGAGTCCGGGCGGAGCTGTTCTGATGTTGCGGCAGAGCCCGGCTCCCGTAGGAGTCCGGGTGGAGCTATTCTGATGTTGCGGTGGAGCCCGGCTCCCGTAGGAGTCCGGGCAGAGCTGTTCTGATGTTGCGGCGGAGCCCGGCTCCCGTAGGAGTCCGGGTGGAGCTGTTCTGATGTTGCGGCGGAGCCCGGCTCCCGTAGGAGTCCGGGTGGAGCTATTCTGATGTTACGGCGGAGCCCGGCTCCCGTAGGAGTCCGGGTGGAGCTGTTCTGATGTTGCGACGGAGCCCGGCTCCCGTAGGAGTCCGGGCGGAGCTGTTCTGATGTTGCGGCAGAGCCCGACTCCCGTAGGAGTCCGGGTGGAGCTGTTCTGATGTTGCGGCGGAGCCCGGCTCCCGTAGGAGTCCGGGCGGAGCTGTTCTGATGTTGCGATGGAGCCCGGCTCCCGTAGGAGTTCGGGCGGAGCTGTTCTGATGTTGCGGCAGAGCCCGGCTCCCGTAGGAGTCCGGGTGGAGCTGTTCTGATGTTGCGGCGGAGCCTGGCTCCCGTAGGAGTCCGGGGGGAGCTGTTCTGATGTTGCGGCGGAGCCCGGCTCCCGTAGGAGTCCGGGCGGAGCTGTTCTGATGTTGCGGCGGAGCCCGACTCCCATAAGAGTCCAGGCGGAGCTGTTCTGATGTTGCGGCAGAGCTCGACTCCCGTAGGAGTTCGGGTGGAGCTGTTCTGATGTTGCGGCGGAGCCCGACTCCCATAGGAGTCCGAGCGGAGCTGTTCTGATGCCGATTCCGCCGAGGGTTTCGGTTGTGGGTATTTTATACCCAACACTTATGATGAAAATGCCAAATATATTTTATTTATTAACAAATCAATTACAATACTTGGTTGCTCAACCATCAACAGCTTGACGATTGGCTTTTTGGGACACATTTCCCAACAACTCCCACTTGTCCTAAAGCCACTCGGCATAGTATCTAATACCCATCTTCGACTTGTGGTTATCGAACTCCTTTATTGCCAGGGCTTTAATGAAGGGGTCGGCTAGGTTCTCTTTTCCGTCTATCTTCTGAAGGTCGATATCACCTCGATCCACGATCTCCCGGATCAGGTGGAAGCGGTGCAAGATGTGCTTCGTCCGCTGATGTGCTTTGGGTTCCTTCGCCTGAGCTATGGCACCAGTGCTGTCGCAATAGAGCAGGACCGGACCATCGAGGGAGGGTGCTACTCCGATCTTGTTGATGAATTTCCTCAGCCACACAGCTTCCTTCGCGGTATCTGATGCTGCGATATACTCCGCTTCACAAATAGAGTCTGCCACAGTATGCTGCTTGGAACTCTTCCAGCAGATGGCTCCACCATTCAGAGTAAAGATATAACCCGACATGCTCCTACTGTCATCATGGTCAGATTGGAAGTTGGAGTCTGTGAACCCCACAAGTTTCAGATATAACTCGCCATAAACCAACCATTGGTCCTTAGTATTTGTCAAATACTTAAGGATGGCTTTAACCACTTTCCAGTGATCTTCTCCAGGATCAGATTGGTATCTACTCACTACTCCTAGTGAGTATGCCACATCTGGTCTTGTACATGTCATGGTGTACATGATAGATCCCATAGCTGAAGCATATGAGACTCTACTCATACGCTCTCTCTCTTCAGGAGTTGTCGGACAATCCTTCTTAGAGAGAGAAATTCCATGGCCTATCGGTAGATAGTCCTTTTGGAATTCTCCATGCTGAACCTCTTCAGCACAGTATCTATGTACATGGACTGAGATAACCCAAGCATCCTTTTAGATCTATCCCTATAGATCTTCATCCCTAGGATGTAGGATGCTTCACCCAAGTCCTTCATGGAGAACTATGATGACAACCAAACTTTTATTCCCTGTAGTGCGGGGATGTCATTCCCGATTAAGAGAATGTCATCCACGTACAGGACAAGGAATACCACAACTGGACCATTTGCCCATTTATAGATGTAGGGCTCTTCTCCATTCTTAATGAAGCCATACATTTTGATCATCTTATCAAAACACATGTTCCAACTCCGAGAAGCTTGCTTCAGTCCATAAATAGATCTCTGAAGCTTGCACACCTTGGACTCATCTGTGGATGTAAACCCTTCAGGTTGTATCATATACACCTCTTCAGTCAGCTCTCCATTCAGGAAAGTTGTCTTTACATCCATCTGCCAGATCTCATAATCCAGATGGGCAGCTATTGCAAGCATTATCCGAATAGATTTGAGCATTGCCACAGGAGAAAATGTCTCGTCATAGTCAATACCATAACGTTGATGATACCCCTTGACAACCAGACGGGTTTTATAGGTCTCTACCTTTCCATCTGCGCCCCTCTTCCTTTTGAAGACCCATTTACACCCAATGGGTTTAACCCATTTAGGTGGGTCAACCAATGTCCATACATCATTGACCTTCATGGACTCCATTTCGAATTTCATGGCTTCAAGCCATTTCTCGGAATCAGGTCTCTGCATAGCATCCATATAGGTGATCGGATCCTCATTATTCTCATCAAGTTCGATGGGATCACCATCCCGAACCAAGAAACCGTAGTATCTGTCCGGCTGATGCGGTACTCTACTGGATCGCCTTAATGGTACAGGTATATTGGGCTCCGGATCTGATCTAATCATATCCGACTCAGGTTCAGCTATTGGTGTCGGTCCTTCTACCTGTTGAACTTCATCAAGTTCAACCTTAGAGGCAACGGTTCCTTCACCAAGGAACTCCTTTTCTAAAAAGATTGCCTTAAGGCTGACGAACACCTTTTGTTCATCAGCATGGTAGAAAAAATATCCTTTTGTCTCTTTGGGGTACCCTATGAATGAGCATTTGTCAGACCTAGGTCCAAGTTTGTCTGTGACTAATCATTTGACATAGGCGGGCACCCCCAGACCCTAAGGTGTGAAAGTACTGGCTTACGTCCTGTCCATATCTCATATGGAGTCTTAATTACAGACTTACTTGGAATCCTATTTAACAGATAACAGGCCGATTCGAGTGCATATCCCCAGAACGATATCAGCAAGCTAGCAAAAACCCATCATGGATCGGACCATGTCTAACAAAGTCCGATTCCTCCTTTCAAACACACCATTATGCTGTGGTGTTCCTGGAGGAATCCATTGGGAGAGAATCCCATTCTCTCCTAGATATGTGAGAAACTCACTAGAAAGGTATTCTCCTCCTCGATCAGATCGAAGAGTTTTAATACTCTTCCAGTTTATTTTTCTACTTCACTTCAGAATCGTTTGAACATTTTAAATGAATCCGACTTATGTTTCATCAGATAGACATATCATATCGGGATAGGTCATCCATGAAAGTTATGAAGTAGAAATATCCACCTCTAGCACTGGTGCTCATGGGCCCACATACATCAGTATGTACTAGGCCCAAGAGCTCAGTAGCTCTCTCACCTTTTCCAGTAAAAGGTGACTTGGTCATTTTACCAAGAAGACAGGACTCACAGGTTGGAAGTGATTCACAATCACTAACTTCGAGGATTCCCTCTTGAGTCAACATGTTTATTCTGTTCTTGTTTATATGACCTAGCCTACAGTGCCATAAGTAGATATCTGACACACTATCTAATCTAGGGTGCTTGCCAGTTGAATAGACTACATTAACAGGTTGTGATAACATATACACACCATTGTTCAAATGTCCACAAAAAATAGTAACACCATTCTCAATGATATTACAAATTTGTTTCTTTATTGAAATTTCATAATCATTTTTGGCCAGAAGGCCTACAGAAATGACAATTAAAAAGAAACTGGGACAGAAATGACAATCATTAAGAACAACGATATGGGATTCAAATACAAGTTTCAAGATTCCTAATGCTAGAACTGGAACTGGTCTTCCATCTCCAACGTTCAGGAACCTCTCGCCTTGCTCGAATCTCCTACTGACCTGCAACCCCTGCAACGAATTGCAAATATGGTAAGGGCTACCGGTATCCAATACCCAATCAGTTATATCACAAATAGAGAAATTGCAAGGAGTTATTATATAAATACCTTGCCCAGCAATAACTTGCTGCTTTCTCTGTCTGTTCGGGTCTAGGGAGGCAATGTACTGGGGACAGTTCCTCTTCCAGTGCCCCCGCTTCTTGCAAAAGAAGCATTCATCTTGACTCTTATCGGGTTTAATCTTTTTGGTCTGACACTGCACAGATGTCCCAGCCTGAACTTGCACCTTCTTCACTTTCTTCTTCTTGTTCTTCTTCCCTTTCTCAAAGGGTCGAGAACCAGAAGACGAACCTCCCACTATGTTCACCGACTCCTTGTGAAGTTGGTGATCCTTCTCAAAGTTCTGAAGCAACCCCAGTAACCCGTGGTAGTTCTCTTCAGGCTTTGTCATTCTATAATGAGTGAGGTATGGGAGATAAGACTTGGACAGCGAGTTCAGTATTGCATCTTTCCCAAGCTGCTCATGCAAGAAAAGTCGAGCTTGCTCAATCATTCCTTCAGCTCGATCATGTACAATACATGATCAGTGATAGAGGCACCATCCCGCATTTTGGCATTGAAGATGGCACAACTAGTCTTGTGCCTCTCCACGTCATCGGTGTGCCAAAGGCATCCTCCAACACTTGAAGCTTGTCCTTTGGCTGAGCCGTCTCGAATCTGCGACTGAACTCATCGCTCATGATAGCCAGCATGATACAGTGCACCGTGGTCCGATCACTGAGCCACTTCTGGTAAGTGTCTCTGATTGTTCCACGTGCATTGATAGCTAGCTCCTCAGGTGCAGGATCTATTATCACATATAGGATCCGTTCATGCTCCAGGACTATCTTCAACTTTCGGTACCAGCTACCGAAGTTGGATCCCACCAACTTATCATTGTCCAACAATGATCGGAGCGATAGGGAAGTGGCCATATTTGCACAAAGGAGAACCATAACCTAATTAGTAATTGATTCATTAAACCTAAAGATTTGGACTTTAATCAAAAGGTTTCTCCCACTATTTTATTTGAATTGGTAACCTCTACTTCCAACTCGAGGAATTACCCTAATTCCTTAGCGGGTACTAGAATCCACTTAGATTGCACACAAGCCCAACTTTGGTTGGTCAACCCATGTACATCTAAGGGTAGGTTCATAACCAATTATTTCTCTAAACAATTTCTAGTAATTTTAATTTTGCCCCAGAAACCTAATCAGTAGGCTTTGGCCTCCACTGTAAGGATCCGGTTAGGTCCAACCATTAACATGATCATACTTGGTGTATCTAACCAACGAATGATTAAGCCCAACTTTGGTTGGCTCACCTAACCACCATTAGAGAGACACTTTCAAGTCATCATATGATGAGTGATAATTCCATTAGTCAACAAGCACCAGGCCTTTGGGTCTGCAATGATTATTGAGTTAATGGACTCATTATCAAATACCTTAATGGGAGGCTATGACTCAGTTATCTCCATAACTTTATCATTTTAAGGACCTAATAATTTTAGAGGATTTAAATAATTTAGAGGATGAAGTCAGATGAACCAGCTTATCATGATCCTCCCACTGGCTTCACCAAGTCAGCTTAAGGGAGACCAGGGCTGGTCTAGGAGCACCTAAATCAGTCACACTGATTTACCTAGCTGACATGAGTCAGCTCGAATAGTCAAGTGATCCGATCAAAATATAATTTCACCAAGAGGCCAGGTAAGTTCGATCAGTGGGAGGGTCTGCCAAAGCTTGCCTTAGACACCATTAGAAATGGCCAGGTAAGCAGGCTCCCAATTAAAAACCACCGGTCTGGTTTACCTTAGACACCAATTGGTTTAATTAGTTTCGATTAGATCAACCTAACAGTTCGTGCTAGACCGCTTAGCCAAGAATCAAGTCCATTTGGTTCTCGTTAAAGACATGGACTTGACCAACTACAACTATTGTAATTGATCTAGAGAATCCTTGACCTAATCTAAGACAACAATTGATTAGATTTAGTCAATTCTCTAATTAAGTCCATCTTAATCTAACCATAGGTCTAACCCAATTAATGGACCTAATTCCCACTAACCCATTAACCCAATGTGTTATGATTTGTGTCTTAGGTTCTTCAATTCACAATCCTAGAACCTAATCAAACAACTTCTTAATTCTTAATTAAGTTTTGGGCTGAGGGTTGGGTTGGCTTTTCAAAAAATAATTTTCATATTTGTAAAATAATATTACAATATGATTCTACCAACCATATTGCATGTTTGATTCATAATCAAGATGCAAGTGAAATAAACATGAAACTACTTTAGATCTAATCTAAACAGGTTCATGTAATTGAAACAATTTCAACTTTAAATAATTTTTTGCACAAAAATTATTAACAAAGAGATTTTATTTCATATTTAAACATCTTTTAAATCTAATAAATCATAAATTTAATCTAGATCATATCTAATAAATTTATGATTAAAGATAGATCTACACAAACTAGGACAACCTTTGCACTGTAAGGGGTAAACCTTACAGCAGGACAACCTTGCAGTTTGTAATTGATCTAAAATTTTAATTTCAGATTTAATAATCAGATTATAAATTAGATCTAATCTAAAAAATAATCTAAGCATGTATAAATAATCATGTAATAAAGAACCTAGGCTCTGATACCAATTGAAAGAACCATATCTAGGGTTTCAGGGTTAGATCTTGAAAAAGAGGGTTAGATCTTGAAACTTTTTCAAGATCATACAGCGAAAGACTAAAATAAATCAAAATTTATTTTATAAGATCAAAAAATCCCTAGATCTAAGATCCTATTACATGATTATTATATGGCATTAAATCATAAATTAAAATATATAAATATAGCATGAACTACATGTTGATCATATCAACATGTTTCTATACTACATCTAATGTATGTATTAAACAATAGATCAGATCTATTACCTTGCAAGTTAGACGTTCTAACCTTGCTGATCTGGGCTTGAGGATGATGTTGCAAGCTGCACATGCATCCGGCCTCTAGGAGTCATCCACACAAGCCCACGAATCTCGATCAGAAGTCCTGCTTCAGGAAATCAGCACAGTATGCTAGTACTGCGCTGATCCTTCTTTGATGGTTGATCAGGTGCCTCCTTCTTCTTGATTTGGACTCTTCCAAAGATGGAAAGTAGAAGGAGAAGTTTTAGATCTGAGACACTCTCAGGAAACTCAAGATGGAGGGAGGAAAGATGTGAAAACAAAAACCCAAGAAGAAGACCCTCTTCTTCTTCACGTTTTTCTCTCTAGACACCCAAACTTGTATCTTTTATATCTCCACGACCTAAAGGTATTTCTCTCTAATTTTTGGTTGGCACAAAGGTCTCTCAAATCTCTAATTTCTTCTAAAATTTTATGAAGAAACTCATCTTATATAGAGAGATATGATAGAGTCCTTATCTAGGTCAAACACCTAGTCAAGGCTTATCCAAACATGGCAAGTTAAGGGACGCCCAACTCTTGAGCACCTCCTTCATATTTTTATATATGGATTAATAGAAAATGGTACACAATGTATATCCTAAAAGCCATAAAATTTTCAAAAAAAATTTGGATAAATTCGGTGCAAAATTGAAAGAGTTTTGGATTTCTAAAACTCTATCTCATAGAATTCGAAATCCAAACTTATTCCTTTTAGATTTGATCCAAACCACCTTCCATGTAAGAAAGAAGAGAGGAGACCTTTTGTGAACATGGGAGAAATCTGGGAGAGGGCTTTTGTCACACAAAATAAGTGGAGATTGGCGTTGAATAAGAGAGAGGGCGTGGAGAAGGATTATGTGGCGCAAGGTAGAATCCTAGTCTTACTAGGATTCTGTCTTATGACTTATTTTAATTTGGTTTCCCAAACCAAATCAAATCAAAATTTGATCAATCCAATTAAAATAGGTCATAACTCAATTAAGAACTTAATTTAATCAGATTAAATTAGATTTAAATCTGATTTAATTTTCTAATCAAATTAGAAATTAGATTGACCCAAGTCCTAGTTGAACTAGGACTAGTTTTTCCTTGCACTTGGCTTATCCAATAAACTAATTGGACTTGATCCAATCAAGCCCAAAATAAATCTAATTAAATCATATTTAATTAGACTTAATCTCAGCCCATTGTCTTAATCAAATTAAGCCAATTAGCAATCGAATTGCTAATCGATCCTCCTGCAACACTTGCACTGGGTTAAATGTCAATCGTATTGATTATTTAACCCTAGAACGATTCTTAATCGTTGATCAACCATCTGATCGGATCATGAACTCTAATGTGTGTGACCTCATAGGTCCGAACCTAAGCCAGTAGTATAGAAATAAATTTTTATACTAATCAAAGTGACCATCTAGCAATGGTACCCGACGACCGGATAGGTCGAATGTGTAGAACAACATCCTTAGAACCCATGCAGATATAGTTTTCATATAATTCATCCCCTTGACCAAAATGATCATAGGACACCCCAGAGTTTAACTGTCAACTCTGATCAGGTTGTCCACATTGTATTTCAAAATATCAAATCCATCTGATGGATTACCCTGGCCAAGGTTTTGCTAAATTGAAATACAGCGACTCATTCTTCTCCAACTCTTGGAGTGGTCAATCCCATCTCGATCACACTCTGACTTCGTAAGTACTTGACTGTGCCCAGAAGCCTTCCATCCCTGAATTAGAAATTCAGTTAGTCCAGTACCAAAGCACAGTGAGTTGCTTGCAAGTCACTGAGGCGATCTCAGGTCTAAGGGACACTTATACCTATATCCCTTCAGAGATATTCTCGACAGTAGAATACTCTGGAGTTGGTCACGTTCAATGATGATGTACCTTTATATCTCACCTGTATGCCATACTAGTGTCTCCACACTCCTTGGTTAAGAGGACAACCAACCCATATGGCCTACTGTGACCTATGCTCGATAGAAGCTGTCGTCCTTATTAACAGCCTATCATTTGGTCGTGAACAGTTTTAAGGACTAATCGATAAATTCTCTCTTTATCGAACTTAAATAGTCCTAAGGACTTCATCATAACAACAGAGTTCATTAGAAGATGAAAGCTTATGATGAAAATACGAAATATATTTTATTTATTAACAAATCAATTACAATACTTGGTTGCTCAACCGTCAACAGCTTGACGATTGGCTTTTTGGGATACATTTTCCAACACCTAGATAGTGGAATAATTTATCCTATTTTTGATAGCTCTTGGGTAAGCCCAGTTCAAGTAGTACCCAAAAAATCTGGGGTAACAGTGGTCCAAAATGATGCAAACGAACTTATCCCAACTAGGACCCAAACGAAATGGAGGGTCTGTATAGACTATAGAAAGTTGAATGCTGCGACAAGGAAAGATCACTTTCCTTTGCCATTTATTGATCAAATGTTGGAAAGACTAGCCAGACAAGAGTTTTACTATTTTTTTGATGGATACTCCGGTTACAACCAGATCCCCATAGCCGCTGAAGATCAAGAAAAGACTACATTCACCGGTCCATTTGGTACTTTTGCCTATAGACGAATGCCCTTTGGACTATGTAATGCACCGGCAACCTTCCAGAGATGCATGATCAGCATGTTTTCAGATATGATAGAACGATTTCTAGAAATTTTTATGGATGACTTTTCTGTTTTTGGCCTAACCTTCTCTGAGTGTCTAAATCACCTGCAATTAGTTCTAGAACGATGTAAGGAGAAGCACTTAGTTCTCAACTGGGAAAAATGTCAGTTTATGGTCAAACAGGGAATAATTCTTGGCCATGTCATTTCTAAAAAGGGGATTGAAGTAGACAAGGCCAAAATAGATCTAATTGCAAGTCTTCCACCACCTAAATCTGTGAAAGAAATACGTTCATTTTTAGGTCATGCTGGATTCTATAGAAGGTTTATTGCCAACTTTAGCAAAGTAGCACATCCACTGACTAATCTTTTGGCAAAGGATACCAAATTTGAATTTACTCATGAGTGCTTGGAATCTTTTGAATTTCTAAAAAAAGTACTTGTATCAGCTCCAATCATTCATCCTCCTGTCTGGTCTGAACCATTTGAATTAATGTGTGATGCGTCCGATCATGTTGTGGGCGCAATCTTAGGTCAACGGATAAATAAGCTGTCTAGAGTGATATATTATGCAAGTAAAACCTTAAATGATGCGCAGCTTAACTACACCACAACTGAGGAGTTCCTTGCCGTTGTCTTTACTTTAGAGAAATTTAGATCTTATTTGGTTGGGACCCACACCATTGTTTACACCGATCACTCAGCCATTAAACATCTCCTAGCAAAGAAGGATGCCAAGGCATGCTTAATCAGATGGATTTTGCTTCTTCAAGAATTTGACCTAGAAATTAGGGATAAGAAAGGCACTGAGAACGTTGTAGTAGATCATTTGTCTTGAATTCCAGTCGCACCATCTAGTGAACCACCCATCAATGAATCTTTCCTAGATGAGCAACTCATGTCTGTGTCTACTGAACCTTGGTTTGCTGATATAGATCATTTGTCCTGAATTCCAGTCGCACCATCTAGTGAACCACCCATCAATGAATCTTTCCTAGATGAGCAACTCATGTCTGTGTCTACTGAACCTTGGTTTGCTGATATTGTAAATTATTTAACCATAGGTAAGATACCTTCTCTTTGGACTAAGCAGGATAAATATAAATTCTTTGCCCAAGTGAAGTATTTTATTTGGGATGATCCTTATCTTTTTAAACAATGTCCTGATCAAATTATTAGAAGGTGTATCCCAGATAATGAAGTCATGAATATTTTATCTTTTTGTCATGATCAAGCATGTGGGGGTCACTTCACGTCTAAGAAAACTGCTGCTAAGGTTCTCCAATGTGGTTTTTATTTGCCCAATTTGTTTAAGAATGCTCATGAATATTGTAAAAGTTGTGCTCAATGTCAGAAAATGGGTCAAATCACCAAGCGACACATGATGCCACTCAACCCAATCTTGGTAGTTGAAGTTTTTGATGTTTGGGGGATCAATTTCATGGGACCATTTTCAAATTCTTTTGGAAATGAATATATTCTAGTAGCAGTTGATTATGTTTTAAAATGGGTAGAAGCAATTGCATGTAGAACACCCGATAGCAAAATGGTCATTAAGTTTCTTAAAGAAAATATTCTCTCCCGTTTTGGTATTCCTAGGGTAATCATTAGTGATCGGGGAACCCATTTTTGCAACCGACATTTTGCAACATTGATGAAAAAGTATAATGTCACCCACAAATTAGCCGCACCATATCATCCTCAAACTAGTGGGCAAGTTGAAGTGTCAAACCGACAAATCAAACAGATCCTGGAAAAAACTGTTAGTGCCAATAGAAAGGATTGGTCTTTGAAATTAATTGATGCACTTTGGGCATATCGAACCACTTTCAAGACCAATCTAGGAATGTCTCCTTATAGGATTGTGTTTGGTAAACCATGTCACATGCCTATTGAGATAGAACACAAAGCCATGTGGGCCATCAAATAACTAAATACAAATTTGAACGATGCTGGAAACCATAGGAAGCTTCAGTTGAATGAATTAGAAGAACTTAGAAATGAAGCCTATGAAAATGCAAGGATATACAAAGAACGAACCAAAGCATTTCATGATCAATCAATTATGAGAAAAACTTTCAATATCAGACAAAAGGTGCTCTTATATAACTCTAGATTACATCTGTTTCCAGGAAAGCTTAGGTCTAGATGGACAGGACCATTTTTAGTAAAGAAAGTCTTTTCACACGAAGCTGTTGAGATAAAAAATCCAAGTAATGGTGTTATCTTTAAAGTTAATAGTCAACGATTAAAACCATTCTTGGAATTACCTGTCGAGACTGTTGAAGATGCCATGGTTCTTTATGAACCAACTTATTCTGATTAAATTGCTTCGAGGTTTGGTCTGGCTGAAGACATAAAACTTAGCTCTTCTGGGAGGCAACCCAGCTTATTTAATTTCTAATGCTTTCTTTGTTTTCAGTTTGCTTAGGACAAATAAATTAGATAAACTCCATTGGGGACAATGTCGGTCAAGTTGGGGGGAGAGCTTGAACAAAATCAGGTGTTATCATTTTCTTTTCCTTCCACTATGAGTTATTTCTTGCATTTAATATATTAAAAAAAAAATTGAAATAAATTAATCCAGAAAAGAAATAAGAGTAAGTTAGAAAGTATTTGCTAATAAATATAGTGAGTCATGGAGAAGATTAGCTGGTTACTCTTGGTGGCCTAGGTCATTTAAAGACTATTAGCACTTCCAATTGCACATGCACACTAACAAGGTAAAGTAGGTGTTAATTGTAAGGCCAATTAAGGATTTGAGTATTATTTAAATTAGATAATTTTCTCTACACTCCAATTGAAGAAATTTGAATTTAAGGAAAGAGCTACCTGCCTAAAATAAAATGCAAAACACAGAGTAAATATGGATTGCCCTAAGCCTAGTAACCGGGTCTCTTCACCTAAGTCAAGTGTTGAGATTCACATCAAATGGTGGTGGGAAGGCCAGGATGCTCAGCAAAAAAGAAAAAAAAAAGTGTGAAAGCTACCTTAGTTCTTTGTTTAATCTGGGGTGTATAGAAAAATAATCGAACTAAGTTATGAAAAATGATACAATTGGCCTGTACAAGTTAATACTGAAATACTAAGTTAGTTATCACTCACACAAGTGCTATAAAACTTTAAGTGTACTCTAAGAAAGCTCCTAAGTAGACTGACTACCGATTCTAATTCGAAGCTCATTACTTAGTAATACTAGAAAACTTCTTGAATTTCGATCTTAAATTAATTTGCAAAGGAAGGATCTTTTTGGAATATGATCTTATTTTGGTACATTGCTAAGGGACTAGCAATGATTAAGTTGGGGGGTGTGATTTATGTCACAAATTGATATAAAAATTATCAATTAATATCTAAATTATCTAACTTTATTAGAAAATTGATACTTGTTATTATATTTTACAGAAGAAGAGGTCATCAATAGAAAGAACAAGGAAAGAAGATTCCAACAGCGTAAATTTTACACAAAATAGAGTTAAATTGACCCAGGAATTGAAGAATGAAGAAAGAAGACTCAATTGGGTCAAACCCGAGTCAAATCAGGTCAAAATTGATCAAAAATCAACTGATTTGGTGATCTGGTTAGCCGCCTGGTCCACAACAACAGGCGTCTGGACCATGGACCCATCGGCGCACCATAAACCAACCAATCAGCGAGTCTCGGCTCACTGCAATGCATCGCGAGCCCGATCCACGCGCGCGGTCCAGGGCTCATGAGGAGAGAGAAGAAGGTCCGAAGGGCAACCTGGTAACTTCACATCACTCGATGGTCCGATCTTCTCTGATCAAGATCCAACGCTCCATATTTTTGTGCCATCGGACGGCCATCATCGCAGTCGGTCAAGATCCAACCGTAATCAAGGCAATTGCAAGAATCAATAAATACTAGGACAACACGGGATCCTTCTGCAGCGTGATCCAACGGCAGCACTTCACCCAGATCATGATCCGACGGCCCAGAATCGCTTCCGACTTGATTTATTAGATGAATTGGGTCCTTTAGATGAAGATCGGACGGCTGAAACAATTTTTAGAGTTTCTTGATGGATTTAAGTGCTTTTTGAGCGAGATTTGAGCCCCTAAACTCCCCTAACAGTCCTCTAAAACCTCTTAGTCCCACATCTAAAGTTTTGAAAACCTTATAACCCCAAATACCTATAAAAAGCCCCCAAAGGCTCTTGTTTTAGTGATTCTGGCCTTCCGATCAAGCTTGTAACCCTAGATAGTAGGGTTTTTAGCTTTCTTCTCAAGCCTCGAGCTTTGAGATTTTTGTAATGATTTTTTTTATATAAAATCTTATTTTTATGCAATTTTATCTCTTTACATTATGCAATTTATTTTTCTTGCAATTAGGATAGTTTAATTTATGCAATTTAATTTTATGCAATTAGGTTAGTTTAAATTATGCAGTTTAAATTTATGCAATTAGGATAGTTTAATTTATGAAATTAGGGTAGTTTATTTTTCTGCATTTAAATTTTGCAAGTAGATTTAGATCATGTCTAGCTAAGCATCCCTTCTAGGGTTTGCGATGAAGCTAGATCATGAGTAAGGGTTTTATATAGGGTTCTTTCTTTTTCTTAGGGTTTTTTTTTCTTCCTCTTTTGCCAAGAATTTTTGATGAACTACAGTTGGGTCAGAGTCCCTTCATAGTTCATGCTTGATTCAGTGCATAGGAGGAGAAAACCCTAAGGGATCCTAGTTACTACTCCCCTGTAAAGAATCTTGATGGGTTATCGTTGGGCCTTAGTCCCTTCATAATCTATGCTTGGGAAAGACAAGAGGAGTAGTCGTTAGGATCAATAAGAAAAATTCTAGTTAGAATTCCCTAATCTAGATCTAGTGGATTCAAAAACCCTAGATTCTTAGTCTTATTGTCTTTAGCAAACAACGTTCGATTTTTGATTTTCGTTAAAGCTCGCTTGAGCATAGATTTGAAAATTATTTTTAAACCAAATCTCTGTGGGATCGATCCGTACTTGCTGGTCGTGCTACTCTACACACTGTGCGCTTGCAGTTTTATTTACAAATTTTAAGATTTGCATAATCAGAGGCTCCCCATAGTTTTTCTTAGACACCAACAAAGTTGGTCAGGCCAGCATACGAACCTAATTAAAAAGGTACCTTTCATACTTTCCTAGACACCAATTGATCAAATGAATTCGACATTCGATTTGAAAGTGAATCCCGATATTACAACTTAATATAATTTTTAAGAGGATCTTTGAACTGATCTCGGTATATCCTAACTACAACTACATAAAATGTACTATACATATGATGCAATTCGGCATGCATTTATAAGTCATAATAACAATCATATAATGGTGCCAAAAATCATATATGGGTGCATAAAATGACTTAACATATGTCAAGCTTAGCCAAATAAAGCAAACCCTAATCAAATTAGGCATGCATAACACCCTTAACCATAAATCAGTTTAAGCATCAAGCTACTATGAAAATATAAATTTTAAATTATTATAAATTCATAATTTTAATAACTAAAATTTAAATCCATAGTTTATATAAAATCAAAAATAATTTTTAATTTTAAAAATTGATGCTAAAAATTGAATAAATATTTTTTTGGTAATATATGAACAAGAATAATTCTATACTATAACTTTGCACTTGTTTGATTGAATCTAACAAGGGTGGCTCTAATAACACTGTTGGATTCTGGTCACATAGTGAAAATCAAATTTTAAAATTTTTAAAATAAACATATCAATAGCTTTAGCAGTTAAAACTATCGAATCGAAACCCAAACCCTAAAATTGCCTTACTGATGTCGATCAAAAAAAAATAAGCATGCAAAGAGATAGAATTTTATACTTTCACCAAAAAGTAATATGGTATGATGGTGATCTCTATGAGACTGCAAAGTAGAAGCCCTCCAATAGTGATCCACACGAAAGTTGGCCAAAGTCCTTCCTAACTGGTGCGTTGCTGCAGCTTTGTCTTCTTAAGAACACTGTCGGCTTCAAACTTGAAGTACGATCACACCAAAACCCAGTCACCTTCGATTTTATCACAAAAATTATGTCAAGAAGATACTCTTCAAAAGTCTCATAATCTAAGATTTGATTTTGAGCTTCAACATATGAAAAAATCAAATCCTAGGGCAAACTAGCAATACTTGCTAATTCTCTCACCACCCTTTTTACAACTTTTGCCTCTCAATTTCTCCTTGTCTTTTTCTCAAATCTTTTCTAGAATTTTTTTTTCTTTTTACATGCCACTTGACTTTGATTTTCACCTAAAATCTAGCCTCTGGTCTATATGGGATGCCCCATATAAATAGGTGAACAAGGGATGTGAGGAAAGACCAAGGGGTGCCAACTTTTGGCACTCCACTTTCTCACATAGTGAAATAAATCATCATGATTTATTTTTGGTGTAGGAGAGCTTTCACATAGAAGGACTCCTCCTCTTCTATGCCCCATAAATTTTTTATGTAAAAATAGCATGAAAACATTAAGGTTCTGGATGAGAGAACGAAGCGATAAGATAAGATAGGAGCCTTCATTAAGAAGGACTCTTCACTTTGAACTGAACCAATTTAGGAACTTGGGTTAATACAATGTGCTAGCATATCAAATTAATCTTTAAAATTTATATTAAATTTTAATTATATCAGACCAAGATCAAATCTCAAAGTGGGTGATCCATTGGGTTTCAAATCTAGCCAGAAGTGGACATAGACTCTCGATGTAACCCTAATCCGATCAGATCAGGTCAGCTCAAGAGTCCCAATCAACTAGGACTCTTTCTAATTAATTTTTGAATTAAACTCTTTTAATTCTGATGAGTTTATAAGTCAAGATTGACATCTAGCAATGTATCATGATTATGCAAAAAATTTAAAATTTTGATAAAAAATTATCAAAATATTCTTCAGTGGCAAGTTATCGTGTAATTTAATTTTTTAGTCAAACAACATTCTAGATAAGCTGTGGTATGGAAACATATCAAACCTAAT
This sequence comes from Elaeis guineensis, assembly GCF_000442705.2. Lineage (NCBI taxonomy): Eukaryota > Viridiplantae > Streptophyta > Magnoliopsida > Arecales > Arecaceae > Elaeis > Elaeis guineensis. The sequence continues at coordinate 34,376,426 of NC_026003.2, read as the reverse complement.
TGCTTATTTATATGTATCTCGATAGAAGGTGATGATTCAGTTGATGATATGTTAAATTTTTTTTCTAATTATCATCCTACTTCGACCAAAGACTTCTAGAATCATCAACCTATGAGATCACATAGGATGTTCGCTCCCCTTATTAGGAGTGATTGATCACTTATTGATCACTCACAATCTCTATACACACTACACCGCATCCAGAATACCCCATACAAAGATCAAAAAATCAAGTTAGGGAGTGAACCAAAATATAAATTCATATACAAAAATACCATGACGATCTTAGGTCAAAGGATTACTTACACAACTCTCACTAGAGAATCATCAACAGACATATAAATAAGACTCCATCAGATGTTCTCTCATAGGTATATTCAGTGAACTCATTCTCTAATGAGCATCCACATCCTTATATTAGTATCACCACACAAGTGGTTGTGAGATCAACCATCCTCATCAGAGCATACATAGGACATGCCAGTCTTATCAGTATCATTGATCCCTAACTCAATGAACCAATGATTAAAAATATTTTAGGTCATGGCTATCAAGGATTTAGATCTTACTAGCATGATCTCATCATAGCCCTAAAATCATTATCCAGACCTATGGGGTTCATTATAATCTTAAAAAATAATAAGATACAGCATATAATAAATTAAAAATATCTATTTGATTAAATAATAATATCAATTATGTGAGTTTGAAAGATAAAATTATAGAAAATACCCTATCGCATCCTGTATGTGATTGGTTTGTAGGGCATTATTCTTTCATCGATCCTCTTAGAACCTTCTCTGGACTTCTGAATTTCCTCCTTTAGAACCTGATGGAAAAAGTTTAAGATTTTATGCATGAATTTCAAAATATTTTTGAAATATAATGCAGCAGAATATGTAAATTAAATAATTTAATATATAAATATATATAATCAGATTACTAAACCCTACAACTAGGACCTATAACATGTCATATTGCACTTATAAGTCAGAAAATAAAAGCTTTGGTATTGATTAAATCAATACCCTAGATCTAAAATAATTTTAGATCTAAAACCTAGATCACATCTAGGTAAGAGAAGAGATCAGATCTCTTACCTTCATGCAGGTCGAGAACTCCGTGATTGATTTTTTTTATTGTCTTTAGAGCCGCACATGTATCCGACCTCTACAAGTGATCCATACGAGGCTACAACAAAATCGGAGGTTCGTCGAACGAAGATCCGCTTGAAGTGCTAGCCTCTTGCGGATCCCTCCGGATAGTTAATCTAAAAATATTCTTTGGATCTCTTGGATATTTCAAGAGATGAAGAATATAAGGAGGAATGAGAGAGAAGTCAAACCCTTTGATCTCCCTAAAATCAGAAATAATATATAATAGAAAAGGTCCTAAGAGAAGATAGTTCTTCTCTTTTAGGACATCAACAATTGATGTCCTGAGAACATCTCTATGCTAGGACATGAGGAGACCTTCTTCTCTAGATGTTTTCTAAACTTTTAGATCTTATGTTATCTAATTTTTTTCATAGAAAAATCTCATGATTGATGGAGAAGAAAAGTTCTAAAAGAAACCTTAAGAGAAGATCTTCTTTTCTTCTTCTTCTCTCATCAGGACATGATCAGATCATGTCCAAAATCAAATCACCATGCCCCAACTTATTGGAGCATAAATTCACCACACCATCCCTCTTTCTCTATCAATTTTTTATCACATAAAAACACAAAAACAAAGAAAAAATAAACTGACAGGAAAATAATAAGAAAAAATAATCTTCTCTCTTACCTTTTGTCTCTACAAGACATCAACTTTTGATGTCTTGACAGAAGACTGTCCTCCAAGAAAATTGACACCTCAAAACACCCATGCCATCCTCTTTCTTCTCTACTTTTTTTATGAAAAAATCATAGATTTTTGACTCCCTAAAATCATCATATAGGAGGCACCACTATATAAGGTAGACTAGGTCAAAAGACCTAGTCAAACAAGGAAACTATAGGGCATCCAACTCTTGGATGCCCCTTCCCTTATTTTCTGCATGGAGAGCAGGAAACCATGCACAAAAAAGGCATCATAAAGAGAAGGTAGGCATGGAGAAAGTTGGTGCAAGAGAGGGGAGAGGAGTTCTTGTGAAGAGAGACTTTTCAAAAGGAAATAAACCCAAACCACTTGCCATAATAAACCCAATCACTTTCCATAATGAACCAAAACAAATCTGATTTAAATTTCTAGAATAAGTGATGTGAGATTACTTTTCTTAGATGTGAATATCACATAAAAAATATCTGAAAATAAATATGTGGGCATGGGCTTTCTTAGGTGGCGCAAGGGAGAAGATGGAATCCTAGTCTAACTAGGATTCTCATGTAGACTAGGTCAAACTCTTTGAACCCAATTCAAATTAATTACAACCTAATTAAAGATGATTCCAGTCTAACTAAAAGCCCAATTAAATTAGATTAAACCATATTTAATTCTGATTTAAATCCTAACTTAATTAGAAATTAGGTGCATACAAGTCCTAGTCGAATAGGGACTTATTCTCTCTTGCAACTGGCAATAAACTAATTAAACTTAATTCAATTAAATCCAAACTAATTTTAATTGAATCAAATTCATTTAGACTTGATCTCAGCCTAATTACTCAATCAGATTGAGCCAATTAGCAATCTAATTGCTAATTGATTCTCCTGCAATACTTGCATTAGGTCAAACATCAATCACATTGATCGTTTAATCTTAGAATGATTATCAACCATCGATTAACTATTTGATTAGGTTACAACCTCTTATGTGTATGACCCTATAGATTTGAACCTAAGTCAGTAGCATAGAAATCGATTCTTATACCAGTCGAAGTAACCATCTAGCGATAGTTTCCGACATTCAGATAGGTTGAATGTATGCAAAGCAATATTTTAAGAATCCTGACCCATGGTTATCATATAATTTATTCCTTTGATCAATAATGCTTAAGACAACTTCAAGTATGCTGTCAACACTCATACAAGTCATCTCTATTGTGTCTCAAAATTTTGCAAATCTCATGACTCCTCACGAGGATTACCCAAGCCTAGATTTTGCTAAATTGAAACACAGCGAGATATTCTCTTCTTGAAGTTAATCAGAAGTGGTCAATCCCATCTTGACTCACACATTGACTTCACAAGTACTTGACTGTCCCCAAAAATCTTTCAAATCTATATTAAAAATACAGACAGTCTGGCACCAAAGTACAGTGAGTTGCTTGCAAATCACCGTGGTGATCTCAGATCGAGGGATACTTATATCCATTGGCCTTAGCTAGCTACTCTTGATAGTAGAGTGTTACATTAGTCACGTTCAGTGTAGATATACTCTTACATCTCACCTGAATGCCATACTAGTGTCTCCACACTACTTGGTTACGAGGACAATCAAGGCATATGGCATGCAGCGACCTACACTTGATAAGTTATCGTCCTTGTTAATAACTTATCATTTGATCGTGAACAATTTAAGAACCATCTGATAAATCCTTCCTTATCGATTGATTGTGGTTCTAAGAACTTCATCATAATTTAAGAGTTCATTTAAGGAAGATAGAACTTTTATGATGAACCTGCCAAATAACTATTATTATTAGATAATTCATATACTATTTCTAATCATCTATCACTTAGATGATTGGCTTTAGGATACATTTTCCAACAGAACATTTCTCACCCTTGTCTGGATGTGATTAGGCTTTATCTTAAGTATCAAAGCCTTGCCCTAAAACTAAGAGGTGATGTAAGAAAGAAAGGAGAGCAATCAAGAGAAAAATGGAAAGCAGATTGAATGTCTAGAACATCCGACATGCCACCTATTTATAGGTGTCAGAGGGATACCAAAAAAGAATACATGCTTCATTTCAAATGCCTTATCTGATATGCATATCAAGGATTTAAGAGTCTTCAGATAGGACTCTTCAGCCTTGATATGTCGATCTGAATTCCCACCAGCACGCACGTCCAAGGAGGGATGCTTTCGCATCCCATCAAAAATCAAAAAAATCCATAACTTACCATGTGGCAAGAGGATTAAATTCTGATTTCAAAACATTAGATAAGGAAAGGAGAGATGCCTCCTTTAGAAGGATTTAAATTCACATCCATCCACCCTCTTTTCTTATCACTGCACGCGCGCGCAAGGGGTTGCCTTTGGCAACCATTTAACCATGAGATATATCTGAAAAAATTCTAGATAATTATCTATATATAAGTGTATCAAATGAGAAATATTATTTGATAAGTGGTATTCCATTTAAAATAAATTTGATCAGTAGAAGGACTCTTCCAATGCAAGGAGTTGCGTGAGTCAATCTATGCGCATTGTGAGTATCTAGGTTTCTTTCCAATTTTCAACATCCCAAAAAATCAAAAAAAATTATAACTCAAGCTTTAAGATATGTAACAGAGGATGGAGGGTAATGTGGGCTACCACATGCATCTGAATCCTAAGCCAGAAGGACTCCATCCTTCTGCTCACGTGAATACATGCGCGCCCTCTTCTTTTGCGCACCAAGAGTCCCACCAAGCTTAGACTCTTGGTTAGGATGCCCCACAAGGCAATGTGGATCCTTTCAAAGTAGCCACACCCTAATCCAAACCAAAATTAGCCTATAGCTTAATTTGATTGAATCAAAAAATAAGATTTGAACCAAATTTGTCTCTGATTCGAGGAGTCAGGGTTTCCACATGTGCTAGCATGCTTATCGGAGACCCTGATTGGATCCAAAATTTCAATCAACCTTATCAAAAGGGTCTTTGGCTAATTTTTTTTATGTGTGTGACCCATTAAATTATACATCTAGCCAGTAGTAGATCTGAATACAAGTTAATCTAATTTGATTAAACTCTAATCTAACCAATTTAGGTCCAATCGAGCTAACCCGAGTTCAACAATTAGAATCCTTTCTAATTGACGATCGAATTAAATTCTTTAATTTGATCAAATCTACAAGTTAAAATTGATATGTAGCAATATATCATGACTATCTAGAAGATATAAAATTTGATAGAAATATCAAATATATTTTTCAATGGTAAGTTACCGTGAAATCCAATCCTTCGATCATCCCTGCATCCCGAATATGTTCATGAGTATCGAATAATGTCAAAGTCAAACACATATTCATATTGATTCTATATCAATCAATGATAACTCAAATGATGAAGTATTAGAAACTCATTTTAATCTCTATCTCACTTTTGGTTAAAATTTTTTTCAAGTCATCTAGAGATGAGAATCATAGGATGCGATCTCCTTTTACTAGGAGTAATTGATTCCTTGTTGACCAACTTACAACCTTCATACACACTCCATTATATCTAGAACATCCCGTACATGTCTTAATGCTATACTTGGGTATGAACCAAAATATGAGTTCATGTGCATAAGATTTTATGGTGATCTTAAGTCTAAGGATCACTTGTATAATTCTCACATAGAGAACCATCTTTGACATGCAAGTAAGGCTTCCATAAGATGTTCCCTATTGGCGAGTCAATTTAGTAGACTTATATCCAAATGAGCACCCACATCTTTGTATTAATGTCTCTATACAAGTGGCTAGTGAGATCAGTCACTCTCTCTATCGAGCATACACAGGATGTGCCAGTCTTTTCGAAACACTGATCTCCAACTCAATGCTCCCATAATCAGCAATATTTAAGATTAGGATTTTAGGATTTTAAGTCTCACTTGCATGATCCATCCATGTCTCCTAAAATCATTGTCCTAATCTTTGGGGTTCATCATAATCTTAGACATAATAAGATGCAGCTAAAATGATGAATCAATATCTCATTTTATTATCAAATAATAAATTTCATTATATGAGTTGAAAAATTACAAAGAAAAGTTCTATCGTAACATACATGCGATTGGCTTGTAGGACACTCTTCTTTCAATCTTTCACTTGCACTAAAGCCAATCACCTCTATATTTCAGTCCCATACAATCAAGATGGTGATCAAATAGCTACTGTGGTATGGCCTTTGTGAATAGATCTGCTATATTATTTTTTATATCAACTCATTCAAGGACAACATCTTGTCTCTCTACAATTTTTTGAATGAGATGGAAACATCTGAGGATGTGCTTGGATGTTTGATGAGACCTAAGTTTCTTAGCTTAAATAATGACCCTAATGTTATCAAAATAGAGTGGCACTGGTCTTTTAATCTCAAGAATGACTCCTAATTTCATGATAAATTTTTTTATCTAGACAGCTTCCTTAGCAGCTTCACTAGCAGCGATGTACTCCACCTCAGTGGTTGAGTTAACTACTATCTGCTACTTGAAACTCTTCTAACTTACTGCTCTATTATTTAGGGTAAACACATATCCTAATATTAACTTGCTACTATCTGGATTAGATTGAAAACTAGAATCTGTATATCCCTCTAGTTTTAACTTTGATCTTCCTCCATATATGAGAAAACCATCTTTAGTCCTTCTTAGGTACTTCAAAATATTTTTTACAGCTTTCCAATTATCCTTCTTTGGATCAGTCTGAAATTTGCTAGCTATGCCTAAAGCATAGGCTACATCAGGCTTGATACATAGCATGGCATACATAATCGATTTCACAGCCAAAGCATTAGGGATTTCGTTCATCTTCTTCCTGTCCTCTAGTGTCTTAGGACATATTTTCTTGGAGAAACGTATACCATGACTTACAGGTAGATAATCTCTCTTACTTGCCTCCATATTAAATCGCTTTAACATGAGATCTATATACCGTGATTGGGATAAGCCTAGCATCTTCTTAGATCTTTTTTATAGATCTTTATACCCAATATATAGGATGTTTCATCCAAGTCTTTCATGAAAAACTTATTCGATAGCCAAGTCTTGACTGATTTCATTATTGGGATATCATTCCCAATGTGTAGTATGTCATCGATATACAGAACCAAAAAGATAATAGCATTCCCACATATCTTCTTATGTATACATGGTTTATCATCATTTTTGACAAAGCCAAACTCTTTGACTGCCATATCAAATCAGATGTTCTAGCTCCTCGAAGCCTGCTTCAATCCATAGATGAATTTTTTTAGCTTGTATACTTGATTTGCCCTCCCACTTGAGACAAATCTCTCTAACTGAGTCATATAGACCTCTTCCTTAAGATTATCATTGAAGAAAGCAATCTTGACATCCATCTGCCAGATTTTACAGTTGTAGTATGCAGTTATAGCAAGCAAAATCTTGATGGACTTGAGCATAGCCACTGGTGAGAAAGTTTCATCATAGTCAATTCTTTGCCTTTGTCTGAAATCCTTCGCCACCAACTTGCCTTGTAGATTTTTACTTGGCCATCTGTTCCAATCTTCTTCTTGAAGATCCACTTGCACCCTATTGGGGTTACACCCTATTGGGGTTACACCCTCAGGCACATCAACCAAGATTCATATATGGTTAGTATACATAGAGTCCATTTCAGATTTCATGACTTCCAGCCATCTGTCTGAGTCTCTACTCATGACAGCTTATGTATAGATCAGTGGATCATGATGTTGATCGAATTGTCACTCTTAATGATAAAACCATATCTTAGAGATGCTTGACATACTCTATCTAATATTTGGAGAGGTGTGTATTGTGGATATACCTCATCCTTGGAAACTTCTAGTTGAGAATCTTCTTGTAGTTCAACTACAGGTATTTCTAGATTGGTTTGTAAATTCTGAACTTTCATAAGTTCAATATTCCTCTCACTGCCTCCTTCTTGGATGAATTTATTTTTCAAGAAAGGGGCATGCCTACTAACAAATACTTTTTGTTCAATAGGGTGGTAGAAGTAGTATCCATTAGTTTCTTTAAGATACCCTATAAATCTGTACTTGTCTGATCTAGCACTAAGCTTATGTCCAAAAATATTTTTGACATAAGCAGGACAGTCTCAAACCTTAAGATGTTTAAGATTATGCTTCTTTCCTTTCTATATTTCATATGGAGTGCTTGCAACAAACTTTAAAGGCACCCTATTTAAAATATATGCAGCAGTCTCTAGGGTATATCTCCAGAATGATATTGGAAGATCAGTGAAGCACATCATGGATTGCACCATATCCATCAAAGTGCAATTCTTCCTTTCTGCTACACCATTCAATTGTAGTGTATAAAGAGGGATCCACTCAGAGAGAATACTTTTATCCTTAAGATGATCAAAAAATTTACTGGATAAGTATTCTCCTCCTTGATCAGATCGAAGAATCTTGATACTTTTTTTAATTTATTTCTCGATCATACTTTGATACTCCTTAAACTTATTAAAAGTTTCAAATTTATGTTTCATAAGATACATATATCCGAACCTTGATAGATTATCCGTAAAGATGATAAAATAGGAGTATCCTTTTCTAGCCTGAGTTGTCACCAGTCCACATACATCTGAATGTACAAGGGCTAATAGCTGCTTTGCCCTCTCTCCACGTCCAGAGAATGGAGTATTAGTTATTTTACCTATGAGGCAAGATTCACAAGTTTCCAATGATTGAAAATCATATGGATCAAAGTATTTACCTTTGTATAACTTGTTTATCCTAGTCTCACTAATATGACCAAGGTGACAGTGCTAGAGATATGTGATATTCACATCTTCTCTCTTTCTTTTCATATTACTTTTAATATAAAAAATATTTTTTTTGAGTGCAAGAATTAAAAGATTGTTATCAATATAACTATTGCCATAAAATTTATTAGAAAAAAAAATAGAGCGTCCATTTTCCATTAGCCTTATTTCATAATCTTGTTTTAGTAACAAAGGTATAGAAATAATATTTCTAATGACATTTAGTATATAATAATAGTCTTTTAATTTTAAAATTTTGCTAGAAGATAAATTAAGTATATAGGTTCCCACAACCTCTGTGCTAATAAATTCTCCATTTGCACCATAAAGCTCAAGATCACCTCTTTTCTGACCTTTGATATTCTGTAATCATTGCAATGAATTGCAACTATGCGATCCACAGGCGGTATCCAATATCCAAGTATCAAAATCTGAGCTACTCAATGAAAAATAGGTCTATATCATGTACACATCTTTTGGTGCTATACTCGCACCCTGCTTCAACTTATAAGATAATTCTTGCAATTATTCTTCCAATGTCCAAATTTGTCACAAAATGAATAGATAATATCTAAGTGGACATCTTTTGCCTTCTTATTTTTGTAAACATTATCACTAACCAATCCAAGATCAAAAATATCCAGAACATCAGAATTCTTCTCTGGTACGAACCTAATTTTCAAGTTTCTCAACGAATACACATAGTTTGATCGATCAACTTATTTAGATTTATGGTTTCATGTAGTGAAAATAAAAAGTCATAATACAGAATAAAATATACATAAATAAAGAACAATAATATAAGCAGACCACTCATATTTGACATGCATAAATAGATGAGATCTTTTGACTAGTTATGTCTTTCACTATTTTATCAAATACCATAGCCCTCTCTTATGGTAAACGAGAAACCTAATCCAATTTCTTAATGTGGTTGAGACCCTAATCTCTCAATGAAGTTTTGTAGATATTATAACAAACCTCAATGAGTTTAAAAGTAGAAAAATCTATCCAATTACATCTCATACAATTCTCAACAGAATCCTTGCCTCTAAAAATATTCATAGCCTTGTGGATATCAGAACAAACTGTAGTATTCTTTTAGTTAAGTCAGACCCTTCATTTTCATACAGTCATATCTAAAAAATACTGCCTTTATGGATATCACAATTGTCACACCCCCGACTTGAGTTCGTGAGTCCGAGGTTATGGCAACTACCGCATACTTATAAAGAACTCACTCCATAAGCATGCAAGGCACCTCATTGCAATATCAATGCATCACAGTAGAATAAATTTAAATAATTATTATTCAATTTTAATTTAAATAATTAAATCAAATATCTTACATCCAATAAAATTTCACTAAAAATAAAATAATAGATCTAAGTTTAATAAAGTTGATAATATTAAATCTTGCCTCTAAAACTTTGTCCCAACATTATTACACACACTCATAATTAATTATCTGAATCTAAAAAATAAAAAAAAAAGATAATGAGCTAGACAGCCTGTAAGTAATAAATATCTCAACAAGATATTTCAGATATTATGTAATATTCAAGAACAATGCGATGAATAAACATAAAAATATATTTCATATAAATTCAATATAAATCCAATCTTTTTAAATATTTATATATAATATAATCATAAATTCGATTCGAATTAAAACACTCATAACTCAACAGCCTCAACTATAACCAACATTTAACCCCCATTGGCAGAATCCACCAAATACCAACGCACAATCCCAACTAGCAGGATCCACTGAATATCAGCACACAACCTCCACTAGCAGGGTCCACTAAATACCAGTGCACAACCCCACTGGTAGGGTCCATTGAGTACCAACATATAATTTCTATTGGTAGGGCCCACTAAAATATAGTTAGGCTGAGAGCATAAATTCGATCTATATCAAAATATTTTTATATCATAACATATCATAATTTTTACTGAACATATGCATAATCAATAAACCACAGTACTTTAGAATCATTTTTCATTCAAAATATAATTTCATAAATCATGTATAATTCTAAGAATAATTATTTACTTTCAAAATAAATATGAAATATCTCGAGAAGATGATTCATTACTTACTTTTTACAGACCACTGAATGAACAGATCGATTAACTTTTAAGAGATTTTTCAGTACCTATTATTTAAAATTATATTTTCATATTAATTTTAATTTAAAATTAAATCTAAAAAATTCTAAATTAAAACTCCACTTAGGATCAGACTCTTTACTAAACTCGATCAAAATCATCAAAAAAAAAAATCTTTTACTGAGCTAATCTTACAAAGATCACTTTGAGAGAGAGAAATCCATCAAGAGAGAGAAACAATCTAGAGAAAAAAAAAATTTAGAGAGAGAAAATAGAGAGAGAAAGTTTAATATTTTAGAGAGAGAAAGCAAGGGTTCAGATTGAAGGAAGAGAGAAAAGAGACAAACTCTCTCTCAAATTATTTTTTTAGTTATTTATTTATTTATTTTTTCTTTCCCTTTTTTTTCTTTTTTTTTCTTCTTCTTCTTCATAGGAGAGGGAACCCGCGTCCCTCTCTTCTTCTTTTTTTTCTTTAATGGAACAGGGGAGGTCTTCTTCCCCCTTGTTTCTGAACCAAGAGGCCCCCACCCCCATCGGCATCCCTTAAAATAGAAAGAGCAGTCCTCGACGATGCCTTTCCAGCTAGTTCGGGTGACCGACAGTGGCAAACAATGATGGAAATCAGAGATGGAATGCAAAACAAGGGAACAAAAATTTTTCAAGGATTTTTAGCAAATTAACTTGGCAAAATTCAAGATTAAAACTCCTAAAAGATTAAGGGAATAAGAGAGAAAAGATTTACCTGACTTTTGAATGGATTTGATTCGATTTCTGGTGGCTAAAATGAGATTATTCCACCGGTGAATAGGGCAAAATCAGGAAAAAAGAACAGCGATCTTTAGTGATTTTTCGATGATGATGAATCAAGGGGTTGAGGTCCTTAAATAGATCTCTAAAGGGAGAGTTTCAATTCAATTTCAATCAGGTTTTTAGGTGGTATTTAGATTGGATTGGGAGAAAAACTCCTTCATGAGTTCTTTTGGTTCCATGCTCACTGCCCACAGTCTAGCATGTGCAGAGCACGTGCTGGCTTCAAAGTCTATATTTTTATATTTTTATAATACTTTAAGATCCATGCATATTTACTTTTGATAATTTTGGGATATCACATTCTTTTCTTTTAAAAAAAATTTCATCCTCGAAATTTTTTTGTTGCTTAAGTATTCAAAATTCAGGGTCACTTTTTTTTCTCAAATTATAATCAATTTTTAAAATTTAAGATTTAATCTTTCATCATAATATCCTTCAATCAATTTACTGTTCTATCGACTTAGAAACAATTCAGACTACCAAGCTTCCACTGCGAACTCTGCAATCCACTAGTACACTTGTGTTAATCTAAGTTTCCAAATTATGTCATGATTAGTATAAGTCATTGTTACAATGTCCCTAGTGTCTATCCCTCTATACTCATGTCTGATTCTATATGTCATAATTTATCCACTTATGCTTTGATACCATATTAATTGTCACAACCCCAATCCGAGTTTTTGAGTCTAAGGTCATGGCAATCACTACATACTTATAAAGAATTCTCTCATAAGCATACAAGGTATCTCATCACGATATCAATGCATTACAGTGAAACAAATTTAAATAATTATTATTTAATTTTAATTCAAATAATTAAATCAAATATCTTACATCCAATAAAGTTTTACTAAAAATAAAATAATAGATCTAAGTTCAATGAAGTTGATAATATTAAATCTCATCTCTAAAAGCTCTGTCCCAATATTATTACCCACGCACGTAATTAATTATCTAAATTTAAAAAAAAAAAAAAAGATAATGAGCTAGACAGTCTAGTAAATAATAAATATCTCAACTAGATATTTCAGATATTATGTAATATTCAAGAATAATGCAATGAATAAATATAAAAATATATTTTATGCTAATTCAATATAAATCTAATCTTTTTAAATATTTATATGTAATATAATTATAAATTCGATTCGAATCAAAAACTCATAACTCAACTGCCTCGACTATGATCAATGTTTAACCTCCATTGGTGGGGTCCACTAAATACTAGTGCACAACCCCCACTAGCAGGATCTACTGAATACTAGCGCACAATCCCTACTGACAGGGTCCACTAAATACCAGCGCATAACCTCCACTGGTTGGGTCCACTGAGTACCAACGTATAATCTCTATTGATGGGGCCCACTGAAATATAGTTAGGTTGAGAGCATAAATTCTATCTATATCAAAATATTTTTATATCATAATATTTTATAATTTTTACTGAACATATGCATAATCAATAAACCATAGTATTTCAGAATCACTTTTTGTTTAAAACATAATTTCATAAATTATGCATAATTCTAAGAATAATTATTTACTTTCAAAATAAATATGAAATATCTTAAGAAGATGATTCATTACTTATCTTTTACAGACCACTGAATGAACAGATCGATTAACCTTTAGAGATTCTTTAGTGCCTATTATTCAAAATTATATTCTTGCATTAATTTTAATTTAAAATTAAATCTAAATAAATCCTAAATCAAAACCCCACTTAGAATTAGAGTCTTCACTAAACTCGATCAAAATCATCAAAAAAAAAAATTCACTGAGCTAATCTTACAAAGATAACTTTGAGAGAGAACAATCCATCAAGAGAGAAAATATTCTAGAGAGAGAAAATTCTAGAGAGAGAAAGTCCAATATTTTAGAGAGAGAAAGCAAGGGTTCAAATTGAAGGGAGAGAGAAGAGAGACAAACTCTCTCTCATATTATTTTATTTACTTATTTATTTTTCTTTTCTCTTTTTTTTCTTTTTTTTTCTTCTTCTTCACAGGAGAGGGAACCCGCGTCCCTCTCTTCTTTTTTTTTTTCCTTTAACGGAATAGGGGAGGTCTTCCTCCCCCTTGTTTCTAAACCAAGAGGCCCCCACCCCCATCAGCATCCCTTAAAATAGGAAGAGCAGTCCTCGACGATGCCCTGCCAGCTAGTTTTGATGATCGACGACGACAAATAGGGATGGAAATCAGAGATGGAATGCAAAATAGGGGAATAAAAATTTTTAAGGGATTTTCAGCAACTTTACTTGGCAAAATTCAAGATTAAAACCCCTAAAAGATTGAAGGAATAAGAGAGAAGAGATTTACCTAATTTTTGAAAGGATTTCATCAAATTTTCAATGTCCAAAATGAGATTATTCCACCGATGAACAAGGCAAAATCTGGGAAAAAGAATAGCGATCTTTGGTGATTTTTTGGTGATGATGAATCAAGGGGTTGAGGTTCTTAAATAGATCTCTAAAGGGAGAGTCTCAATTTGATTTCAACCAGGTTTTTAGATGGTATTTGAATTGGATTGAGAGAAGAACTCCTTCACGAGTTCTTCTGGTTCCACGCTCACCGCCCACAGCCTAGCAGTGCTCTGCACGTGCTAGCTTCAAAGTCTATATTTTTATATTTTTTTATAATGCTTTAAGATCTATGCAGATTCATTTTTGATAATTTTGGGATATCACATTCTTCTCTTCTAAAAAAAATTTCATCCTTGAAATTTTTTTTCTTGCTTGAGTATTCAAAATTCAGGATCACTTTTTTTTTCTCAAATCATAATCAATTTTTAAAATTTAAGATTTAATCTTTCATTATAATATCCTTTAATCAATTTTCTGTTCTATCGACATAGAAATAATTCAGACCACTAAGCTTCTACTGCGAACTCTAGTTCAATCCACTAGTACACTTGTGTCAATCTAAATTTTTAAATTATGTCATGATCAGTATAAGTCATTGTCCCAATGTCCCTAGTATTTACCCCTCTACACTTGTGTCGGATTCTATATGTCATAATTTATCCACTTATGCTCTAATACCATATAAATTGTCACACCCCCGACCTGAGTTCGTGAGTCTGTGGTCATGGCAACTGTCGCATACTTATAAAGAACTCTCTCCATAAGCATGCAAGGTATCTCATCACGATATTAATACATCACAATGGAATAAATTTAAATAATTATTATTTAATTTTAATTCAAATAATTAAATCAAATATCTTCCATCCAATAAAGTTTAATAAAAATAAAATAATAGATCTAAGTTCAATGAAATTGACAATGTTAAATCTCACCTCTAAAAGCTTTGTCCAAACATTATTATCCACTCTCATAGTTGATTATCTAAATCTAAAAAATAAAAAGAAAGGTAATGAGCTAGACAGCCCAATAAGCAATAAATATCTCAACTAGATATTTTAAATATTATGTAATATTCAAGAACAATACAATGAATAAACATAAAAATATATTTCATGCTAATTCAATATAAATCCAATCTTTTTAAATATTTATATACAATATAATCATAAATCCGATTCGAATCAAAACACTCATAACTCAACAGTCTCGACTATGACCAATGTTTAACCCCCATTGGTAGGGTCCACTGAATACCAACACACAATCTCTACTGGCAGGATCCACTAAAAACCAGTGCACAACCCCACTGGTAGGATCCACTGAGTACCAACATATAATCCTCATTGGTGGGACCTACTGAAACATAGTTAGCCTGAGAGCATAAATTCGATCTATATCAAAAAAGTTGTATCATAATGTATCATAATTTTCATTGAATATATGCATAATCAATAAACAATAGTATTTCATAATCACTTTTCATTCAAAACATAATTTCATAAATCATGCATAATTCTAAGAATAATTATTTACTTTTAAAATAAATATGAAATATCTCGAGAAGATGATTCATTACTGACCTTTCATAGACCACTGAACGAACAGATCGATTAACCTTTAGAAGATTCTTCAGTACCTATTATTCAAAATTATATTCTTGTATTAATTTTAATTTAAAATTAAATCTAAACAAATTCTAAATCAAAACCCTACTTAGGATCAGACTCTTCACTAAACTCGATCAAAATCATCAAAAAAAAATCTTTCACTGAGCTAATCTTACAAAGATAACTTGAGAGAGAAAAATCCATCAAGAGAAAGAAATAATCTAGAGAAAAAAAATTCTAGAGAGAGAAAGTAGAGAGAGAAAGTTTAATATTTTAGAGAGAGAAAGCAAGGGTTCAGATTGAAGGGAGAGAGAAGAGAGACAAACTCTCTCTCATATTATTTTTTTAGTTATTTATTTATTTATATATTTATTTATTTCCTTTCTTTTTTTCTTTTCTTTTTTTTTTCCTTCTTCACGGGAGAGGGAACCTGCATCCCTCTCTCCTTTGTTTTTTTTCTTTAATGGAATAGGGGAGGTCTTCCTCTCCCTTATTTTCGAACCTAGAGTCCCCCACCCCCATTGACATCCCTTAAAATAGGAAGAGCAGTCCCCGATGATGCCCTGCTAGCTAGTTCCGATGACCGACGGTGGCTAACAGGGACAGAAATCAAGATGGAATGCAAAATAGGGAAACAAAAATTTTTAAGGGATTTTCAGCAAATTAACTTGGCAAAATTCACGATTAAAACTCCTAAAAGATTAAGGAAATAAGAGAGAATAGATTTATCTAATTTTTGAAAGGATTTGATCCGATTTTCGATGGCTAAAATGAGATTATTCCACCGATGAACAGGGCAAAATCAGGAAAAAAGAACAGCGATCTTTGGTGATTTTTTGATGATGATGAATCAAGGGGTTGAGGTCCTTAAATAGATCTCTAAAGGGAGTGTTTCAATTCGATTTCAATCAGGTTTTTAGGTAGTATTTGGATTGGATTGGGAGAAGAACTCCTTCACAAGTTCTTCTGGTTCCACGCTTACCACCCATAGCCTAGCATTTGCAGAGCACATGTTGGCTTCAAAGTCTATATTTTTATATTTTTTTTATAATGCTTTAAGATCCATGCAGATTCATTTTTGATAATTTTGGAATATCACAACAACAAAGCAACATATCCAAAACATACCGTAAAGCATCTAATATACACCCAGACAACCCCACATTAATCTCCATCGCAAGTCTTGTGGATATCACAATAAATCTACTATGGTTTTTGATAAGACATTGACTTAGCATGAAGGCACATGTAATGTTCAAAATATTGAGCAACCTTCATTCAAGATTTAAATTAATCTAATTGGTCAGAAAATTATTAAGATTGGTGGGGATCCCTCTGTTGCTTTTCTTAGACACCAATAAATTAGTCAGATCAGCAAATGGAACCAATTAAAGAACAACCGCACTTGAAACACTCTTTAGACACTAATTGATTTATCAATTCAAGAAATTGGTTAGCTACTGGTTCACAATACTATAACTTAATATGATTTTTATAAGAACTTCAATGGTCTCATACATATTTTAATTTAAACCAATCATAATGATGCACTGTTATAGTTGTATCTTCATAAACATAACAACTAATCATCGCATCTAATTATATTTTTAGGATATGAAATCATAATAATACAACATGATTATTACATAGCAACTTAAGTATATCATATGCATGAAGTACTAATAATATGCATCAATATAAAACACTCTTTTCAAGATTTTTCTTCTTGGGATATCACAATGGCACCCCTACACATCATAAGAGTACCCCATGGAATGGAAAGAGAGGGTATTTGAACCCTACTTACTCTTATGATCAGACAGCCTAGTGATGAATCACAATCCAAGTACTAGGATACTAAGAAAAATTTTATATCTACATATGCATATAGAATCTATACATCATGCATTTAAACATAATGTTATGTATCTAAACATATCTCTAAGACATGCTAGGGTTTAGATGTTCAATTGGGTTTAATCATTGCCCTAACTTGAAGCAAACCAAAAAATCAAACTTGATCATAATCAAAATAATATTCTAACCTTTGATTGTATAAATCAAAATAGGCTCTGATACCACTGTTGGGTTCTGGTGGTGCAGTAGAAGGATTTGGTGTTTAAAATTTTCATTCAAAGCACCTGACGCACCAAAACCTAAATGCCTAGGAACCTTTTATTGTAACAATCAAAGCATAATTAAATTAAACTTGGATAAAAAGAATACCTATAGCACTAATCCCAATTCTAGTAGAGCTTCCACTAGGCACCCAAGTGTTTGCCCTCCAATGGTGATTTATATGAAAGTTGAGCCAAGAACAACACTCCTTCTTGAACCTTGCTTCAAGAGTTCTAGCCTCTAGAACTCGACTAGCCTTGTATCGATCAGATTTCTTCAAGAACCTGACTCAACCATCTCAGAACCTTCTTTGGACTTCTAAATTACCTCCTTTAGGGCCTTCCTCACCCTTTTCTAGACCTGATTAGGCTTTGTCTTAAGTGCCAAAGCCTTGTCCTAAAACTAAGAGGGGATGTAAGAAAGAAAGGAGAGCAACCGAGAGAAAAATGAAAAGTAGATTGAATGTCTGGAACATCTGACATGCCACCTATTTATAGGTGATAGGGGGATGTCGAAAGAGAAGACACGCTCCATTTCAAATGCCCTATCTGATATGCATATCAAGGATTTAAGAGTCTTTAGATAGAAGGACTCTTTAGCCTTGATACATCGATCTAAATTCTCACCCACGCGCACGTCCGAGGAGGGATGCTTTTGCATCCCACAAAAAATCAGAAAAATCCACAACTTACCATGTGGCAAGAGGATTAAATTCTGATTTCAAAACATTAGATAAGGAAAGGGGAGATGCCTCCTTTAGAAGGATTTAAATTCACGTCCGTCCACCTTCTTTTCTTATCACCGCACGTGCACGCACAAGGGGTCACATTTGGTATCTATTTGACCGTGAGATATATCTAAAAACATTCTAGATAATAATCTATATATAAGTGGATCAAACAAGAAATGTTATCTAATAAGTGACACTCCATTTAAAATGAATTTGATCAGTAGAAGGACTCTCCGAACGCAAGTAGTTGCGTGAGTCAATCTACGCGTGCGCTAAGTATCCAATTTCCTTTCCAATTTTCAACATCCCAAAAAATATAGAAAAATTATAACTCATGCTTTGAGATATGTACCAAAGGATGAAGGGTGATGTGAGCTACCACACACATCTGAATCCCAAGCCAGAAGGACTCCATCCTTCCGCTCATCGAATACAAGTGCGCCCTCATCTTTTGCGCACCAAGAGTCCAACCAAGCTTGGACTCTTGGTTAGGATGCCCCACAAGGCAATGTGGCTTCTTCTAGAGTAGCCACACCCTGATCCAAACCAAAATTAGCCTATGGCTCAATTTGATTTGATTAGAAAATAAGATTCAAACTAAATTTGAATTTGATTCAAGGAGCCAGGATTTTCATACATGCTAGCATGCTTATCAGAGATCCTGATTGGATCCAAAATTTTAATCAACCTTATCAAAAAAAATTTTGGCTAATTTTGTTATGTATATGACCCATTGGGTTCCATATCTAGCTAGTAGTAGGTCTAAATATATGTTGACCTAATTTGATTAGACTCTAATCTAACCGATTTAGGTCCAATCAAGCTAACTCGAGTTTAACAATTAGAATCCTTTCTAATTGATGATCGAATTAAACTCTTTAATTTGATCAAATCTATAAGTCAAGATTGATATCTAGCAATATATCATGACTATACAGAAGATGTAAAATTTGATGAAAATACTAAATATAACCTTCAGTGGCAAGTTACCGTGCAATCCAATCCTTCGATCATCACTGCATCCCGAATATGTTCATGAGTATGAAATAATATCAAACTCAAATGCATATTTATATTGATTCTCTATCAATTAATGATGACTCTAATAATGATGTATTAGAAACTCTTTTTAATCTCCATTCCACTTTTGGCCAAAAGATTTTTTTGAGTCATCTAGAGATGAGAATTCACAGGATGTGATCTCCTCTTACTAGGAGTGATCGATTTCTTGTTGACCGACTCACAACCTTCATACACACTCCACCATATCCAGAACATCCCGTATATATCTTAATATCATGCTTAGGTATGAACCAAAATATGGGTTCATGTGCACAAGATTCCATGATGATCTTAGGTCTAAGAATTACTTGTGCAACTCCCACTTAGAGAACCATCTTTAACATGTAAGTAAGGCTTCCATAAGATGTTCCCTATCGATGACTCAATTTAGTGGACTCATATCCAAATGAGCACCCACATTCTTGTATTAGTGTTCCTATATAAGTGGCTAGTGAGATCAGCCATCCTCTCCATCGAGTATACACATGACGTGCCAGTCATTCCGAAACACTGATCCCCAACTCAATGCTCCCACAATCAAAAATATTTAAGATTAAGATTTTAGAATTTTAGGTCTCTTAAAACTATTATCTTAATCTTTGGGATTCATCATAATCTTAGACATAATAAGATGTAGCTAAAATGATGAATCAATATCTCATTTTATTATCAAATAATAAATATTATTACATAAGTTAAAAAATTACAAAGAAAAGTTTCATCGCAACATACATGTGATTGGCTTGTAGGACACTCTTCTTTCACCAAATAGATCATGGGATCATCATTCTTTATGATGTGTGGCTCGTTATTATTCTCAATAGTAAACCCATATCTGAGTAGTACATTATACACTCTGATTGACCTTCGAAGAGGAGATTTGTGTCATGGTTGTGCCTCATTAATGGGCACTTTTGGTTGAGGATCAACTTATGGACTCTCCACTATTGGATGTGTTAGGAATTATGTTTCAAAGCCAATCATCAACCTATTGACGGTTGAGCTTATCATTGTAATTGTATATGAATTATTGAATTAATAAATATTATTTAATTTTTTTATCATTGTATATATCTTATTTTAAACTCCTGTTATGTGATGAAGTCCTTAGGACTATTTGATTCAGTATAAGAGGAGATATTATTTAGTCCTTAAACCTGAAGTTCATGATCAAATGATATACTATTTTTAGGATGATAGCTATATCAAGTATAAATCATTGTGTGCTATGTATATTGGTTATCTTCTCAACCAAGGAGTGTGGAGATACTGGCATAGCATGCAAGTGAGACATAGGAGTACATCTCACTGAACATGACCTACTGCTAAGCACTTTGCTATCAAGAGTAGCTCGTGAAGGATATGGATACAAGTGTCTCTCTAACCTAAGATCACTACAATGACTTATAAGCAACTCACTATGCTTTGGTGCCAGACTAGCTAAATTTTTAATTCAGTGATGAAAGATTTTTGGGCATAGTCAAGGACTTATAAAGTCAGTGTGTGAGTTAAGATGAAATTAATCTCTCTGAATAAGTAGGAGTTACTGTATCAGTATGTTTCAATTAAGTAAAACCTCAATCGGGGTAATCCATATGATGGATTTGAAAAATTAAAATATAATGTGGATGACCATATTAGGATTGACAGTTAAACCCTAGGTCATCTTGAGCATTTGAATCAAAAAGATGAATTATTCGGTAACCATATGCCAATAAGTTCTTGAATGATTCTTTACAATCTTTCGACCTATCTGAATATTGGGTATCATTGCTAGATGGTCACTTTGATTGATATAGAAAGAATGCTTCTGTATTACTGGCTTAGGTTTGAACCTATGAGGTCACACTCAAAAGAAATTTCTGACTGATCATATGGCTAATCAACGATTAAGAATTATTCTAGGATAAAACAGTCAATTCGATTGATGATTAATCCTGTGCATAAGTTGTAATAAATTAATTTATTAATTATTTATAAATTATAAAAGAATTAATTACCAATTAGATTTTTAATTAGCTCAATTTGATTGAGCATTAAGGTTTGGATCAAATCTAATTAAATTAGATTCAATTTGGTTTGACCAGATTTGATTATGAGATGACCTAATCGCTAAGGGTGTTCGATTCATGATTTGATCAAGACTTGAGTTTGATTAATTTTTTATTTGATTAATATTTAATTAGAATTATTTACTATCTAATTAGTTTAAATTTATTTGATCTAATTGGGTCTAACCTAATTCAGTTGGGTTAAAAATCTAGTTGGATGAGAAATCAATTTTGAATTCAAATCCCTTGCGCCTCTTTTCTTTGCGCCCTCTATTTCTTCACATGAAAAATTTTTTGTACAGATTTTTTCTTATATCTAGAAGTAGTTTCACACCCACATCTAATCTTTTTTGAATTAGAAATTGGTTGGTTTAAATTTGAGTTTAAATGGGTTTGATTTGAATGAAAACCTAGAGTCCAAATCGAGTTGGACTCTTCTCTTCATGCCACCACCTTTCTCCACACGTAAAGTATTTTTGCATGAAATTTTTCATGCTATTCTAATGCTGGTCATCCACTATCTAAGTTTTTAAGATGAAGATAAAATTTAGTTCAAAATTTAATTCAAATTTGATTTGAATTGATGAAAGGATCAACCAATGTTTGAACTTGAACCAAAACTACCTTATTCTTATCCTTATCTTTCATGGGATGCCACCCACAAGAAGGGATAAATTTTGTGCAACAAAAGAAGAAAAAATTGGCATGAGAAACCTCAGAGTTGGGGTGTGAAAACTTGAGAGTGGGTTGGGCTTCCATGCATGAGAAACAAAAAAAGTGATTTTCCTCTTGGGCGTGAGATCTAGGGTGGGTTCTAGGGTTTCGACTCTAGATTTTATGAGAGAAAAAAATACAAGAGTGAGTCTTGTTTAATCTTCCATACTACCACCTCCTCGTAAAGCTTTATCTTTTGAGTTGAAGAAGTCCATGTGATCCAAAGAAAGAAGTTTGGATCAACCATCCAGAGCCATCGACGCAAGCTAGCACTCTCGGGAAAGACAATCTGATTAGGGCTTCGAGTGGATGATCTATAGAGGCTGGATGACCTGTGCAGCTATTCGGTATTAGTGAGAGCTTTGTACCACACCTATCAGTAGTGGAGATCATTAATCCATGATACGATGATAAGTTCTGAACTCAATCGATGTGATCTAAAGGTTAGATCTGATTTAGGACATCGATGTGATCGATGTAGTTTTTTATTTTACATCAAATTTTATATATAAAATTTTTATATCATAGATTTTTTATGATAGTTTAGGTCTGATCTAAAGCATGTGTAGGAGATTAAAAAATTTAATCTTTTATTTTTTTATTATAAAATTTTAAAAATACATACTTTGAACTATCTATTTTTCCTACAAATGGTATCAGAGCCATGATTCTATATGATATGATATTATTGAAGTGACTTTTTAGTGCAGGGATAAAATGATAATTTTAATTTTTTTTCAAAATTACTACTTTACAGTAAAAATTATTAATTAATCTAATTAATTAACATGTGTTTACCCTACACTAGGATCTAAATATGATATATAGCATGCATGCATTTAAATTTGAAATTCAAATTTCTACAGTAAATAATTTACTGTTATGTATTCAGAACACATTACCTTTGTGCGGGTAGTTGATCGTCACAATCTAATCACCGTCGGGAGGGTCTGATCATTACACCATAGCCACACAGTATGTCTGGCCTCTGTGGATCATCCACACGAAGCTCCCGATCTGATTGGCTCCTCATGAATGCTAGTTCGTGACTGCACCTTTTTGATGGCCGATGTTGATCGAACTCCTTCGATCAATGTCTACTGACTCCTCGGATGCTCAAAATTGTTAGCAAAGATGGTAAAGAGGTTGATGATGCTCTCCCTAAAGTTTGGTGGGCTCACAACACTCGTAGCTCACGTTCTAACTTCCCGAACCCTAAGCCAAAACCCTAGGGTACACAAGAAAAGCTTGCACCCACTTCTCTCTCCTTTTCTCTTCTTTTCTTTCATTTTCTCATGCAAGAAACCTCTCTCATGCCACCCTTTTTTCTCTAATCATCTATGTGCATGCCCTCTCTTATCTTTTTTTTAAAACGATGCAAGACCGCATCTTTGCAGTATTTTTACCGTGTGAGAGATAAAGATAAGTGGTTGCTCATTTGAATTCAAATCGAATTTGAATTCAAATGCCAACTAACTCATTCCTGTCCACTCTATGCATGAGAAAGAAAAGGCATGGCTTCTTTGTCCGTGGAGAGTTTTCATGAGAAACTCTTTCTCGTGTATGATAAGTGGCGCACAAGATGGATAAGGCAAGAAGGTGCAAGGGATAAGTTATCCATTTAAATTCAAACACCCTTTGAATTTGAATGGCTAACAAATCAAGTTTATCCAAAATTTGGCGCACAAGTGTGGGCATAAGATGCCTTCTGTGTGGGAGAAAATTCATGAGAAGTTGCTTCTCATGAATTCAAATGGGCACTGAAGAAGTGAGGTGGCGCAGGGAGAAAAGTCAAGGTGGTTTGAACCTAATTGAGCCAACCTAATCAAAATAGGTTAAGCACAATTAGACTAAATTAAACTTAACTTAATTAGGTTTAATTAGACTCAATAAAATCCTAATCAAATCAAGAATTGACTAAGCCCAACCCCCGATCAAATCAGGGACCAAACCACTTTGATGATTAGGTCAACACTTAACCTAATCGGGTCAAACCTAACTGAATCCAATTCAATTGGACTTGATCCAAAAATAATTACTCAATCAAATTGAGTTAATTAGTGATCAAATCACTAATTAAATCTCTCATAAATATTGAATCCAAATTCAATGGGCAATCAGGTATCAAAGTCCATCGATATGAAACCTTGATCGAAGAGTCCCAAACTAGTGGGACTCTTGACCCCGGTACCCAAAATGTGTGAAACTCGTGATCAGAGAATCCTGATTCTCGATCACAGAGTCTCAGACATGTAGAACTCATAGTCCATGAGCATTAGAACTCTTCATCAGCCATCAGATCAGATAGAAACCTCTAATGTGTGGGATCCCACAGGTTCGAACCTAAGCCGGTAGAACAGGAACCAATTTCTGTACTAATCGAAGTGACCATCTAGCAATGGTATCCAACATTCGGATAGATCAAATAGTCACAATCACAACACTCAGAAGCTACATGAATATGTTTACTGTATAATTCATCCATTTTGACCCCTGTGTTTAGGATGACTCAGGGTTAAACTGTCAACCCTGATTAGATCATCCGAATCATGCTCAACTCAAACAGTCCTGTGACTCCTCACTAGGACTATCCTGGCCAAAGTTTTGCTAAATTGAAACATGACTGTACACTACTCCTAAACTGGAGTGGTCAATCCCATCTTGACACACGCACCGACAAGTCAAGTACTTGACTACACCCAGTAGCCTTCCGTCACTGAATTAGAAATTCAGGTAGTCCAGTGCCAAAGTGCAATGAGTTGCTTGCAAGTCACCATAGCGGTCTCAGGTCGGAGGGACATTTATACCCATATCCTATCGGAGCAAATCTTGACAGCAGAAAAAGCTCCAGAGTCGATCACGTTCAGTGCAGATGTACCCTTACATCTCACCTGTATGCCATACTAGTGTCTCCACACTCCTTGGTTAAGAGGACAACCAACCCATATGGCACACAACGACCTATGCTTGATAAACGTTATCGTCCTTGATAACAACGTATCATTTGGTCGCGAATTGGTTTAAGGACTAAACGACAAATCCTCTTTTGTCGAGTCTAAATAGTCCTAAGGACTTCACCACAACACAGGAGTTCATTAGAAGATGAAACAATTTGTGATGAAAAATATCAAAATAATTTTTATTTATTTATAATTTATATACTAATACAAAAGGAGCACAACCGTCAACAGACTGACGATTGGCTTTGGGACACTATTCCCTATAATCTCCCACTTGGCCTAAAGCCAATCGGTGCAGTATCTAATACCCATCTTCGACTTGAAGTCGTCGAACTCCTTCACCGCAATGGCTTTAGTGAATGGATCGGCCAGGTTTTCCTTCCGTTGATCTTCTGAAGGTCGACGTCACCTCAATCCATGATTTCTCAGATGAGATGGTAGCGGTGTAGAATATGCTTTGTCCACTGGTGTGCCTTTGGTTCCTTCGCCTAAGCAATGGCTCCAGAGCTGTCACAGTAGAGCAGAACAGGACCAACAAGGGAGGGTGCTACTCTGAGCTCGGTGATGAATTTTCTCAGCCACACCGCTTCTTTGGCAGCATCTGATGCAGTGACATATTCTACCTCACAAACTGAATCAGCCACAGTGTGCTGCTTGGAACTTTTCCAACAGATAGCCCCACCATTAAGGGTAAAAATAAATTCTGACACACTCTTGCTGTCATCGTGATCAGACTGGAAACTAGAGTCTATAAACCCTATAAGTCTCAAGTCTGATTCACCATAAACAAGCCACTGGTCCTTAGTATTTCTTAAATACTTCAAGATGGTTTTAACAATCTTCCAGTGATTCTTCCCTGGATCAGATTAGTATCTACTCACTACTCCTGGTGAGTACACCACATCTGGTCATGTACATGTCATGGCGTATATGATAGATCCCACTGTCGAAGCATATGAAATTCTACCCATACGCTCTCTTTCCTGAGGTGTTGTCGGATAATCCCTCTTCGAGAGAGAAATTTCATGGCCTATCAGTGGATAGCCTTTCTTGGAATTCTCCATGCTGAACCTTTTCAGTATAGTATCAATGTATGTGGACTGGGATAAGCCAAGCAACCTTTTAGATCTATCCCTATAGATCCTCATCCCTAGGATGTAGGAAGCTTCTCCCAGATCCTTCATGGAGAATTGTGACGACAGCCAAATCTTTATTCCCTGTAATGCAGGGACATCATTCCCGATTAAGAGAATGTCATCCACATATAATACAAGAAATACCACTACTGGACCATTAGCCCACTTATAAATGCAAAGCTCTTCTCCATTCTTAACGAAGCCATACTCTTGATCGTCTTATCAAAACGTATGTTCTAACTCCGAGATGCCTGCTTAAGTCCATAAATGGACCTCTGTAGCCTGCACACCTTAGACTCTTCTGTGGATGTGAACCCTTCAGGTTGTATCATATACACCTCTTCGTCCAACTCTCCATTTAGGAAAGTTGTTTTCACATCCATATGTCAGATTTCATAGTCCAGATGGACAGCTATCGCAAGCATAATCTGAATAGATTTGAGCATTGCCATAGGAGAAAATGTCTCGTCATAGTCTATACCATAATGTTGACGATATCCCTTGGCAACCAGATGGGCTTTATAGGTCTCCACCTTTCCATCTGCGCCCCTCTTCCTCTTGAAGACCCACTTACACCCTATGGGTTTTACTCCTTCGGGTGGGTCAACCAATGTCCACACATCGTTGACCTTCATAGACTCCATTTCGGATTTCATGACCTCTAGCCATTTCTCAGAGTCAGGTCTTTGTATTGCATCCATGTAGGTGATTGGATCTCATCATTTTCATCAAGTTCGACAGGATCACCGTCTCAGACCAAGAAACCATAATATCTGTTCGGTTGATGTGGTACTCTACCAATCACCTTAAGGGTGTAGGAACGATGGGCTCCGAATCTGATCTAACCAAATCTGGTTCAGGTTCAGCTATTTGTGTCATTTTTCCACCTATCGAACTTCCTCAAGTTTGACCTTAGAGGCAACAGTCCCTTCACCAAGGAACTCCTTTTCTAAAAAGATTGCCTTAAGGCTGACAAACACCTTTTGCTCATCAGCTAGGTGGAAATAATACCCTTTGATCTCTTTTGGGTACCCTATGAAATTATACTTGTCAGACCTAGGTCCAAGCTTGTTCGTAATTAAATATTTAACATAAGTCAGACACCCCAAACCCTAAAGTGCGAGAGTATTGGCTTACATCCTATCCATATCTCATATGGCATTTTGGTTACAGACTTACTCGGAACCCTATTTAGAAGGTAACAAACTGATTCGAGCGCATATCCCCAGAGGGAGATCGACAGACCAGCAAACCTCATCATGGATCGAACCATATCCAACAAGGTCCGATTCCTCCTTTCAGACACACCATTATGCTGTGGTGTTTCAGGAGGTGTCCATTGAGAGAGAATTCCATTCTTCTCAAGATATGTCAGAAAATCATTGGAAAGGTATTCACCTCCTCGATCAGATCGAAGAGTTTTAATACACTTCTTAGTTTATTTTTCTACCTCATTTCAAATAGTTTGAACATTTCAAATGACTCCGACTTATGCTTCATTAAGTAGATATACCCATACCTTGATAGGTTGTCTGTGAAGGTTATGAAATAGAAATATCCACCTCTTGCACTTGAGCTTATGGGTCCACATACATCAGAATGTACTAGACCCAAGAGTTCACTGGCTCTCTCACCTTTTCCAGTAAAAGGTGACTTGGTCATCTTTCCAAGAAGACAGGACTCACAGGTTGGAAGTGATTCACAATCACCAACTTCAAGAATTCCTTCTTGAGCCAACCTGTTTATCCTATTCTTATTGATATGACCTAGCCTACAGTGTCAAAGGTAGACTTCTGACACATTATCTATTCTCGGACATTTACCGGAGGTTTGAACCACATTAACAGGCTGTGATAGTAAGTATATTCCATTATTTAGTTATCCAACAAATATTGTAACACTATTCAAAATGATATTGCAAATATTTTTTTTTATTAAAAATTCATAACCGTATATGGCCAAAAGGCCTACAGAAATAATATTTAATAAAAAGCTTGGACAATAGTGACATTCACTCAGAATTACATTACGAGAATTGATTACAAGGTTCATGATTCCTAAAGCTAGAACTGAAACTTTGCTTCCATCTCCAACGTTCAGGAACCTCTCACCGTCATCAAATCTCCTACTGACCTGTAGACCCTACATTGAATTGCAAATATGATAAGGGCTTCCGATTTCCAATACCCAGGCAATACTATCACAAATGGAAAAGTTGCAAGGTGTTATGATATAATTACCTTGCTTCTTCTTCGGCCTGTTCAGATCCAAGAAGGCAATGTATAGAGGAAGTTCCTCTTCCAGTGCCCCTGCTTTTTGCAAAAGAAGCACTCCACCTGGCTCTGGTCGGGCTTGCGCTTCTTGGTCTGACCCTGTGCAGACGTCCCAGCATGTGACTACACCTTCTTATTCTTCTTCTTCTTGTTCTTCTTTTTCCCTTTCTTAAAGGGTCGACGACCAGAAGAAGATCCTCCCACAACATTCACCGACTCCTTATGGAGCTGGTGGTCCTTCTCAAAGTTCTGCAGCAACCCCAACAAGCCGTGGTAGTTCACTGCAGGCTTTGTCATTCGAAAATGAGTAAGGAAGGGGAGGAAGGACTTGGGCAAAGAATTAAGGATCGCATCCTTACCGAGCTACTCGTGCAAGGAAAAGCCCAGTTTACTTAGGTGCTCAATCATTTCGATCATGTACAGTACATGATCGGTGACTGAGGCCCCATCCCTCATCCGAGCATTGAAAATGGCACAACTAGTTTTGTGCCTTTCAACATCGTCAGGCGTGTCAAAGGAGTCGCTTAACATTTGAAGCATCTCTTGCGGTTGGGCATTCTCAAACCTGCGGCTGAACTCATCCTTCATTGTCGCCAGCATTATGCACCGAACGATGATGCGATCATTGAGCCACTCCTGGTAAGTGTCTCGGACTGTCCCTCTAACGTTCGGGCTGGCTCCTCGGGTGCCGGATCCATGACTACATAAAGGATCCACTCATACTCAAGGATGATTTTTAATTTTTGATACCAGCTATCGAAATTAGGTCCCATGAGCTTGTCATTATCTAATAATAACCGAAGCGATAGGATAGTGGCCATAGCTGCATAAAGAAAATCAGACCTCTATTAGTATATAAATTATTAATACTAAAGACTTGAACTTTAGTCTAAAGTTCTCTCAATATTTTTACGAACTGGTAGCCTCAACCTCTAATTTGAAAAATTATTTTAATTCCTTAGGGGTACTAGAATCCACACAGACTACACACGAGCCCAACTTTGATTAGTCAACCCATGTGCATTTATGGGTAGGTTCATAACCAGTTGTTTCTCTAAACAACTTCTAGTAATAAATTTTTCCCCAAAACCTAATCAGTAGGTTTTGGCCTCCACTGAAAAGATCTGGTTAGGTCCAACCATTAATATGACTTGATTTAGTGAATCAGACTAATAAATGATCAGGCCTGACTTTGGCTGGCCAACCTGACCACCATCAAAAAGACTCAACCAAATTATCATACTATGAATGACAATTTCATTAGTCAATAAGCACCAAGCCTTTGGGCCTCCAGTGATTATTAAACTAATGGACTCATTATCACTCACTTAATGGGAGGCTATGACTTAGTTATCACTATAACTTAATCATTTTAGGGATCTAATAATTTTTGAAGATTTTTATTAAAGGATAGAAGAGAATAAATTAACCAGCCAATTTTAATACTCCCACTAACTTCACCAAGTCAGATTAAAAAGAATTTAATTAAAGCCGGTATTAGGAGCACCTAAATTAGTCACACTGATTTACCTAATGACATAGGTGAGCCCTAATCACCAAGTGATCTAATCAAAACCTAACTCATCAGGTTGGCCAGGTAAATGAGATCAGTGGTGGGGATATGCCATTAACTCGTCAGAGATCGAATCAATACGAGTAGCTCCCACTTAAGAACCACTGGTCAAACTGTCGAACTTACCTTAGACACCAATTGGTTCATTAGTTTTAATTTGATCAACTTAGTAAATAGAGTTCCACCACGTAGCCATGAATTAAGTCCATCTTGGTCTAGTTAAAGACATGGACCCATTCAACTACAACTATTGAAGTTGAGTCTAGAGTGTCCTTGACCTAATCTAATTCAACTTTTGATTAGATTTGATCAATTACTCTAATTTAGTCCATTTCTTTAAGCTAACCTTAGGTCTAACCAAATTATGGACCTAATCCATCTAACCAATTGACCCACAAGTTTATGCAATTATCTTAAGTCTTAATTCATAATTCTAGATCAACTTGACAACACTTAATTCTTTTAATTAAGTATTTGGGTTGATGGGTCAGGATTTGGCATTTCGAAAATAATTTTTAAATTTGAAAGGTTTTATTTTTTGTTCACCAAATATGTTGACTCATTTCATAAATAGATCAGCACATTTCATAAATAGCAATCCTATTGCTAATTACATAACAGAAAATAACTCAATCAAAATAAATCATGAATATTCCTTTAGATCTAATCTAACACATTCATGATAAATTTTACAATTGAACCTTTACAATTAAGTCTTTTCACTGCTTCATCTACATGGGATATAATTACAGTGGCACCCCTACCGCCATAGGAGAACCCCATCGAATGGGAGGAGAGGGCCTTTAAACCCTACTTTTCTCCTATGACCAGATGACCATGGCAACCAACCCAATTAGATTACTTGCTACTTGGATCAAGTATATCTAAATATACCAATTTCAAATTTTAAATTTTAAATTTTAAATTTTAAATTTTAAATTTCAAACAAATTTCAAATTTCAAATTTTTGAATTTCAAATTTCAAATTTTAAATTTTGAATTTCAAATTTGAAATTTCAACCAAATTTCAAATTTCAAATTTCAAATTTTGAATTTCAAATTTTTTAATTTTGAATTTTGAATTTCAAATTTCAAAATTCAAATTTCAAATTTTGCATTTTAAATTTTTAAATTTTGAACAACTTTCAAAATTCAAATTTAAAATTTTGAATTTTAAATTTTAAATTTAAACTTTTAGATTACAACTTAATCTATGCATGCAAATATATATATCATATTTTAGAACCTGCTCTGATACCAATTGAAGTGAATTTTTAGTGCAGGGGTAAAATGGTAATTTTAAAACTTTTTCAAAATTACTATTTTACAGTGAAAATTATTAATTAATCTAATTAATTAATATGTATTTATCCTATACTAGGATCTAAATATGATATATAGTATGTATGTATTTAAATTTGAAATTCAAATCTCTACAATAAATAATTTACTGTTATGTGTTCAGAACACATTACCTTTGTGTGAGTAGTTGATCGCCACAATCTGATAATCATCAGGAGGGTCTAATCATCACAACACAGCCACACAGTATGTCTAGCCTCTGTGGATCGTCCACACGAAGCTTTCGATCTGATCGGCTCCTCACAAATGCTAGTTCGTGATTGTACCTTTTTGATGGCCGATGTTGATCGAACTCCTTCGATCGATGTCTGTTGACTCCTCAGATGCTTCAGATCATCAGGAAAGATGGTAGAGAGGTTGATGATGCTCTCTCTAATGTTTGGTGGGCTCACGACACTCGTAGCTCACGTTCTCACTTTTCGAACCCTAAGCCAAAATCTTAGGGTACACAAGAAAAGCTTGCGCCCACTTCTCTCTCTTTTTCTCTTCTTTTCTTTTCTTTTCTCATGCAAGAAACCTATCTCATGCCACCATTTTTTTCTAATCATCTGTGCGCATGCCCTCTCTTATCTCCTTTTTAAAACGATGCAAGACCGCATCTTTGCAGCATTTTTACCGTGTGAGAGGATAAAGATAAGTGGTTGCTCATTTGAATTCAAATCGAATTTGAATTCAAATGCCAACCAACTCATTCCTATCCACTCTATGCATGAGAAGAGAGGAGGTGTGGATTCTTTGTGCATGGAGAGTTTTCATGAGAAATTCTTTCTCGTGTATGATAAGTGCCGCACAAGAGGGATAAGGCAAGAAGGCGCAAGGGATAAGTTATCCATTTAAATTCAAACACCCTTTGAATTTGAATGGCTAACAAATCAAGTTTATCCAAAATTTGGCACACAAGTGTGGGCGTGAGATGCCTTCTACATGGAGAAAATTCATGAGAAGTTTCTTCTCATGAATTCAAATGGGCGTTGAAGAAGTGAGGTGGCGCAGGGAGAAAAGTCAAGGTGGTTTGAACCTAATTGAGCCAACCTAATCAAAATAGGTTAAGCACAATTAGACTAAATTAAACCCAACTTAATTAGGCTTAATTAGACTCAATAAAATCTTAATCAAATCAGAAATTGACTAAGCCCAACCCGTGATCAAGTCAGGGACCAAACTACTTCGACGATTAGGTCAACACTTAACCTAATCGGGTCAAACCTAACTGAATCCAATTCAATTGGACTTGATCCAAAAATAATTACTCAATCAAATTGAGTTAATTAGTATAAAATCACTAATTAAACCTCTCATAAATATTGAGTCTAAATTTGATGGGCAATCGGGTATCAAAGTACATCGATATGAAACCTTGATCGAAGAGTCCCAAACCAGTGGGACTCTTGACCCCGGTACCCAAAATATGTGAAACTTATGATCAGAGAATCTGATTCTCGATTATAGAGTCTCAGATATGTAGGACACATAGTCCACGAGCATTAGGACTCTTCATCAGCCATCAGATCAGATAGGAACCTCTAATGTGTGTGACCCCGCAGGTTCAAACCTAAGCCGGTAGCACAGGAACCAATTCCTGCACTAATTGAAGTGACCATCTAGCAATGATACTCGATATCCGGATAGATCAAATAGTCACAATCGCATCACTCAGAACCTACGTGAATATGGTTACTGTATAATTCATTCCTTTTGACCCCTGTGTTTAGGACGACTCAGGGTTAAACTGTCAACCCTGATTAGATCATCCGAATCATGCTCAACTCAAACAGTCCTGTGACTCCTCATTAGGACTACCCTGGCCAAATTTTGCTAAATTGAAACACGACTGTACACAGCTCCTGAACTGAAGTGATCAATCCCATCTTGACACACGCACTGACAAGTCAAGTACTTGACTACACCCAGTAGCCTTTCATCACTGAATTAGAAATTCAGGTAGTCCAGTGCCTAAGTGCAGTGAGTTGCTTGCTAGTCACCATGGCGGTCTCAGGTCGGAGGGATATTTATACCCATATCCCATCGGAGCAAATCTTGACAGTAGAAAAAGCTCCGGAGTCAGTCACGTTCAGTACAGATGTACCCTTACATCTCACCTGTATGCCATACCAGTGTCTCCGCACTCCTTGGTTAAGAGGACAACCAACCCATATGGCACACAACGACCTATGCTTGATAAACATTGTCGTCCTTGGTAACAACGTATCATTTGGTTGCGAACTGGTTTAAGGACTAAACGACAAATCCTCCTTTGTCGAGTCTAAATAGTCTTAAGGACTTCACCACAACACAGGAGTTCATTAGAAGATGAAATAATTTATGATAAAAAATACCAAAATAACTTTTATTTATTTATAATTTATATACTAATACAAAAGGAGCACAACCGTCAACAGGCTGACGATTGGCTTTGGGACACTATTCCCAATAATTATATGTATTTTGACCTATAATTTAATTTATATTAAATTTGATATATAATATTTAGATCTAAAATTAGTTATAGATCTGATCGTACAAACTGGTATAAGGTTATCCTAATTTGTGCTGATCTTTATAAAATCTGATTTTAAATTGAAGCATGTGAAATTTATTTATAATGATTATTATTTGATTTTGATATAATAAAATATAATAATTAGATCTTAAATAATTTAGATTATATTTAAATTATTTAGATTGGATGATTTGAGTAGTGAAGTAATCGGATTGGATTTGTCACCAGGCCGTCCGATCATAGGAGGTAATAGAGATTAGATCTCTCTTTTTTTCATTCAATTTGATTTTCTTATGATGTGTAAGTATACCATTGTGACTATATTCCCTGAAGATGAATGCGAAGAAAAAACTTTATTTTTCTATAAAATCCTAGGATTGTGTATGTGATACATGGTATGAAAAGTAGTTGCATCTAATCTTTACAAATAAAATCTAGATCATAAACATATTTATAATAGTTTTGAATTAATTTATGATTGATTTTATTATTATTTATGTAGAATTATTTTGATCTAAAATTATTATAATTATTGTAGTTTGCCTATTGAGTCGACTCAGTATTGTTTGGATTGACTCAGGATCCTGGTTAGTCAGCTCAATTTCTATTGAGTTGACTCAATGAAATAGGCTAAAATTGTTATTTATAATTCATCATCAATGAGTCAACTATGTCTCAAAACTTAGTCAACCCATTATGATGAGTTGGCTCAATCCAAGAGTGAGCCGATTCAAGTTTCAGATCTAAATAATCATGCACGAAAATTAATTGTAAAAGTATTTTATAAAATTTAAAATTATTTACAAATATTGAATTGCTATCTACAGCCCCAAACTTAATTAAGAATTAAGTTAAATATATTAGATCTAGAATTATGAATTAAAGATTTAATGTCATTCGCATAAAACATGGATGATGAGTATATGGGTTAGCTTGATCAGGTCCTCCTAATTGGGTTAGATCCTATGATTAGAATCAAAGATTAAATAGACTAAGAAGAAAAATTAGATTAAATCAGAATTTTTCTAGAGTCAATACAATAGTTGTAGTTGGTCGAGTCCACGTCTTTGATTAGACCCAAATAAACTTTGATCTTGAGCTCAGCGGTCAAACCCAAATCTATAAGTTGATCCAATTGAAACTGATTAACCAGTTGGTATCTAAAGTAAGTTTGGCAGTCTTAATCGATGGTCTTTAATTGAGAGTTACTCATATAAATTGGATCTATGATGAGTTAATGGCATATCCCTCCCATCGATCTCACTTATCTGGCCAACATGGTAAATTATGTTTTGATCAGATCACTTAACGATTGGGGTTTGATCCATGCAAGCTAGAAAATCAGTTATGACTGATTTAAGTGCTCCTAGTTTGACTTGTCTTAGTCTTCATCATGACTTGGTGAAGTCAGTGGGAGGACTGATGACTAATTAGTTGGATCGACTTATTTCTAGTCCAATCTGATCTGACTTGATGAAGTTAATGGGAGGATCGAGATTAGCTGGTCTGTATATTTAATTATGTTAAATTTTATTAACCATGTTAGAAATTATGTCCTAAAATCAATCGTATGACGATTGAGTTCATCCTTGTATATAAATTATTGATTATTGAATAAAAATTATTCTGATATTTTTTCATCACAAAGTAACATCTTCATTGAACTCTTGTGTTATGATGAAGTCCTTAGAATTATGCTAATGTGTGATAAAGAGAGAATTTATCATATAGTTCTTAAACATGTTCATGACCAAATGATACATCATTACAGGACGATGATGTTTATCGAGTGGAGATCGTTGTGTGCTATATGGGTTGGTTGTTCTATTAACCAAGGAGTGTGGTGACACTGGTATGACATACAGGTGAGATGTAGGGGTACATCATGACTGAACAAGTGACTCACCTGCTGAGCATTTTGTTGTCAAGAGCTGCTTGTGAAACACATAGGTATAAGTGTCCTTCAGACCTGAGATCATCATAGTGACTTGTAAGCAACTCCTGTGCTTTGGTGCCAGACTATCTAGATTTCTAATGCAACGACGGAAGGCTACTGGGTACAGTCAGTACTTGAGAAGTCTATGTGTGGATCAATATGGGATTGACCCCTCTAGATTATTGGAATTGATGTATTCTATATTTCAATTTAACAAACCCTTGGTCAGGATAATCTATGAGATAGATTTGAAAGATTGAAATACAATGCAGATGAAGCAATCTCGGTTGACAGTTAATCTGAGACCATCCTAGAGCATTCAGGGTCAACAGGATGAATTATGTAGTAACCATGTATGTAGATTTTAAAATATTTTTTTGTGATGATTTGACCTATTTGAATATCAAAAACTATTGCTAGATGGTATCTCGATTAGTGTAGAAATTGGTTCCTATACTACCGGCTTCGTATTTGAACCTATGGAGTCACACACACAAGTCAGACAAAGTAAAAAAAAAATTGGCCTATATTTATATATTCAATTTAGAAGCATTTGACTTGATTAAATATATAAGCTAACTTGATTGAGAATTAAGTTATGATCAAATGGGATTGAAGAGTTGACTATGTCTAGCTAGCACTACACTGAGGTTCAGGTTCAATCCTAGAGATGAACAGTTTCTGATCTATGTTCCATGAAGCATATTAAAGATTGAATTTAAGTGCTAATTAATTTTAGATTAAATTTAAATTAATTAATCTTAAATTGGATCTAAAATTTAAGTTAGACTTGGTACAAAAGTCCTAAAGAGTTTGAGATTGACAGTCTTTCGAAATTATTTTGAATCAGCTTCGAATTGGATTCGAATTGGATCTATTTTGGATGAGATATGAGTATTCCTACTTGCATTAGAAATATCCTCCCATGTGGACTGACCAACACCTGATATAGATCTGGTTTGGGGCATCTTATGTGAGTGAGGGAGTGCATGCAAATTGATTGTTATATATGATGGCAATTCTATCTCATGTAGGAATCTTTCTTTCATGAGTATTGGATTAATTCAAATCAGATTTGCATTAAAAGTCCTACTCTCATTGGGTCATGAGAATCATCAATAAATAGAGAGGGTCTCTATCTATGAATGTATAGTAAATAAATCAGATTGAGAGAAGAGAGAAAGAGAGAGAGGCGTGTGAAGATAGAGATCCTTAATCTTCTCCTACATCTCTCCCTTTGTTGCTGCCTTCTCTCTTTGGGCATGGATCCTTCTTTGGCATCCCATCTGTTGGTGTGAGGTATCACACCAATACATCTTCTCTTTCATTTGGTTGGCTTGTGAAGGTAATTAGATTGGAGTTCATCCCACTTTCCTGCGATGTCTGACATGCATGCGAAATAGATGGTCTGCATATCCAGGCCTCCACAAAAGTTTAATCCACATAAATTGAGATTTGATCTCTGGTTTCACTACTAATTAGGTAAGAATTTGATCCTTAACCAATCTGAGCAATTTTTAGATGCAACCTGAGCAATCAGAGGAGAAATAGTTTCTTTCTCTTCATTTGGTATCAGAGCAGGCCTGAAATATATGCATGCATAATGAAATTTTTTGAGAATAATTACATGAGATGTAATTGAGATTTTTTGTGAGACATTAATGAAAGAATAATGCCCTACAAGTCAATCATAAATGGGATGTGATAGGATATTTTTGTAATTTATCTTTCAAGCTCATATTAATTGACATTTATATTATTAATAAAATAAGTATTTTTGATTCATTATATGCTGCATCTTATTAATTTTAAGATTATAATGAATCCCTTAGATCTGAACAATGATTTTAGGGCTGTGATGAGATCACGCCAGTGAGACCTAATTCTTCAATAGCCCTGATCTAAAATATTTTTAGTCATTAGTACATTGAGTCGGGGATCAATGATATCAGTAAGACGGCATATCTTATGTATGCTTAGAAATGAGGATGGTTGATCTTACAACCACTTGTGTGATGACACTAATACAAGGATATGGGTGTTCATTAGAGAATGAGTTTACTGAATTGATCTACGAGAGAATATCAGATGGAGTTATATTTACATATCAACTGATGACTCTCTAGTGCGAGTTGTGTAAGTGATCCTTAAACCTGAGGTCACCATGGTATCTTGTGTGCATGGATCCATATTTTGGTTCACTTTCTAGCTTGATTTATTGATCCTTGTATGGGATATTCTGGATATGATGAAGTGTGTATGGAGGTTGTGAATGATTAATAAGGGATCAATCACTCGTAATAAGGAGAGCGAACATCCTATGTGATCTCATAGGTCGGTAATTTTGAAAGTCTTTGGCCAAGGCAGGGTGATAATTAGAAAAAGATTTCTAATATATCATCAATTGAATCATCACTTTTAGATCAAGATACATAATGATAAGTGATTAGGTTTGACATATTTTCATGCCCACAGCTCATCTGGGATGTTGTTTGACTGAAGGATTGAATTACATAGGAACTTATCATTGAAGGGTATTTTGATAATTTTTTATCAAAATTTTAAATCTTTTAGATAGTCATGATATATTGTTAGATATCAATCTTAACTTGTAAATTCATCAAAATTAAAAAAATTTAATTCTAAAGTCAATTTAGAAGAGTCCAAGTTGATTGGGACTCTTTGGGTGACCTAATCTTATCGGATTAGGGTTACATCGAAAGTCTGGATCCACTGCTGGCTAGATTTGGAACCCAATGGGTCACACCCTTTGAGATTTAGCTTTAGTTTGATCTAATTAGAGTTTAATATAAATTCTATGGATTAATTTGATATGCTCACATATTGTATTAACCCAAGTTTCCAAATTGGTTTAGATCGAATTGTTTGAGCTAACCTAGACCAGTTGGCTTTGACCTAATGGGATTGGGTCAATTTGGATTGGATCCTTATCCAACTTGAAAGAGTTTCAAGTGGAGGAGTTCTCCATGTCCACTAGAAGTCACAGTAAAAAATAAATTGCTGCCCACCTTAAATTGGCGTGAGAAGTGGAGAGTCCTTCTTAATAAAGGCTCTTAACTATTACATGTTACCTTAAATTCCCGATCAGTTCTCCTATGATTTGATGCCAAATTTAATTTAAATTTTTATGACACATAGAAAACTAAGTTAATTCTACCCTAAGTATCTAAATCATCAAAAATTCACTCGATGAATTTATTTAGCATGTGGAAAGTTGGAGTACCAAAGGTTGGCACCCCATGGTCTCATGTGATGTCCCTTGGTCCCCTATTTATAGGGGATGCCCCATATGGTGTCTTGTAGTGATTTTTTGTTAAGACTAAGAGGACTGATGTGGTAAATATAAAAAAAAATCTAAAAAAATTTTGAGAAAAAAATAGAGAATTTTGAGTGGCAAAAGTTGCTACTAGGGTGGTGAGATTTTCAGCAAGTGTTGCTTGAGTGCCCTAGGATTTGATTTTTCCATATGTCAAAGCTAAAAATCAAATTTTGAGTTGTGTGACATCTGATGAGTGTCTTCTTGATATCATTCTGGCAGTGAGATCAAAAGTAACTGGGCTTTGGTGCGATTGTGATGTATGTTCGAAGCCGATAGTGTTCATGAGAAGACAAGGTTGCGGCAGCGCACCGATTAGGAAGGACTTTGTGAACATCTGTGTGGATCATCATTGGAGGACTTCTATATTGGAGTCTTGTGGACAACACCAATTTGTCACTTTTTTATATTGATTAAAATATAATTTTCTATCTCTTTGCATGCTTGAATTTGCTTTGATCGTGATCGGCAAAGTGATTCTAGGATTTTGGATTCGGCTCGATAGCTTTATTTGATAAGGCTATTGATTTGCTTGTTTTAAAATTTTTGAAAATTATTTTTTGCTATGTGGGCCAGAACCCAACAATGGTATCAGAGCCACCTTTGTCTGATTCGATCAAACAAGTACAATAGTTGTACATAGAATCATTCTTGTGCATATCTTGCCAAAAAAATTTTGCATTGATTTATAGCATCAATCCTTTAAACTCAAAAATTATTTTTAACTTTATATATACCATGATACATAATTTTAATTATTAAATTATTAATTTATGATAATTTTGAAATTTGTATTATTATGGTTGTATGATGCTCAAATTGATGCATTGTTAAGGGTATAAAGTATGCCTAATGTGATTAGGGTTTGCTATTTTTTTTTATATGCTTGATATATGTTTTGATTTCCATTGCATCCTTATATAATTTTAGTATGTCATATGATTGCTATTTAGAATAGTAGAAGCAAATCAAATTACATAATTTATAGTGTACATTTTATGTGGTTGTAGTTAGGATGTGCTGAGACCAATTTAAAGTTTCTCATAAAAATTATATTAAGTTGTAATGTCGGGATTCATTTTATTAATCAAAAGTTGAATTCTTAAGATCAATCGGTGTCGAGAAAAGTGTCAAAGGTGGTTTTTCAATTAGGTCAGTATGTTGGCCTGGCCAACTCTGTTGGTGTCTAGAAAAGCTACGGGAAGCCTCTCACATATTTACTTGGCCAATTTAGTCTTGTTGATTTTCGAACTTAGATTGATTAGTGATATAGACATTACAAAGGCCTTCCTTCAAACTTAGTCGATAGAGTATGTCAAGATCTTAGTGAGTTTGTTGTGCTATCCACAAGACTTACTATAGAAATTGACATGATGTTGATCAAGTACATATTAATGCTTATGACATATTTGAATAGTGTTGCTTTGTTGTACTATCCACAAGGGTAGCATTATTTAAGTATGACCATATAGGATTGAAAAATTAACTTAACTAGAACACTATAATTTGTTGCGTTATCCACAAGACTATATATGATCTAGATGCCAGAGTGAATGATGTTGAGAATTGTAAAGGTATAATTGGTAAAGAATTACCTACTCTTGAACTCATGAATGCTTGTTGTGCTATCCACAAGGTGTTTGTGAGGAATAGAGATCTCAACCCTACTAAGAAACATTAGAATATTTCTCAATTTTCATACTTGAGGGCTATGAAGTTTGATAAAATAGTGGGAGACACAGATAAAAGTCCTAGTCTAGTTGTGCATGTCATCATGAGTTGTCCACTTATATTATATTCTTGATTGTCATAGATTAACTACACACATGGCATCCTCACTTTCACTTAGAGATATCTTAGATGCAAACAAGTTGACTGGACCTAACTATGTCAACTAGTTAAGGAGCTTGAGAATTATTCTCACTCAAAGAAAAGTCTCCTACATTCTGGATACACCTACTCCAGATTCTCTTAGGAAAGATGCTTCCGAGGAGCATAGGGCCGCATACAAAATGTGAAAAGATGATAGTGTGACTGTCAAATATATTATGCTTGCCTCAATAAGCAACGAGCTCCAGAGGCAGCTTAAGGACATGAACGTTCCCTCTATTCTTCTTAATCTTAAGGAGCTATATGAAAAACAAAGTCGGGCTGCTCGATATGAGATATCGAAGCAATTGTTTTGTGCCTATATGACTAAAGGTTCTTCTATGCAAATGCATATGTCTTAAAGATGATTGATTTGATCACTCATCTGGAAAAACTTGATTTTGCCATGGATGGTGAACTGAGCCAGGATTTGATCTTGCAGTCTCTCCCTGATTCTTTTTCTCAGTTTGTCATTAATTATCACATGAACGAACTGAACATCAGCTTATCAGGACTACTGAACATGCTGAAAATAGTAGAGAGCCATTTCAAGTGTGAAAATGCTCAAGTTCTTCATGTTGATAAGATCAGCAAGAAGATGGTAAAGAACGGTTTCAAGAAAAAATTGTATTCTAAGACTAGCATCTCCAAGAAGAAGGTGAAGAAGGTCTCTACCAAAAGTACTTATTATCACTGTGGCAAGGAGGGCCACTAGAAGAGAAATTGCAAGAAGTACCTTGCAATCATAAAATCGGTAAGCATTGCTAAAGATTTGTATATGATACAAACTAATTTATCATTAAGTACTTCATTTTCAGATTCTTGGATATTGGATATCACCTATGGTTCACACCTTTGTAAATCATTGTAGGGTCTACAGAAAGTAAAGAATCTGGATAAAGGTGACTTCAAGCTGTTCGGTGCCAGTGGAGAGTCCATTCAGGCTGAAGCCATGAGAATCAGGATTTTGAAGTTGCCTTTGAGCAAAGTTTTAGAACTGAATACTTGTTATTACATTCCTAATATTGTTAGAAATATTATTTCTGTACTGTTATTATTGGAATAAGATTTTGAAATAATTGTAAAGAACAATGATTGTTCTATTTATTTTTTTAATGAATATTATGAAAGTACTTTTATTAATAATGATCTTATGTTTCTTTCACTTAATGATAATATGCTTCATGTTGATAATATGAAGAAAAAAAAAAGAGAGGATGTGAATGTCACATACCTCTGGCACTGTCGACTTGGCAATATAAATGAGTCAAGGATTAACAAGTTATACAAAGATAATTTTTTTGATCTTTATGATTATGAATCATATGGAACTTGTGAATCTTACCTCATGAAAAAAATAATCAAGACTCCATTTATTGGATATGGAGATTGGGTGAGTGACATTTTGGACCTTGTACATACTGATGTATGTGGTCCAATGTTGACTCAAGCTAGAGATAGATACTCTTACTTCATCACATTTACTAATGATAGGTCAAGATTTGGATATGTGTATTAGATGAAATATAAATTCGAAGCCTTTGACAAATTTAAAGAGTATCAAAGAATGATAAAAAAATAAACTAGTTAAAGTAGTAAAACTCTTCGATCGGATCAAGAAAGAGAATACTTATCCAGTGAGTTTCTTGATTATTTGAAATAAAATGAAATACTCTCTCAATAGACACCTCCTTATACTCCACAATTAAATAAAATTACGAAAACAAAAAATCATACCTTATTAGATATGGTGTGGTCCATAATGTGTTTCAAAGATCTTCTAATATCTTTTTGGGGATACATCCTCGAGGCTACAGTATATATTTTAAATAAAATGCCTTTGAAATATGTTTCTAGCACTCCATATAAAATATGGAAGGAGAAAAGATCCAATCTTAAGCATCTTAAGATTTGGGGTTGTCTGGCTTATGTGAAAAATATTGATGGACATAAGCTGGATACTAGATCAAAAAATAGAGGTTTGCAGGTTATCCCAAGGAGAGTATAGGATACTACTTCTATAACCCTAGTCAATAAAAGGTGTTTGTTGATAGGCATGTCATTTTTTTGGAGAAAGAGTTTTTTCATGAAGGAGGCAGTGGGAGGTCTATTGAACTTGAGGAAGTTCAAAATCTATAATCCATCCAGAATTTACCAAATAGTTCTCAACTAGTTGTGCCCATTGTTGAGGCACAGCCATTACATACACCTCCTCTCTAAAAGTCAAGTAGAGTACGTAGTGTACCACTCAGGTATGGATTTATCATTGAGAATGACAACACAACCCACATCATTGAGTGATGATCCCACGACCTATTCGGAAGCTATCATGAGTAGTGACTCTGACAAGTGGCTCAACATCATGAAATCTAAAATGGACTCCATGTATGCCAACCAAGTATGGACTTTGGTTGTTGCAGGTGTGACCCTAATATGCTGCAAATGGGTCTTCAAAAAGAATATTGGAGCAGATAGCCAGGTAGAGACCTATAAGGCCGGCTTGTGGCAAAAGATTCAGACAAAACAAGGTGTTGATTATAAAGAAACCTTTTCATCGATAGTCATGCTCTAGTTTATTCGAATAATGCTTGCTATTACAGCATACCATGATGATGAGATCTGACAGATGGATGTCAAGACTGCCTTCCTTAATGAAAACTTTGAGGAAGAAGCTATATGACTTAGCCAAAGAAATTTATCTCTAATAGGAGAGCAAATCAGGTATACAAGCTGAATAGTTTCATTTATAGATTGAAGCAAGCATCTAGGAGCTGGAACATCTATTTTGATGAGACGTCAATTCGTTTGGCTTTATCAAAAATATGGATGAACCTTGTGTGTATAAGAAGACTAGTAGGAGTGCTATTGTCTTCTTAGTCTTGTATGTAGATGACATATTGCTCATTGGGAATGATATTTCGATGTTGTAATCTGTCAAAATTTGGCTATCACAAAAGTTTTTCATAAAAGACTTGGGTGAGACATCCTATATACTTGGTATTAAGATCTATAGGGATAGATCAAATAGGATGCTAGGCTTGTCCCAATTTAGGTACATTGATCTTGTGTTGATGAGATTCAACATAGAGGAAAGAAAAAAAGGTTACTTGCCCATAGGTCATGGCATACAACTCTCTAAGAAGATGTCTCTTAAGACACCTGAAAAGAGAAATAGAATGAGTTCTATTTCTTATACTTCGACTGTAGAATCAATAATGTATGCTATGTTATGTATCAGGCCTGATGTTGCTTATGCCTTGGGTATTGTATGCAGATTTTAGGCTGATTTTGGGGAGGATCATTGGAAAGC
This sequence comes from Elaeis guineensis, assembly GCF_000442705.2. Taxonomy (NCBI): domain Eukaryota; kingdom Viridiplantae; phylum Streptophyta; class Magnoliopsida; order Arecales; family Arecaceae; genus Elaeis; species Elaeis guineensis. Next base: position 34,331,996 of record NC_026003.2, on the reverse strand, counting down.
TGTGAAAAATATACTCAAGTACTTGAGAAGACTAAAGATATTTTTCTGATATATGGTGGATCTGATTTAAAACTGAAAGGTTATACCGATTCTAGTTTCCAATCTGATTCGAATGATAGCAAATTCAAATTTGGATATGCGTTCACCTTGTATGGTGGTGTAGTAAGTTAAAAAAATTTCAAACAGCAAACTGTTGCTGACTTGATCACCGAGGCTAAGTATATTGCTACAAGTGAGGCTACTAAGGAGGCCATGTGGAAAAAAAAAATTCATCACAAAATTGGGTGTGGTTCTAGGAATTGAACAACCAGTGTCCCTTTATTGTGATAATACTGAGATAGTTGCTCAAGCCAAAGAATTAAGGTCTCACCATAAATTTAAGCACATCCTAAGACGGTTCTACCTCATTTGAGAGATAGTCAAAAGACGCGATGTGATCATAGAGTGAGTTGACACCAAGAATAATATAGTGGACCCGTTCACTAAGGCCTTATCAATACAATAGTTTGACCGCCATCTTGATAGCATGGGCATCAAGTATAGGGGCGATTGGCTTTAAGTGCAAGTGGGAGATTGAAAGAATCATGCCCTACAAGCCAATCACAAATGGAATGCGATAGGGTGTTTTTATAATTTATCTTCCAAACTCATGTTAATTGACATTTATATTATTAATAAAATAGATATTTTTGATTCATTATATATTGTATCTTATTAATTTTAAGATTATAATGAACTCCATAGATCTGGATAATGATTTTAGGATCGTGATGAGATCACATCAGTGAGACTTAATTCCTCAATAGTCATGATCTAAAATATTCCTAATCATTGGTACATTGAGTCAGAGATCAATGATATCGGTAAGACTGGCATGTCCTATGTATGCTCAGAAATGAGGGTGGTTGATCTCACAACTACTTGTGTGGTGACACTAATACAAAGATATAGGTGCTCATTAGAGAATGAGTTCACTAAATTGACCTATAAAAAAATATCAGATGGAGTCTTATTTACATGTCAACTGATGAATCTCTAGTGGAAGTTGTGTAAGTGATCTTTAGACCCGAGGTCACCATGGTACCTTATGTACATGGATCCATGTTTTGGTTCACTTCCTAGCTTGATTCTTTAATCCTTATGTGGGGTGTTCTGGATATGGTGAAGTATGCATGGAGGTTATGAGTGATCAATAAGGGATCAGTCACTCCTAATTTATCAATAATGTGTCAGAAGTCTACCTTTGGCACTGTAGGCTAGGTCATATCAATAAGAACAGGATAAACAGGTTGGCTCAAGAAGAAATTCTTGAAGTAGGTGATTGTGTATCACTTCCAACCTGTAAGTCCTGTCTTCTTGGTAAAATGACCAAGTCACCTTTTATTGGAAAAGGTGAGCGAGCCAGTGAACTCTTGGGTCTGGTACATTCTGATGTATGTGGACCCATGAGCTCAAGTGCAAGAGGTGGATATTTCTACGTCATAACCTTCACAGATGACCTATCAAGGTATGGGTATGTCTATTTAATGAAGCATAAGTCGGAGTCGTTTGAAATGTTCAAACTATTTCGAAATGAGGTACAAAAATAAATTGGAATGTGTATTAAAACTCTTCGATCTGATCGAGGAGGTGAATACCTTTCCAATGAGTTTCTGACATATCTTGGAGAGAATGGGATTCTCTCTCAATGGACTCCTCTTGGAACACCACAGTATAATGGTGTATCTGAAAGGAGGAATCAGACCTTGTTGGACATGGTTCGATCCATGATGGGGTTTGCTGGTCTGCCGATCTCCCTCTGGGGATATATGCTCAAATCAGCTTGTTACCTTCTAAAGAGAGTTTCGAGTAAGTCTGTAACCAAAATGCTATATGAGATATGGATAGGACGTAAGCCAGTACTCTCGCACCTTAGGGTTTGGGGGTGTCTGACTTTTGTTAAACGTTTAATTACGGACAAGCTAGGACCTAGGTCTGACAAGTGTAATTTTATAGGATACCCAAAATAGACCAAAAGGTATTATTTCTACCTGGCTGATAAGCAAAAGGTGTTTGTCAGCCTTAAGGCAATCTTTTTAGAAAAAGAGTTCCTTGATGAAGGGACTGTTGCCTCTAAGGTCGAATTTGATGAAGTTCGACAGGTGAAAAAACCGACACAAGTTGTTGAACCTGAATCGGATTTGATTAGATTAGATCTGGAGCCCATTGTTCAAGCACCCATAAGGTGATCTGGTAGAGTACCACATCAACCGGACAGATACTATAGTTTCTTGATCCGGGATGACGATCCTATCGAACTTGATGAAAATGATGAGGATCCGATCACCTACGTGGATGCAATGCAGAGACCCGACTCTGAGAAATGACTAGAGGCCATGAAATCCAAAATGGAGTCCATGAAGGTCAACGATGTGTGGACATTGGTTGACCCACTCGAAGGAGTAAAACCCATAGGGTGTAAGTGGGTCTTCAAGAGGAAGAGGGGCGCAGACGGAAAGGTGGAAACCTATAAAACCCATCTGGTTGCCAAGGGATATCGTCAATGTTATGGTATAGACTATGACGAGACATTTTCTCCTGTGGCAATGCTCAAATCCATTTGGATTATGCTTGCGATAGCTGCCCATCTGGACTATGAAATCCGATAGATGGATGTGAAGACAGCTTTCCTAAATGGAGTGCTGGATGAAGAAGTGTATATGATACAACCTGAAGGATTCACATCCACTGATGAGTCTAAGGTGTGCAGACTACAGAGGTCCATTTATGGACTTAAGCAGGCATCCCGGAGTTGGAACATACGTTTTGATAGGACAATCAAGACGTATGGCTTCGTTAAGAATGGAGAAGAGCTCTGCATTTATAAGTGGGCTAATGGTCTAGTAGTGGTATTTCTTGTATTGTATGTGGATGATATTCTCTTAATCAGGAATGATGTCCCTGCATTACAGGGAATAAAGATTTGACTGTCGTCACAGTTCTCCATGAAAGATTTGGGAGAAGCTTCCTACATCTTAGGGATGAGGATCTATAGGGATAGATCTAAAAAGTTATTTGGTTTATCCCAGTCTACGTACATAGATACTATGCTAAAGAGGTTCAGCATGAAGAATTCCAAGAAAGGCTATCTACCGATAGGCCATGGAATTTTCTCTCGAAGAGGGATTGTCCGACAACACCTCAAGAGAGAGAGCATATGGGTAGAATTCCATATGCTTCGACAGTGGGATCTATCATGTATGCCATGACATGTACACGACCAGATGTGGCATACTCACTAGGGGTAGTGAGTAGATACCAATCTGATCCAGGGGAGAATCACTAGAAGGTTGTTAAAACCATCTTGAAGTATTTAAGAAATACTAAGAATCAATGGCTTGTTTATGGTGAATCAGACTTGAGACTTATAGGATTTACAGACTCTAGTTTCTAGTCTGATCACGATGATAGCAAAAATATGTCAGGATTTATTTTTATCCTTAATAGTGGGGCTATCTACTGGAAGAGTTCCAAGCAACACACTGTGGCTGATTCAGTTTGTGAGGTGGAGTATGTCGCTGTATCAGATGCTGCCAAAGAAGTGGTGTGGCTGAGGAAGTTTATCACGAGCTCGGAGTAGCACCCTCCCTTATTGGTCCAGTTCTGCTCTACTGTGACAGCTCTGGAGCCATTGCTCAGGCGAAGGAACCGAAGGCACACCAGCGGATGAAGCATATTCTGCGCCGCTACCATCTCATCCAAAAAATTGTGGATCGAGGTGACGTCGACCTTCAGAAGATCGACGGAAAGGAGAACCTGGCCGACCCATTCACTAAAGCCATTGTGGTGAAGGAGTTCGATGACTACAAGTCGAAGATGGGTATTAGATACTGCATCGATTGGCTTTAGGCCAAGTGGGAGATTGTTGGGAATAGTGTTCCAAAGCCAATCGTTAGCCTGTTGATGGTTGTACTCATTTTAGTATATGTACATGAATTATGAATTAATAAAAATTATTTTGATATTTTTCATCACAAAATGTTTCATCTTCTAATGAACTCCTATGTTGTGGTGAAGTCCTTAGGACTATTTAAACTCGACAAAGGAAGATTTGTCGTTTAGTCCTTAAATCTGTTCGCAACCAAATGATATGTTGTTACCAAGGATGACAACGTTTATCAAGCATAGGTCGTTGTGCGCCATATAGATTGGTTGTCCTCTTAACCAATGAGTGTGGAGATACTGGTATGGCATACAGGTGAGATGTAAGGGTACATCTGCACTGAACGTGACCGGCTCCGGAGCTATTTTTGTTGTCAATATTTGCTCCAATGGAATATGGGTATAAATATCCCTCTGATCTGAGACCGCCACGGTGACTTGCAAGCAACTCACTGCACTTAGGCACTGGACTACCTGAATTTCTAATTCAGTGACGGAAGGCTGCTGGGTGTAGTCAAGTACATGACTTGTCGGTACGTATGTCAAGATAGGATTGACCACTCTAGTTTAGGAGCTATGTATAGTCATGTTTCAATTTAGCAAAACTTTGGCCACGGTAGTCTTTGTGAGGAGTCACAGGACTATTTGAGTTGAGCACGATTCGGATGATCTAATCAGGGTTGACAGTTTAACCCTGTGTCGTCCTAAACACAGAGGTCAAAAGGATGAATTATACAGTAACCATATTCATGTAGGTTCTGAGTGTTGCGATTGCGACCATTCGACCTATCCAGTTGTCGGGTACCATTGCTAGATGGTCACTTTGATTAGTGCAGGAATTGGTTCATGTGCTACCGGCTTAGGTTCGAACCTGTGGGGTCACACACATTAGAGGTTCCTATCTGATCTGATAGCTGGTGAAGAGTCCTTCATGTCTGATATTCTGTGATCGAGAATCAGGATTCTCTGATCACAAATTCCATACATTTTGGGTACTAGGGTCAAGAGTCCCATTGGTTTAGGACTCTTCGATCAGGGTTACATATCGATGAATTTTGATGTCCGATTACCCATCAGATTTGGACTTAATATTTATGAGAGGTTTAATTAGTGATTTGATCGCTAATTAACTCAATTTGATTGAGTAATTATTTTTGGATCAAGTCCAATTGAATTGGATTCAGTTGGGTTTGACCCGATTGGGTTAAGAGTTGACCTAATCGTCGAGATGGTTTGGTCCCTGATTTGATCAGGGGTTGAGCTTAATCAATTACTAATTTGATTAGGATTTTATTGAGCCTAATTAATCCTAATTTAGTTGGGTTTAAATTAGTCTAATTGGGCCTAACTTATTTGGTTCAATTAGGTTGGTTTAAATTATGAAACCACCTTGACCCATTCTCCCTGCGCCACCTCACTTCCACTGCACCCTTTTGAATTCACGAGAAGGAAGTTCTCATGAATTTTTTCTCTCACAAAGCCCTCCTCACACCCTACTTTAATGTGCCATATGAGTGGATAAGGATGATTGGTTGGCCATTCAAATTCAAAATAAAGTTTGAATTTGAATGAGCAACCAATCTTAGCGCCTTGACCTTATCCTCTTTTAATGCCCCATTTATTACATGAGAGAATGTTTCTCATGAAATCACTCACAGACAAATTAAGCCTTGCCCTCCTCTTCTCACGTCCTTAATGGATAGGAATAAATTGATTTCCATTTGAATTCAAAATTTGATTTGAATTCAAATGTGCAATTACTCATCTTTATCCTCTCACGTGGATAAGACGTTTGATATTGTTTTAAAAGGAGGAGAAGAGTGGGGCGTGTGAAAGAAAATTTTTGGAGAGAAAATTTGTGTGTGAGGAATCCTTGTGTGCAAGGTGAAGGTCTATATCCTTCTGAGAGAAAAAGAAAGAAAAGAAAGAAAAACTGTGCGCAGGGTTTCAGTGAGTTCTTCAGGGTTTCAGCCTGGAGTTCGGGAAGTGAGAAGGTGAGCTACGAGTGTTGTGAGCTCACCAAATTTTAGAGAGATCTTCAATATCCTCTTAAGCATATTTGCTGACAATCTGGAGCATCCAAAGAATCGACAGACATTGATCGAAGGAGTTCAATCAGCATCAGCCATCGAAAGGGCTCTACAAGGAGCTAGCACTCATGAGGAGTCGATCAAATCGAAAGCTTCGTGTGGATGATCTGTAGAGGCCAGACATACTGTATGGCTATATCATGATGATCAGACTCTCCCGACGGTGATCAGATTACGGCGATCTACTATCCGCACAAAGGTATTATGTTCTGAACATATTACAGTAAAGTGTTTACTATTCAAATTCTAATTTCAAATTTAAATGCTTGCATGCTATATATCATATTTAGATCCTAGTGTAGGATAAATTTTTATTAATTAATTAGATTAATTAATAATTTTTACTGTAAAATAGTGATTTTGAAAAGTTTTAAAATTACCATTTTACCCCTGCACTGATTTTCCCCACACTTGGAGCACGAGAGAATTTTGTACGTCCTTACAGATCAGGCGCCTGAAGAACCTACAGTCAATGCTCCTCATTCTGTGAGAGATACTTACATGAAGTGACTTAATGACTGCACGACCGTGCATTGCGTGATGAGGGCAGCCATGAACGATGAACTTAGTCATAAGTTTGAGGATGCACAGTCAGAGGAGATCATTCAAATATTTAATGAGTCCTTCAACACCTCTAAGGATATGGAGAGACACAAAACCTCCTGTGTAGTGTTCAATACCTGTATCCGAGAAGGAGCCTTAGTCACCAATCATGTATTGTATATGATTGAGCAGATTGAACGCCTTAGCAAACTTCGCTTTCCGTTGCATGAACAGTTAGGCAAGGATGCTATCCTCAATTCGCTATCGAAATTCTACCTACCCTTTCTCAATTATTACAGAATGACGAAGCCTGCAATAAACTATCATGGTTTGCTAAGATTACTATAGACTTTTGAGAAGGATTGCCAGCTTTAAAAGGAGCTAATGAATTTAGTGGGAGGTTCATCTGTAGGGCATCGATCCTCTAGGAGAAGAAAGAAGAAAAAAAATACAAAAATTCTATTCCACTGATCCCATGCAGAGCAAACCATCAAAAGTTGACAAGAGCCAAGCAGAATGCTTCTTCTGTAAGAAGCTTGGTCATTGAAAAAGCAATTGTCCTACATATATAGCCACCCTTGACCCAATTGTCCTATGATAACTCCTTGTAATTTTTTTATTTGTGATATTACTATCTAGGTATTGGATACCGAAAGTCTTATTAATATATGCAATTCGTTGCAGGGACTGGAGGTAAGTAGGAAGTTTTGAGAGGGTGAGCGGTTCCTTAATATTAGAGATAGAAGTCTTGTTCCAGTTCTGGCCTTGAAAACTTTGTAGCTTGTCTTCGAGTCTAGTAGTGTCATGTTAAATGATTGTCATTATTGTCTCTCTTTTTTTATGAATGTCATCTCTGTAGGCCTTTTGGCCAAACTTGGTTACAAGTTTATAATAAAGGATAATTTTTGTGATATCATTATGAATGACACTATAATTTTGCATGGATAATTGAAACATGATATATACATAATATCATGATCTGTTAGTGTAATGTACACACCCAGTAAACATCCTAAATTAGATGATGTTAGTGAATCCTATCTTTGGCATTATAGGCTTGGTCATGTGAATAAGAATAAAATTGACAGGTTGATCAAAGAACAAATGACTAAGTCACCTTTTAAAGGAAAAAATGAAAGAGCCAGCGATGTCCTAGGTCTAATACATTCTAATGTATGTGGGCTTATGAACATAAGTGCTAGAGAAGGATACTATTACTTCATTACATTTACAGATGACCTATCGAGATTTGGGTATATCTATCTTACGAAGCATAAGTCAGAATCATTTGAAATGTTCAAACAATTTCATGCTAAAGTAGAGAAACAAACTGAGAAGAGTATTATGATCCTTCGATCAGACCGAGGAGGTGAATATCTCACCAGTAAGTTGCTGACATATTGGAAGAGAATAAAATTTTCTCACTATGGACCCCTCCTGAAATACCACAGCATAATGGTGTGTTTGAGAGGAGGAATCGAACCTTGTAAGATATGATCTGATCCATGATGGGCTTTGTAAGTCTGCCAATTTTCTTTTGAAGATATGCTTTAGAAACTGCCTGCTACATTTTAAATAAGATGCCCAGCAAGTTTGTCGATAAAACTCCATATGAGATATGGACTGGACGTAAGCCGGTACTCTCACACCTTAGGGTCGGGAGGTGTCTAGCTTATATCAAGCATTTAAAAATAGATAAGCTTGGAACGAAGTTCGATAAATACTTGTTCGTAGGGTACCCAAAGAAAAATAAAGGATACTACTTCTACCTCACTGCAGAGCAAAATGTGTTTGTTAGCAGTCAGACAGTCTTTTTGGAAAAGGAGTTCCTTAGTGAAGGAGCTAATGTCTATAAAATTAAATTTGATGAAGTTCATGAGGTGGGGAGCAGTAGAGGCATACATAGAAATGAATTTGATTGGTGAATCAAATTCAAAGCCAGTAGAGGCACCATTAAGGAGATCCGATAGAGTATCGTGTCAGCCGGATAGATACTATGATTTTTTGGTCTGAATGATGACCCCATCTTACTTGATGAGAACGATGAGGATCCAATCACCTATATGGAGGCCATGCAAAGGCTCGACTCCCAGAAATAGCTTGACGCCATGAAGTTTGAGATGGAGTCCATGGAGATCAATGGTATATGGATACTGGTTGATCCACCTGAAGGGATAAAATCTATAGGGTGTAAATAGATTTTTAAGAAGAAAAGAGGAACAGATGAAAAGGTGGAGACCTATAAAGCTCATCTAGTTGTCAAGGGTTATCGTCAGCATTATGGTATTGACTATGATGAGACATTCTCTCCTGTGGTAATGCTCAAGTCCATTCGGATTATACTTGCTATCACTGCACACTTAGATTATGAGATCTGACAGATGGATGTCAAAACTGCTTTCCTTAATGGAAAACTGGAAGAAGAGATGTATATGATACAATCTGAAGGGTTCACATCCATAGATAAGTCGAAAGTGTGCAAGCTGAAAAGGTCTATTTATGGACTTAAGCAGGTATCTAGGAGTTGGAACATGCATTTTGATAAGATGATCAAAATATATGGCTTCGTTAGGAATGGAGAAGAACCTTGCATCTACATGGGGGCTTCTGATTCTGTAGTCATTTTTCTTATGCTGTATGTGGATGACATACTGTTACTAGAAAATAATATTTCGATTTTGCAGAGTGTGAAGCTATGGCTATCATCACAGTTCTCCATGAAGGACTTGGGAGAAGCATTCTACATCTTTAGGATGAAGATCTATAGGGATAGATCTAGAAGATTCTTGGCCTATCCCAATCCACGTACATTAATACCTTGTTGAAGTGGTTCAACATAGATAATTCCAAGAAAGACTATCTTCTGATATGCTATGGAATTACTCTTTCCAAGAAAGATTGTCCGACAACTCCTGAGGAGAGAAAGAGCATAAGTAAAATACCATATGCTTCGATAATGGGATTTATCATATATGCTATGATATGTATGAGGCTGGATATGGCCTATTCACTAGGGGTAGTGAGTAGGTACCAGTCTGATCTGGATGAGAAGCATTGGAAGATTGCGAAAGCAATTCTTAAGTATTTGAGAAATATTAAAGACCAATGGCTTATCTATGGAAACACTAACATGAAACTTATGGGATATACTGATTTTAGTTTTCAGACAGATTGTGATGACAGCAGAAGCGTGTCAGGCTACGTATTTACTCTGAATAGAAGAGCTATTTGCTGGAAGAGTTTCAAGCAACATGCTATGGCCGATTTTATTTGTGAAGCAGAATATATTACTGTATCGGATGCTACAAAGGAGGCGATGTGGTTGTGGAAGTTCATCAATAAGCTAGGAGTTACACCTTCCATTGATGGCCCTGTATTGCTGTACTGTGATAGTTCTAGTGCCATAGCTCAGATGAAAGAACCCAAGTTGCACCATCGCACCAAGCATGTTCTATGCCGCTATCACCTGGTGCGAGAGATCGTGAACTGTGGTGATGTCGAACTTCAGAAGATCGATGGAAAGGAGAACCTAGCCGACCCCTTCACTAAAGCTCTCAGGATCAAAGAGTTTGATGACTTTAAATCGAAGATGGGTATAAAATACTATCCTGATTGACTTTAGTCGAAGTGAAAGTTGTTGAAAATTATGTTCTAAAATTAATCATATGACAATTGAGTTCATCTTTGTATAAGAATTATTGATTGTTGAATAAAAATTATTCTGATATTTTTTCATCACAAAGTAACATCTTCATTGAACTCTTTGAACGAATAATGCCCTACAAGCCAATCGCAAATGGGATGCGATAGCATGTTTTTGTAATTTATCTTTCAAACTCATGTAAATTTATATTTATATTATTAATAAAATAGATATTTTTGATTCATTATATGATGCATCTTATTAATTTTAAGATTATAATGAACCCCATAGGTCCAGACAATGGTTTTAAGGTCATGATGAGATCACGTCAGTGAGATCTAATTTTTCGATAGTCCTGATCTAAAATATTTCTAATCGTTGGTACATTGAGTCAGAGATCAATGATACCAGTAAGACTGGCATGTCCTATGTATGCTCAGAAATGAGGGTGGTTAATCTCACAACCACTTGTGTGATGACACTAATACAAGGATATGGGTGCTCATTAGAGAATGAGTTTACTGAATTAACCTATGAGAGAATATCAGATGAAATCTTATTTACATGTCAACTGATATTCTCTTGTAGGAGTTGTATAAGTGATCCTTAGATCTGGGGTCACCATGGTACCTTGTGTACATAGATCTATATTTTGGTTCACTACCTAGCTTGGTTCTTTGATCCTTGTGTGGGGTGTTCTGGATATGGTGAAGTGTGCATGGAGATTATGAGTGATCAATAAGAGATCAGTCACTCCTAATAAGGAAAGCGAACATCTTATGTGATCTCATAGGATGATGATTCTGAAAGTCTTTGGCCAAAGCAAGATGATAATTAGAAAAAGATTTCTAACGTATCATCTATTAAACCATCATCTTCTGATTGAGATATATAAAGTTAAGTGATTGGATTTAATATATTTGCATGCCCACAGCTCATTTGGGATATTGTTTGACTGAAAGATTGAATTACACGAAAACTTTCCATTGAAAGATATTTTGATATTTTTTTATAAAAATTTTAAATCTTTCGAATAGTTATGATACATTGCTAGATGTCAATCTTGACTTATGGATTCATCAAAATTAAAAGAGTTTAATTTTGGAGTCAATTTGGAAGAGTCCAAGTTGATTGGGACTCTTCGGGTGATCTAATCTCATCGGATTAGGGTTACGTCAAAAGTCTAGATCCACTGTTGGCTAGATTTGAAACCCAATAGATCACACACTTTAAAATTTAGTCTTGGTCTAATCTAATTAGAGTTTAATATAAATTTTGTGGGTTAATTTGATATGCTAGCACATTATATTAACCCAAGTTTCCAAAATGATTTAGATCAAATTGTTTGAGCTAACCTAGACTAGTTGGCTTTGACCTAATGGGATTAGATCAATTTGGATTGGATCCTTATCAAACATGAAATAGTTTCAAGTGGAGAAGGAGTCCTCCACATCCATTGCAAGTCATAGCAAGAAATAAATGCCGCCCACCTTAAATTTGTGTGAGAAGTGGAGTCCTTCTTAATGAAGGCTCTTAACTATTACGCATTACCTTAAATTCTCTATCAGTTCTCCTATGATTTGATGCCAAATTTAATTTAAATTTTTATGACACATAGAAGACTAAGAGTATTTGTACTCTAAATATCTAAATCACCAAAAATTTACTCAGTGAATTTTTTTGGTGCATGGAAATTTGGAGTGACAAAGGTTGGCACCCTATGGTCTCATGTGACATCCCTTGGTCCCCTATTTATAGGGGTTGCCCCAGATGGTTTATTATGGTGATTTTTGGTTGAAACTAAGAAGAGGGATGTGGTAAATACAAAAAAAAATCTAAAAAAATTTTGACAAAAAGAAGAGAGAATTTTGAGTGGCAAAAGTTGCTACTAGGGTGGTGAGATTTTCAGCAAGTGTTGCTTGAGTGCCCTAGGATTTGATTTTTTCATGTGTTGGAGCTAAAAATCAAATCCTAATTTGTATGACATCTGAAGAGTATCTTCTTGGTGTCATTCTAGTGGTGAGATCAAAAGTAACTGGATTTTGGTATGATCGTGATGCAAGTTCGAAGCTGGTAGTATTTTTGAGAAGATAAGGCTATGGCAATGCACCGGTTGGGAAGGACTTTGGCCAACTTTCGTGCGGATCATTGTTGGAGAACTTTTACTATGGGGTCTTGTGGAGAACACCAACATGCCACTTTTTCATATTGGTTAATGTATAATTTTCTATCTCTTTGCATGCTTGAATTTGCTTTGATCGTGATCGGCAGAGTGATTCTAGGGTTTTGGGTTTGGCTCGATAGCTTTATTTGATAAGGCTATTGATTTGCTTGTTTTAAAATTTTTAAAAATTATTTTTCACTACATGGGTTGGAACCCAATAGTGGTATCAGATCTACTTTTATCTAATTTAATCAAACAAGTGCAATAAATTTTGCATAGTATCATTCTTATGCATATCTTGCCAAAAAAAATTTGCATTGATTTATAGCATCAATCCTTTAAACTCAAAAATTATTTTTGACTTTATATATGCCATGATACATAATTTTAGTTATTAAATTATTAATTTATGATAATTTTAAAATTTATATTATCATGGTTGTATGATGCTTAAATTGATGCATTTTTAAGGGTGCAAAGCATGCCTAATGTAATTAGGGTTTGCTATTTTTTTTCGATATGCTTGATATATATTTTGATTTTTATTGTACTCTTATATGATTTTAGTATGTCATATGATTACTATTTAGACTAGTAGAAGCATATCAAATTGCATAATTTATAGTGCACATTTTATGTGGTTGTAGTTAGGATGTGCTGAGACCAGTTTAAAGTCCCTCGTAAAAAATTATATTAAGTTGTAATGTTGGGATTCATTTTATTAATCAAAAGTCAAATTCTTAAGATCAATTGGTGTTGAGGAAAGTGTCAAAGATGATTTTTTAATTAGGTCTGTATGCTGGCCAAGCCAACTCTGTTGGTGTCTAGAAAAGCTATGAGGAGCCTCCCACTTACTTACCTGGCCAATTTGATCTTGTTGATTTTCGAACTTAGATTGATTAGTGATGTAGACATGACAAGGGCCTTCCTTCAAACTTGGTCGATAGAGTATGTCAAGGTCTTAGTGAGCTTGTTATGCTATCAACAAGGCTTACTATAGAAATTGACATGATATTGATCAAGTGCATATTGATGCTTACGGCATATTGAATGGTGTTACTTTGTTGTGCTATCCACAAAGGCAGCATTGTTTAAGTATAACCATATAGGATTGAAGGGTCAACTTAATTAGAATACTATAGTTTGTTGTGCTATCCATAAGACTATATGTGATCTTGAGGCCAGAGTAAATGATGTTGAGAATTGTAAAGTTACAATTGGTAAAGAGTTATCTACTCTTGAACTCATAAATACTTGTTGTGCTATCCATAAGGTATTTGTGAAGAATAGGGATCTCAACCCCACTAAGAAACATTAGAATGTTTCTCAATTTCCATACTTTAGGGCTATGAAGTTCGATAAAATAGTGGGAGACACAATTAGATAAAAGTCCTAGTCTATGTTATGCATGTTATCATGAGTTATCCGCTTATATTATGTTCTTGTTGTTGTAGATTAACTATCACATGGCATCCTCACTTTCACTTAGAGGTATCCTAGATACAAACAAGTTGACTGGACCTAGCTATATCAACTGGTTAAGGAACTTGAAAATTATTCTCACTCAAGAGAAAGTTTCCTACATTCTGGATACACCTGCTCCAAATTTTCTTGAGGAAGATGCTTCTAAGGAGGATAGGGCCGCATACAAGATATGAAAAGATGACAGTGTGACTGTCAAATATACCATACTTGCCTCAATGAGCAACGAGCTCTAGAGGCAGCATGAGGACATGGATATTTCCTTTATTCTCCTTAATCTTAAGGAGCTATATGGGGAACAAAATCAAACTACTCGATATGAGATATCAAAATAGTTATTTCATGCCTGTATGACTGAAGGTTCTTCTATGCAAATGCATATCCTAAAGATGATTGATTTGATCACTCATCTGGGATAACTGAATTTTGCCATGGATGGCGAACTAAGTTAGGATTTGATCCTACAATCTCTCTCTGACTCTTTTTCTCAGTTTGTCATTAATTATCATATAAACAAACTGAACATCAGCTTGCCAGAACTGCTAAATATACTGAAAATAGTAGAGAGCCATTTCAAAGGTGAGAAGGCTTAGTTTCTTCATGTTGATAAGATCAACAAGAAGAAGGCAAAAAGGGTTTCAAAAAAAAATTGAACCCTAAAGCTGGCATCTCCAAGAAGAAGACGAAGAAGGTCTCTACCAAAGGTACTTATTATCACTGTGGCAAGGAGAGCTACTAGAAGAGAAATTACAAAGAGTACCTTGCAACTGTGAAATCGACAAGCATTGCTAAAGGTTTGTATATGATACAAACTAATTTATCATTAAGTACTTCATTTTTAGATTCTTGAATTTTGTATACCACCTGTGGTTCACACCTTTGAAATCGTTGTAGGGTCTACAGAAAATAAGAAATCTGAATAAAGGTGACTTCAAGCTATTCGGCGCTAGTGGAGAGTCCATTCAGGCCGAAGCCATAGGAACAAAGATTTTGAAGTTGCCTTTGGGCAAAGTTTTGTAACTAAAGATCTGCTATTATATTTTTGATATTGTTAGAAATATTATTTTTGTACCATTATTATTGAAACAAGGTTTTAAAATAATTACAAAGAATAATGGTTGTTCTATTTATTTTTTTAATGAATATTATGAAAGTGCTTTTATGAATAATGATCTTATATTTCTTTCACTTAATGATAATATGCTTCATGTTGATAATTTGAAGAAAAAAAAGAGAGAAGATGTGAATGTCACATACCTCTGGTACTGCCGACTTGGCCATATAAATGAGTCAAGAATTAATAAGTTATACAAAGATAATTTATTTGATCTTTATGATTATAAATTATATGAAACTTGTGAATCTTGTCTCATGAAAAAAATGATTAAGACTCCATTTACTGGACATGGAGATTGGGTGAGTGACATTTTGGACCTTGTATATACTGATGTATATGGTCCAACATCGACTCAAATCAGAGGTGGATACTCTTACTTCATCATGTTTACTGATGATAGGTTAAGATTTGGATATGTGTATTTAATAAAATATAAATCTAAAAATTTTAATAAATTTAAAGAGTATCAAAGAATGATCGAAAAATAAACTGGTAAAAGTATTAAAACTCTTCAATTGGATCAAAGAGAAGAATACTTATCTAGTGCGTTTCTCGATTATTTGAAACAAAATGAAACACTCTTTCAATGGACACCTCCTTATACTCCACAATTAAATAAAATTACAGAAAGGAGGAATCGCACCTTATTAGATAAGATGCGGTCCATGATGTGTTTCATGAATCTTCAAATATCTTTTTGGAGATATGCCCTCGAGGTAGTAGTGTATATTTTAAATAAAGTGCCTTCAAAATCTATTTTTAGTATTCCATATGAAATATGAAAAGGAAAAAGATCTAATCTTAAGCATCTTAAGATTTGAGGTTGTTCGGTTTATGTGAAAAATATTGATGGACATAAGCTGGATGCTAGATAAAAAATATATAAGTTTGTAGGTTATCCCATAGAGAGTATAGATACTACTTCTATAACCCTACTCAACAAAAGGTGTTTGTTGATAGGCATGCCATTTTTCTGAAAAAAGATTTTATCCAAAAAGGAGGTAGTGGGAGGTCTGTTGAACTTGAGAAAGTTCAAAGCTTACAATCCATCCAGGATTTACCAAATAGTTCTCAACCAGTTGTGCCCATTGTTAAGGCACAACCACTACACACACTTCCTCTTCGAAGGTCAAATAAAGTGCATAGTGTACTACTCAAGTATGGATTTGTCATTGAAAATGATAACACAACCAACATCATTGAGAATGATGATCCCACAATCTATCGAAAGCTATCATTAGTAGTGACTCTGACTGAAAGAACCAGATCTAGGGTTTTAAGGTTAGATCTTGAAACTTTTTCAAGATCAAGCAGCGGAAGACTAAAATAAATCAAAATTTATTTTCTAAAATTAGAGAATCTCTAGATCTAAGATCTTATTACATGATTATTACATGGCATTAAATCAAAAATTAAAATATATATAGAGCATGAACTACATGTTGATCATATCAATATGTTTTTATACTATATCTAATGTATGTATTAAACAATAGATTAGATCTATTACCTTGCAAGTTAGACGTTCTAACCTTGCTAATCCAAACTTGAAGATGATATTGCAAACCACACATACATCTGATCTCTAGGAGTCATCCACATGAGCCCATGAATCTCGATCAGATATTCTGCTTCAGAAAATCAGCACAGTATGCTAGTACTGTGCTGATCCTTCTTCGATGGTTGATCAGGTGCCTCCTTCTTCTTGATTTGGGCTCTTCCAAAGATGAGAAGTAGGAGGAGGAGTTTTAAATCTGAGACATTCTTAGAAAACTCAAGATGGAAGAAGGGAAGAGATGAAACTAACAACCCTAGAAGAAGACCCTCTTCTTCTTCTCTTTTACTCTCTCCTAGACACCCTATCTTGTGTTGATTATATCTCCATGACCCAAAGGTCTTTCTCTCTACTTTTTGGATGCTCCAAAGCTCTCTCAAATCTCTATGTTATTCAAAAATTTCATAAAGAAACTCATTTTATAGAGAGAGATATAATAGAGTCCTTATCTAGGTCAAATACCTAGTCAAGGTTTATCCAAACATGGCAAGATAAGGGGCGCCCAACTCTTGAGTGCCTCCTCCTTATTTTCATGCATGGACCACCAGAAAAGGGTGCACAATGTGTACCCTAAATGTCATGAAAATCTTTAAAAAAAATCTGGATAAATTCGATGCACAAAAAAAAAGAATTTTGGAATTCTAAAATTCTATCTCATAGAATTTTGAAATCCAAACTTATTCCTACTTTGATTTGATCCACAACCATTTTTCATGTATGAAAGAAGATTGGAAACCTTTTGAACATGGTAAAGACCTGGGAGAGGGCTTTTTTCACATAAAATAAGAGGGGATTGGCATGGAATAAGAGAGAGGGCATGGGGGCTTATATGGTGCAAGGTGGAATCCTAGTCTTACTAAGATTCTATCTTATGACTTATTTTAATTTGGTTTCTCAAACCAAATCAAACCAAAATTAGATCAATCTAATTAAAATAGATCTTAACCTAATTAAGAATCTAATTTAATCAGATTAAATTAGATTTAAATTAGATTTAATTTTCTAATCAAATTAGAAATTATGTTGATCCAAGTCCTAATTGAACTAGGATTAGTTTTTTTCTTGCACTTAGCTTATCCAATAAACCAATTGGATTTGATCCAATCAGGTCCAAACTAAATCTAAATAAATTATATTCAATTAGACTTAATCTCAGCCTATTGGCTTAATCAAATTAAATCAATTAGCAATCAAATTGCTAATCGATCCTCCTACAACACTTGCACTAGGTTAAATATCAATCGTATTGATCATTTAACCCTAGAATGATTCTTAATCGTTGATCAACCATCCGATCAGATCATGAACTCTAATATATGTGATCTCATAGGTTCGAACCTAAGTTGATAGTATAGAAATAAATTTTTGTACCAATCAAAGTGACCATCTAGCAATGGTACCCGACTATGGATAGGTCGAATGTGTAGAACAACATCCATAGAACCCATGTAGATATAGTTTCCATATAATTCATCTCTTTGACCAAAATGATCATAGGATACCTCAGAGTTCAACTATCAACTCTGATTAGGTTGTCCACATTGTATTTCAAAATATCAAATCCATCTGATGGATTATCCTGGCCAAAGTTTTGCTAAATTGAAATACAGTGACTCATTCTTCTCCAACTCTTAGAGTGGTCAATCCCATCTCGATCACACTCTGACTTCGCAAGTACTTGACTATGTCCAGAAGCCTTCCGTCACTAAATTAAAAATTCAGTTAGTCCAGTACCAAAGTACAGTGAGTTGCTTGCAAGTCACTGAGGTGATCTCAGGTCTAAGGGACACTTATACCTATATCCCATTAGAGACATTCTCGACAGCAGAATGCTCTGGAGTTGGTCACGTTCAATGATGATGTACCTTTATATCTCACTTGTATGCCATACCAGTATCTCCACACTCCTTGATTAAGAGGACAACCAACCCATATGGCCTACAGTGACCTATGCTCGATAGAAGCTGTCATCCTTATTAACAACCTATCATTTGGTCATGAACAGTTTTAAGGACTAATCGATAAATCCTCTCTTTATCGAATCTAAATAGTCCTAAGGACTTCATCATAACAATGGAGTTCATTAGAAGATGAATTCTTATGATGAAAATGCAAAATATATTTTATTTATTAACAAATCAATTACCATACAAGTTTGCTCAACCATCAACAGGTTGACGATTGGTTTTTGGGACACATTTTCCAACAACTCCCACTTGTCCTAAAGTCACTCGGCACAGTATCTAATACCCATCTTCAACTTGTGGTTGTCGAACTCCTTTATCGCCAGGGCTTTAGTGAAGGGGTCGATCAGGTTTTTCTTTCCATTGATCTTCTGAAGGTCGTGTCACCTCGATCCACGATCTCCCGGACTAGGTGGAAGCGGTGCAAAATATGCTTCGTCCGTTGGTGTGCTTTGGGTTCCTTCGCCTGAGCTATGGCACTAGTGCTGTCGCAGTAGAGCTGGATCGAACCATCGAGGGAGGGTGCTACTCCGAGCTTGGTGATGAATTTTCTCATCCACACAGCTTCCTTCGAGGCATCCGATGCTGCGATGTACTTTGCCTCACAAATAGAATCTGCCACAGTATGCTGCTTGGAACTCTTCTAGTAGATAGCTCCACCATTTAGAACAAAGATATAACTTGACACGCTTTTGCTGTCATCATGGTCAGATTGAAAGCTAGAGTCTGTGAACCCCACAAGTTTTAGATCTGACTCGCCATAAACCAACCATTGGTCCTTAGTATTTCTCAAATACTTAAGGATTGCCTTAACCATTTTTCAGTGGTTTTCTCCAGGATCAGATTGGTATCTACTCACTACGCCTAGTGAGTATGCCACATCTGGTCTTGTACATATCATGGTGTACATGATAGATCCCACGATCGAAGCATATGGGACTCTACTCATATGCTCTCTTTCTTCAGGAGTTGTCAGACAATCCTTCTTAGAGAGAGAAATTCTATGGCCTATCGGTAGATAGGCCTTCTTGAAATTCTCCATGCTGAACCTCTTCAGCACAGTGTCTATGTACGTGGTATGGGATAACCCAAGCATCTTTTTAGATCTATCCCTATAGATCTTCATCCCTAGGATGTAGGATGCTTCACCCAAGTCCTTTATGAAGAATTATGATGACAACCAAACTTTTATTCCTTGTAGTACGGGGATGTCATTCCCGATTAAGAGAATGTCATCCACGTACAAAACAAGAATACCACAACTGGATTATTTGTCCATTTATAGATGTAGGGCTCTTCTCCATTCTTGACGAAGCCATACGTTTTGATCACCTTATCAAAATGTATGTTCCAACTCCGAGAAGCTTGCTTCAATCCATAAATGGATCTCTGAAGCTTGCACACCTTGGACTCATCTGTGGATGTAAACCCCTCAGGTTGTATCATATACACCTCTTCGGTCAGCTCTCCATTCAGGAAAGCTGTCTTTACATCTATTTGCCAGATCTCATGATCCAGATGGGCAGCTATTGCAAGCATTATCCGAATAGATTTGAGCATTGCCACAGGAGAAAACATCTCGTCATAGTTAATACTATAATGTTGACGATATCCCTTAGCAACCGATGGGCTTTATAGGTCTCCACCTTTCCATCTGTGCCCCTTTTTCCTTTTGAACACCCATTTACACCCAATGAGTTTAACCCCTTTAGCTGGGTCAACCAATGTCCATACATCGTTGACCTTCATGGACTCCATTTCGGATTTCATGGCTTCAAGCCATTTCTCGGAATCAGATCTCTGCATTGCATCCATATAGATGATCGGATCCTCATCGTTCTCATCGAGTTCGATGAGATCACCATTCTGGACTAAAAAACCATAGTATCTGTCCGACTGATGCGGTACTCTATCGGATCGCCTTAATGGTGTAGGTACATTAGGCTCCGAATCTGATCTAATCCAATTTGACTCAGATTCAGCTATTGGTGTCGGTCCTTCTACCTGTTGAACTTCATCAAGTTCAACCTTAAAGACAACGGTTCCTTCACCAAGGAACTCCTTTTCTAAAAAGATTGTCTTAAGGCTAACGAACATATTTTGTTCATCAGCATGGTAGAAAAAATATCCTTTGGTCTCTTTGGGGTACCCGATGAATGTGCATTTATCAAACCTAGGTCCAAGTTTGTTTGTGACTAATCATTTGACATAGGTCGGGCACCCCCAGACCCTAAGGTGTGAAAGTGATAGCTTACGCCCTGTCCATATCTCATATGGAGTCTTAATTACAGACTTACTTGGAATCCTATTTAACAGATAATAGATCGATTCGAGTGCATATCCCCAGAAGGATATCGGCAAGCTGGCAAAACCCATCATGGATCGAACCATATCTAACAGAGTTTGATTTCTCCTTTCAGACACACCATTATGCTGTGGTGTTTCTGGAGGAGTCCATTGGGAGAGAATCCCATTCTCTCCTAGATATGTGAGAAACTCACTAGAAAGATATTCTTCTCCTCGATCAGATCGAAGAGTTTTAATACTCTTCCTAATTTATTTTTCTACTTCACTTCGGAATCATTTGAACATTTCAAATGAATCCGACTTATGTTTCATCAGATAGATATATCCATATCTGGATAGATCATCCATGAAAGTTATGAAGTAGAAATATCCACCTCTAGCACTTGTCCTCATGGGCCTGCATACATCAGTATGTACTAGGCCTAAGAGCTCAGTAGCTCTCTCACTTTTTCCAGTAAAAGGTGACTTAGTCATTTTATCAAGAAGATAGGACTCACAGATTGGAAGTGATTCACAATCACTGACTTCGAGGATTTCCTCTTGAGTCAACCTGTTTATTCTGTTCTTGTTTATATGACCTAGCCTACAGTGCCATAAGTAGATATCTGACATACTATCTAATCTAGGGTGCTTGCCAGTTGAATAGACTACATTAACAGGTTGTGATAACATATACACACCATTATTCAAATATCCATAAAAAATAGTAACACCATTCATAATAATATTACAAACTTATTTCTTTATTAAAATTTCATAATCATTTTTGACCAGAAGGCCTACAGAAATAATATTTTAAAAAAAATTGGGACAAAAATGGCAATCATTAAGAACAACTATATGGGATTCAAATATAAGTTTCAAGATTCTTAATGCTAGAACTGGAACTGATCTTCCATCTCCAACATTCAGGAACCTCTTACCTTGCTCGAATCTCTTATTGACCTACAACCCCTGTAATGAATTACAAATATGGTAAGGGCTACTGGTATCCAATACGCAGTCAGTTATATCACAAATAGAGAAATTACAAGGAGTTATCATATAAATACCTTGCCCAGCTACAACTTCTGCTTCCTCTGCCTGTTCAGGTCCAGAAGGCAATGTACTGGGGACAGTTCCTCTTTCAGTGCCCCTGCTTCTTGCAAAAGAAGCATTCAGCTTGACTCTTATCGGGCTTAATCTTTTTGGTTTGGCCCTGCACTGATGTCCCAACCTGAACTTGCACCTTTTTCACTTTCTTTTTCTTGTTCTTCTTCCTTTTTTTAAAGGGTCGAGAACCAGAAGATGAACCTCCCACTAAGTTTACCAACTCCTTGTGGAGTTGGTGATCCTTCTCAAAGTTCTGAAGCAACCCCAATAAGCCGTGGTAGTTCACTTCAGGCTTTATGATTCTATAATGAGTGAGGAATGGGAGATAAGACTTGGGCAGCGAGTTTAATATTGCATCTTTCCTAAGCTGCTCATGCAAGGAAAAGCCGAGCTTGCTCAATTGTTCCATCAGCTCGATCATATACAATACATGATCAATGACAGAGGCACCATCCCGCATTTTGATGTTGAAGATGGTACAACTAATTTTGTGCCTCTCTACGTCATTGGGTGTACCAAAGGCATCCTCCAACACTTGAAGCATGTCCTTTGGCTGAGCCATCTCGAATCTATGACTGAACTTATCGCTCATGGTAGCCAGCATGATACAGCATACTGTGGTTCGATCACTGAGCCACTTCTGGTAAGTGTCTCTGACTGTTCCACGTGCATTGGTAGCTGGCTCCTCAAGTGCATGATCTATTATCACATATAGGATCCGTTCATGCTCCACGACTATCTTCAACTTTCGATACCAGCTACCGAAGTTGGATCCCACCAACTTATCATTGTCTAACAATGATCGGAGTGATAGGAAAGTGGCCATGTCTGCACCAAAGAAAATCATAACCTAATTAGTAATTTATTCATTAAACCTAAAGATTTGGACTTTAATCAAAAGGTTTCTCCCACTATTTTATTCGAATTGTAGCCTCTACCTCTAATTCGAGGAATTACCCTAATTTCTTAGTGGGTACTAGAATCCACTTAGACTGCACACAAGCCCAACTTTGGTTGGCCAACCCATGTACATCTAAGGGTAGGTTCATAACCAATTGTTTCTCTAAATAATTGCTAGTAATTTTAATTTTGCCCCAAAAACCTAATCAGTAGGCTTTGGCCTCCACTGTAAGGATCCGGTTAGGTCCAACCATTAACATGACCATACTTGGTGCATCTAACTAACGAATGATTAAGCCCAACTTTGGTTGGCTCACCTAACCACCATTAGAGAGACACTTCCAAGTCATCATATGATGAGTAATAATTTCATTAGTCAACAAGCACCAGGCCTTTGGGTGTGCAATGGTTATTGAGTTAATGGACTTATTATCAAACACCTTAATGGGAGGCTATGACTCAGTTATCTTCATAACTTTATATTTTAAGGACCTAATAATTTTAGAGGATTTAAATGATTTAAAGGATGAGGTCAGATGAACCAGCTTATCATGATCCTCCCACTGGCTTCACCAAGTCAGCTTAAGGGAGACCATTAAAAGGGCTGGTCTAGGAGCACCTAAATCAGTCACACTGATTTACTTAGCTGACATGGGTCAGCTCGAATAGTTAAGTGATCCGATCAAAATATAATTTCACCAAGAGGCCAGGTAAGTTCGATCAGTGGGAGGATCGGCCAAAGCTTGTCTTAGACACCATCAAAAATGGCCAGGTAAGCGGGCTCCAATTAAAAACCACCGGTCTGGTTTATCTTAGACACCAACTGGTTTAATTAGTTTTGATTAGATCAACCTAACAATTCATGCTAGATCACTTAGCCAAGAATCAAGTCCATTTGGTTCTTGTTAAAGATATAGACTTGACCAACTACAACTATTATAATTGATCTAGAGAAATTCTTGACCTAATCTAAGACAACAATTAATTAGATTTAGTCAATTCTCTAATTAAGTCCATCTTTAATCTAACCACAGGTCTAACCCAATTAATGGACCTAATTCCCACTAACCCATTAACCCAATGTGTTATGGTTTGTGTCTTAGGTTCTTCAATTCACAATCATAAAACCTAATCAAACAACTTCTTAATTCTTAATTAAGTTTTGGGCTGAGGGTTGGGTTTGGTTTTTCGAAAATAATTTTTATATTTGTAAAATAATTTTACAATATAGTTCTACCAACCATATTGCATGTTTGATTCATAATCAAGATGCAAATGAAATAAACATGAAACTACGTTAGATCTAATATAAACAGGTTCATGTAATTGAAATAATTTTAATTTTAAATAATTTCTTTGCACAAAAATTATTAACAAAGAGATTTTATTTTAGATTTAAATATCTTTTAAATTTAATAAATTATAAATTTAATCTAGATCATATCTAATAAATTTATGAATAAAGATAGATCTACACGAACTAGGACAACCTTTGCATTGTAAGGGGTAAACCTTACAGTAGGACAACCTTGTAGTTCGTGATTGATCTAAAATTTTAATTTCAGATTTAATAATCAGATTATAAATTAGATCTAATCTAAAAAATAATCTAAGCATGTATAAATAATCATGTAATAAACAATCTGACTCTGATACCAATTGAAGGAACTAGATCTAGGGTTTCAAGGTTAGATCTTGAAACTTTTTCAAGATCAGGCAGTGGAAGACTAAAATAAATCAAATTTTTTTTTTTTAAATCAGAAAATTCTTAGATCTAAAATTCTATTACATAATTATTACATGGTAGTAAATCATAAATTAAAATATATATAGAGCATGAACTATATGTTGATCATATCAACATGTTTCTATACTACATCTAATGTATGTATTAAATAATAGATCGGATCTATTACCTTGCAAGTTAGTTGTTCTAACCTTATTGATCTGGGCTTGAGGATGATGTTGCAAACTGCACATACATCCGGTCTTTAGGAGTCATCCATACAAGCCCACGAATCTCGATCAGAAGTCCTGCTTTAGGAAATCAGCACCGTATGCTAGTATTGTGCTGATCCTTCTTCGATGGTTGATCAGGTGCCTCCTTCTTCTTGATTTGGGCTCTTCCAAAGATGATAAGTAAGAGGAGGAGTTTTAGATCTGAGACGCTCTCATAAAACTCAAGATGGAGGAAGGAAAGAGATGAAACTAACAACCCTAGAAGAAGACCCTCTTCTTCTTCTCCTTTACTCTCTCCTAGACACCCTGTCTAGTGTCTATTATATCTCCATGGCCCAAAGGTATTTCTCTCTAATTTTTAGATGCCCCAAAGCTCTCTCAAATCTCTATGTTATTCAAAAATTTTATAAAGAAACTCATTTTATAGATAGAGATATGATAGAGTCCTTGTCTAGGTCAAATACCTAGTCAAGGCTTATCCAAACATGGAAAGATAAGGGGTGCCCAACTCTTGGGTGCCTCCTCCTTATTTTCATGTATAGACCACCAGCAAAGGGTGCACAATGTGTTCCCTAAATGCCACAAAAATTTCAAAATAAATTTAAATAAATTCGGTACCAAAAAGAAAGAGTTTTGGATTTCTAAAACTCTATCTCATAGAATTTTGAAATCCAAACTTATTCCTATTTTGATTTGATCCACAACTACTTTCCATGTATGAAAGAAGAGAGGAAACCTTTTGGACATGGGAAAGACCTGGGAGAGGGCTTTTGTCACACAAAATAAGATGGGATTGGTGTGGAATAAGAGAGAGGGCGTGGGGGGGCTTATGTGGCGCAAGGTGGAATCCTAGTCTTACTAGGATTCTATCTTATGACTTGTTTTAATTTGATTTTTCAAACCAAATCAAACCAAAATTAGATCAACCTAATTAAAATAGGTCTTAACCCAATAAAAAATTTAATTTAATCATATTAAATTAGATTTAAATCTGATTTAATTTTCTAATCGAATTAGAAATTAGGTTGACCCAAGTCCTAATTAAACTAGGACTAGTTTTTTTCTTGCACTTGGCTTATCCAATAAACCAATTGGACTTGATCCAATCAAGCTCAAACCAAATCTAAATAAATCATATTCAATTAGACTTAATCTCAGCCTATTGACTTAATCAAATTAAGTCAATTAGCAATCGAATTGCTAATCGATCCTCCTGCAACACTTGCACTAGGTTAAATGTCAATCGTATTGATCATTTAACCCTAGAATGATTCTTAATCGTTGATCAACCATCCGATCAGATCATGAACTCTAATGTGTGTGACCTCATAGGTTTAAACCTAAGTTGGTAGCATAGAAATAAATTTTTGTACCAATCGAAGTGACCATCTAGCAATGGTACCCGACGATCGGATAGGTCGAATGTGTAGAACAATATTCTTAGAACCCATGCGGATATAGTTTCCATATAATTCATCCCCTTGACCAAAATGATCATAGGATATTTTAGAGTTCAACTGTCAACTCTGATTAGGTTGTCCACATTGTATTTAAAATATCAAATCCATCTAATGGATTACCCTGGCCAAGATTTTGCTAAATTGAAATACAGTGACTCATTCTTCTCCAACTCTTAGAGTTGTCAATCCCATCTCGATCACACTCTGACTTCGCAAGTACCTGACTATGCCCAGAAGCCTTTTGTCACTAAATTAGAAATTCAGTTAGTCCAGTACCAAAGCACAGTGAGTTGCTTGCAAGTTACTGAGGTGATCTCAAGTCTAAGGGATACTTATACCTATATCCCATCAGAGACATTCTCGACAGCAGAATGCTCTAGAGTTGGTCACGTTCAATGATGATGTACCCTTATATCTCACTTGTATGCCATACGATTGTCTCCACACTCTTTGATTAAGAGGACAATCAATCCATATGACCTACAGCGACCTATGCTCAATAGAAGCTGTCGTCCTTATTAACAGCCTATCATTTGGTCGTGAACAGTTTTAAGGACTAATCGATAAATCCTCTCTTTATCGAATCTAAATAGTCTTAGGACTTCATCATAACAATGGAGTTCATTAGAAGATGAATGCTTATGATAAAAATACCAAATTATTTTATTTATTAACAAATCAATTATCATACAAGATTGCTCAATCGTCAACAGACTAACGATTGGTTTTTGGGATACATTTTTCAACACTGACAAGTGGCTCAACACCATGAAATTCGAAATGGACTCTATGTATGCCAACCATGTATGGACTTTGGTTGATGTATTGAGGGTGTGACCCCAATAGGCTACAAATAGGTCTTCAAAAAGAAGATTAGAGCAGATGGACAGGTAGAGACCTATAAGGCCAGACTTTTGGCAAAAAAATTTAGACAAAAATAAGGTATTGGCTATGAACAAACTTTTTCGTCGGTAGCCATGCTGAAGTCTATTCGGATAATGCTTGCTATTGCAGCATACCATGACTATGAGATCTGGCAGATGGATGTCAAGACTGCCTTCTTCAATGAAAACCTTGAGGAAGAAGTCTTTGTGACTCAGCTAGAGGGATTTGTCTCTAGTGAGAGAGTAAATCAGGTATGCAAGCTGAATAGATCTATTTATGTATTGAAGCAAGCATCGAGGAGCTGGAACATCTATTTTGATGAGACCGTCAAATTGTTTGGCTTTATCAAAAATATTGACGAACTTTGTGTGTATAAGAAGACTAGTGGGAGTGCTATTATCTTCCTAGTTTTGTATGTGGATGACATATTGCTCATTGGGAATGATATTTCGATGTCACAATCGGTCAAAACTTGGCTATCACAAAAGTTTTCTATGAAAGACTTGGGTGAGGCATCCTATATACTTAGTATTAAGATCTATAGGGATAGATCGAATAGGATGTTAGGCTTGTCTCAGTCTAGGTACATTGACCTTGTATTGAAGAGGTTCAACATGGAGGAAAGTAAAAGAGGTTACTTGCCCATAGGTTATGACATACAACTATTTAAGAAACTATCTCCTAAGACACTTAAAGAAAGAAATAGAATGAGTTCTATTCCTTATGCTTCGACTGTAGGATCAATAATGTATGTTATGTTATGTACCAGACCTGATGTTGCTTTTGCCTTGGACATTGTAAGCATATTTCAAGCTGATCCCAAAGAGGATCATTAGAAAGTTATGAAAAACATACTCAAGTACTTGAGAAGGATGAGATATTTTTTTGATATATGGTGGATCTAATTTAAAACTGGAAGGTTATACCGATTCTAATTTTCAATCTGATCCAGATGATAGCAAATCCATATCTGAATATGTGTTCACCTTGTATGGTGTCGTAATAAGTTGAAATAGTTTCAAACAACAAACGGTTATTGACTTAGTCACTGAGGCTGAGTATATTTCTGCAAGTGAGGCTACTAAGGCCGTTTGGATAAAAAAATTCATCACAAAATTAGGTGTGGTTCTAGAGATTGAACAATCAGTGTCCCTTTATTGTGATAATCGTGGGACAGTTGCTCAAGCCAAAGAATCAAGGTCTCATCATAAATCTAAGCACATCCTAAGACAATTCCACCTCGTTCAGGAGATTATCGAAAGATGCGATGTGATCATGGAATGAGTTCACACCAAGAATAATATAGCGGACCCATTCACTAAGGCCTTATCAATGCATCAATTTGACCACCATCTTGATAGCATGGGCATCAAGTATAGGGGTGATTAGCTTTAAGTGCAAGTGAGAGTTTGAAAGAATAATGCCCTACAATCCAATCACAAATGGGATGCGATAGGGTATTTTTGTAATTTATCTTCCAAACTCATATAAATTGATATTTATATTATTAATAAAATAGGTATTTTTGATTCATTATATGCTGTATCTTGTTAATTTTAAGATTATAATGAACCCCATAGATCTAGGCAATGGTTTAAGAATCATGATGAGATCACACTAGTGAGATCTAATTCTTTGATAGTCTTGATCTAAAATATTCTTAGTCGTTAGTACATTGAGTCAGAGATTGATAATATCGGTAAGACTGGCATGTCCTATGTATGCTCAGGAATGAGGGTGGTTGATCTCACAACCACTTGTGTGGTGACACTAATATAAAGATATAGGTGCTCATTAGAGAATGAGTTCACTGAATTGATCTATGAGAGAATATCAGATAGAGTCTTATTTACATGTCAACTAATGATTCTCTAGTGAGAGTTGTATAAGTGATCCTTAGATCTGAGGTCACCTGGTACCTTGTGTACATGGATCCATATTTTGGTTCACTACCTAGCTTGATTGTTTGATCCTTGTATGGGGTGTTCTGGATATGGTGAAATATGTATGAAGGTTGTGACTGATCAATAAGAGATCAGTCACTTCTAATAAAGAAAGCGAACATCCTATGTGATCTTATAGGATGATGATTCTGAAAGTCTTTGGCTAAAGTAGGATGATAATTAGAAAAAATTTTTAATATATTATCCACTGAATCATCACCTTCTGATCGAGATATATAATGTTAAGTGATTGGGTTTGACATATTTCTATGCCTAAACTCATCTGGAATGTTGTTTGACTGAAGGATTGAATTACATGAGAACTTATCACTGAAGGATATTTTGATAATATTTTATCAAAATTTTAAATCTTTCAGATAGTCATGATACATTGCTAGATATCTATCTTGACTTATGGATTTATCAAAATTAAAAGAGTTTAATTCTAGAGTCAATTTGAAAGAGTCCAAGTTGATTGGGACTCTTCGGATGATCTAATCTCATCGGATTAGGGTTACGTCGAAAGTCTGGGTCCACTGCTGGCTAGATTTGAAACCCAATGGGTCACATACATTAGGATTTAGTCTTGATCTGATCTAGTTAAAGTTAAATATAAATTTTATGGGTTAATTTGATATGCTAGCAAATTGTATTAACCCAAGTTCCCAAATTGGTTTAGATCAAATTGTTTGAGCTAACCTAGACCAGTTGGCTTTGACCCAATGGGATTTGGTCAATTTGGATTGGATCCTTATCCAACTTGAAAAAAATTCAAATGGAGAAGGAGTCCTCCACATCCACCAAAAGTGATAGCAAAAAATAAATGCCGCCCACCTTAAATTGGCATGAGAAATGGAGAGTCCTTCTCAATTAAGGCTCTTAACTATTACGCGTTACCTTAAATTCCTGATCAGTTCTCCTATGATTTGATACCAAATTTAATTTAGATTTTTATGGCACATAGAAAATTGAGAGTCCTTCTACTCCAAGTATTTAAATCATTAAAAATTCACTTGGTGAATTTATTTGGCATGTGGGAATTTGTAGTGCCAAAGATTGGCGCCCCATGGTCTTATGTGATGTCCCTTGGTCCCCTATTTATAGGGAATGCCCCAGATAGTTTTTGGTAGTAATTTTTAGCTAAGACTAAGAGAGCAGACATGGTAAACATAAAAAAAAATCTAAAAATAATCTGAGGAAAAAAAGAAAAAATTTGAGTGGCAAATGTTGCAACTAAGATGGTGAGATTTTCAGCAAGTGTTGCTTGAGTACCCTAAGATTTGATTTTTTCATGTGTTGAAGCTAAAAATTAAATCCTAGGTTGTATGATATCTGAAGAGTATCTTCTAGGTGTCATTCTGGTGGTGAGATTGAAAGCAACTGGGCTTTGGTCCGATCATCATGCAAGTTCGAAAGACAAGGCTGCGATAGCGCACCAGTTAGGAAAGACTTTGGCCAACTTCCATATAGATCACCGTTGGAGGACTTCTACCTTGAGGTCTTGTGGAAAGCATCAATGTGCTACTTTTTTATATTGATTAAAGTATAAATTTCTATCTCTTTGTATGCTTAAATTTGCTTTGATCATGATCGGCAAAGTGATTCTAGGGTTTTGCGTTCGGCTCCATAGTTTTATTTCATAAGGTTATTGATTTGCTTGTTTAAAAATTTTTAAAAATTACTTTCTACTATGTGGCCAAAACCCAACACTCTTGTATTGTGATGAAGTATTTAGAACTATGTTAGTGTGCGATAAAGAGAGGATTTATCATATAGTTCTTAAATATGTTTGCGATCAAATGATACGTCATTACAGGACAATAACGTTTATCGAGTGAAGATCGTTGAGTATCATATGGGTTGGTTATTCTCATAACCAAAGAGTATGGTAATACTAGTATGGCATACAAATGAGATATAAGGATATATCATCATTGAACAAGTGACTCACCTATTGAATATTTTGCTGTCAAGAGCTGCTCGTGAAACACATGGGTATAAGTGTCCTTCAGACCTGAGATCACCATAGTGACTTGCAAGCAACTCATTGTGCTTTGGTGCCGGACTATCTAAATTTTTAATGCAGTGATGGAAGGCTACTAGGTACAGTCAAGTACTTACAAAGTCTGTGTGTGGATCAAGATGGGATTGATCCCTCCAAATTATTGAAATTGATGTATTGCTATATTTCAATTTAGCAAAGCCTTGGTCAGGATAATCCATGAGATGTGTTGGGTATAAAAATACCTCCCAACCGAAGTTCATGACAGGAGTGACCCTTCGGGGATTCTACCGACTTTTGACCTTCGATGATATCTTTCCGAACCTCTCTGGCGGCCGAGCCTCTGCAATACTTTCAAGTTTTGCCGACGGATAAGCCCCCACCAGCGTCGATCGGATTCTTCACGACGGACGGACTCCACCCAAGTTTCTATGATGATCGACCACCTTCTAGACTGCATCCGGACTCCTACGGAGCCGGACTTCACCCACGACTTCAATTACAGATAGACTTCGTCCGGACTCCTGCGGGAGCTGGACTTCATCCCCGACTCCGGCTACAGGAAGACTTTGCCCGGACTCCTACGGGAGCCAGACTTCGTCTCTGACTTCAATTGCAGGTAGACTTCGCCCGGACTCCTATGAGAGCCGGACTTTGTCCCTGACTTCAATTGCAGGTAGACTTCGTCCGGACTCCTACGGGAGCTGGACTTCGCCCCTGACCTCAATTGCAGGTAGACTTCGTCCGGACTCCTACGGAAGCCGGACTTCATCCCTGACTTCAATTGCAAGTAGACTTCGTCCGGACTCCTACGGGAGCTGGACTTCACCCCCGACTTCAATTGCAGGTAGACTTCGTCCGGACTCCTACGGGAGCCGGACTTCGTCCCCGACTCCAGCTGCAGGAAGACTTCGCCCGGACTCCTACGGGAGCCAAACTTCGTCCCCGACTCTGGCTGCTGGAAGACTTCGCCCGGACTCCTACGAGAGCCAGACTTCATCCCCGACTTCAATTGCAGGTAGACTTCGCCCAGACTCCTACGGGAGTCGGACTTCATCCCCGACTTCAATTGCAGGTAGACTTCGTCCGGACTCCTACGGGAGCCGGACTTCGTCCCTGACTCCGGCTGCAGGAAGACTTCTCCCGGACTCCTACGGGAGCCAGACATCATCCCCGACTCTGGCTACAGGAGACTTCGCCCGAACTCCTACGGGAGCCAGACTTCGTCCCCGACTTTGGCTGCAGGAAGACTTCGCTCGGACTCCTACAGGAGCCAGACTTCATCCCCGACTCTGCCTGCAAGAAGACTTCGCCCGGACTCCTACGGGAGCCGGACTTCATCCCCGACTCCGGCTGCAGGAAGACTTCGTCCGGACTCCTACGGGAGCCGGACTTCATCCCCGACTTCAACTGCAGGTAGACTTCATCCGGACTCCTACGGGAGCCAGACTTTGTCCCCGACTTGAATTGCAGGTAGACTTCGTTCGGACTCCTACAGGAGCCGGACTTCATCCCCGACTTCAATTGCAGGTAGATCTCACCCCGAACTCCTACAAGGGTCGGACATCGAGCTTCTATTGCAAGCGACCCACTCCGAGTTTCCGCTGCAAACGATCTACTTCAAATTTCTACCATGAGCGGTCCGTGCCGGATTCCCACCGTAAGCCTTCACCTGAGCTTCCATTATGGATGAATTCCTTTCGGATCTCTGTTGCAGACAGGCCTTGGCCGAGACTCCTCGATAAATGATCCCCATCCGGGCTTCTACGGAGATCGGACTCCGACCGAACTTCTATAAGTGGGCAAATGCCGTGCTCACAGAATCCAGTAGCTGGACCCCTCCGACGAATGAACCTCTCCAGTGCCATCCAGCATCTATCACCGATCGACCCTCTGTCGAAGTCTGTGCGAAACCGGATGGCGTCCGCGAAAATCCTCTGACTGAGCTCCCACAGCAAGTGGTCCTCGCCTGCAGCCTAACGCCCAAGGCACCCAACAGGATTTGCAACATCCGAGCTCCTCTCGGATGAATGGCTACCTCTCTCCGTCAGGCACCTCAACCAAACTTCAACCGGCAGGCCCGGACTCCCTGGCAGCCCACAGTAATGGCCACGACTCTGCTCCGCTTCCTACAACGGATCCAACGCAGCTCCATCACCCCCTGGCAGGCCTCAGTAACGGCCACGACTCTGCTCCACTTCCTGCGACGGATCCCACACGGCTCCATCACTCCCTGGCAGACCACAGTGACGACCACGACTCTGCTCCACTTCCTACGATGGATACCGCATGGCTCCTCCACCCTCTGGCAAGTCACGACAACGGACGCCGCTCCACTCCCCGCAACAGACTCCACGTGGCAGGTCCCGATGATGGCCATGATTCCACTCCAGTACTCTTCACAACAAACTCTTTCTGACCCCGAGCGGCCTACTGCCAGACGGTTACAAACATCGCTATCAGTCTGTTGCACCCTCTGCCTATAAAAGGGGGACCCCAGATACGTTATTCTTTAGCTCTAATTTCTATCCCAAAATTTTGCTAAAATTTTTGTTCGAGCACTCCATTCTTGTTGAGGCAGAGAACTGACTTGAGCATCGGAGGGTCTTGCCGGAGCACCCCCAACTCCAGTTTAGACTTCCTTTGCAGGTCCCGGTGGCGATCGCGACTCCCTCGACTCCAGCTTCTCCGACGTAGGCAGATTTTTGCTCCAACAGGATTGACGCTAGAGGAAGGGCTTGTGTCTTCGCAGTACCCTTATTCTTAAAGGAACGCTCAATGGGACCGCCTCCGGTCATCTTTTCCGACATCCACTCCTCCTTCCCACACTAGGTCTTTGCCCGATGCCTCCCCGCAAAGCATCCATGCGGCATCCATGGCCTCTACAGCCAGATCTCAGGCTCCGACCTCACCTCCAGTTTCTCAGCCTCCTCCCCCTCCTCCGGCAATGGCGGTTGGCGCGAAACAATTTGACCTGCTGGTGCAGCAGGTCAGAGGCCTCACTGAAGATGTGCAGGCCATACAACAGCAGCAGCAGCCACAGGCATCAATGCGACTAGAGAGAGCATCATCAGAACTTTAAAATTCGATGGTAGGACGGGCCACTTGGGCCAGCCACCCCATCTTTCCTGAAAAGATGAATCCAAGGGTGGAGAGCCCTCAGTCAGATCATGATTCCACCCCTAGAAGATCTCTACCTCCATTCTACCAGAAGACCCTCGAGACCCGTAGTTGAGAGGATTTTCTGGATCGGAGGCTCCAGGAGATGAACCGGTGGATTGAAGAACTCCACCATGCTCCACCCGCTTATGGTGAGGATATTTATACTGACCCTCCCTTTTCTCAAATGATCATGCAGGAACCCATCCCGTCGAACTTCAAACTCCCTCAGTTTGAGAGCTACGACGGGACTTCGGACCCAGTTGACCACCTGGAGGCCTTCCGGAGAATGATGCTGCTTCATGGCGTGCCCGACACCATCCTGTGTCGAGCTTTCCCATCCACCTTGAAGGGAGCGGCGAGAAATTGGTACTCGGTGCTAAAGCCGGGCACCATCTTTTCCTTTGATCAGATGAGCCACCAGTTTGTGGCCCATTTTGTTAGCAGCCGGCATCCCCGGAGGGGTTCGAAGTCCCTCATCAATATCAAGCAGAGGGAGGGGGAGTCCATTTGGGCTTACGTCAACCATTTCAATATCGCCGCATTGGAGGTCCGAAACTTGGACCAATCGGTCGCGATGGCTGCTCTGAAAGGTGGCCTTCAGAAGAATAACCTTCTATTCTCCCTGGAAAAGAAGTACCCCAGGGATTTTGCTAATTTGTTGGCTCGGGCTGAGGGGTACGCCCGAGCAGAAGAAGCCTTCAAGATGAAGGATGAGGAGACCGCGAGAGAGCGACAGGCGGGAGACTTGAGTAAGCCCGCAGTCGAGAAAGGGGCGAGAGAAGCTCGGCCGCGTTCTCGGACTCCCCCCGGGCACAAGCACGCCCAGACTCCTCCCCAAGCGTGCAGACAGAGAAGCTCGGAGCATCGAGTCCACCGGGGGTCTCCCCTAGGGAGATTTTGTAGCTATGCCCCCCTCAACGCATTGAAGACCCAGGTGCTGATAAAAGTCAGAGAGCAGCTCCCAAGGCCAGAAAGGATGCGCACGCACCCCGAGAAGCACAATCCTAATAAGTTCTGCCTCTACCATCATGACCACGGCCATGACACAAGGAATGCATTCAGCTCCGAGACGAGATCGAGAAGCTCATCAGATGAGGTCGGCTCGACAGGTTCATTCGACGTCAGCCTGAGGGTAGAGAGGATCGACCAAGGGCCTTGCCGCAGCCTGAACCGTCGAGGAGGGAAGAGCAGCTCAGAGATCGGCCTCCAATTGGGATCATCAACTCCATCTCCGGAGGACCTTGACAGGAAGCAGACCTTCTACAGCCCTGGAATTTGAAAAACTTGTAAATGTATTGCGAACGATCCCGCTTTAAATAAAGATTCCTTCCAGACTTGCACATCTTTCCCTTTTTGGCATAGACTTGTAATGACAGGGGACGACCCCATCGGATAATGAAAACAAACCCTAATGTGGGCAAAGTTGAAAGTCTGGTTACTTTTAGACCAGATGGGGGGAGAGGCCATATAGCGCCCATATGCGCCCCCACAACCATGTTAGGGATAGGAGGAGAACCTTGCCCTAACATGAGCAAGGTCGAAGGCCCGATTACTTGTAGACTGGATGGGGGGAGAGGCCATACAGCGCCCATATGCGCCCCCACAGCCATGATAGGGACAGGAGGAGAACCTCGCCCTAACATGAGCAAGGTCGAAGGCCCGGTTACTTTTAGACTGGATGGGGGGAGAGGCCACACAGCGCCCATATGCGCCCCCACAGCCATGTTAGGGACAGGAGGAGAACCTCACCCTAACATGAGCAAGGTCGAAGGCCCGGTTACTTATAGACCGGATGGAGGGAGAGGCCACACAGCGCCCACATGCGCCCCCACAGCCATGATAGGGACAGGAGAAGAACCTCGCCCTAACATGAGCAAGGTCGAAGGCCCGATTACTTGTAGATCGGATGGGGGGAGAGGCCACATAATGCCCATATATGCCCCCGCAGCCCTGTTAGGAACAAAAGGAGAACCTCATCCTAACCTGAGCTGAAACCGATCACATCAGAAATAGGAAAGAACCTCATCTCGACACCAATTAAGGTCTGGCCATTCAAGACCCGGCAAGAAAGAAGAAAACCTTCTCGGTGACCCTTCTACGCTACCGCGACTCCGTAAAAAGCTAGGGAGAACCCTTGCCTAAAAAAAAAAAAAAAAAAAAAGAAAGGAGGGAAATGTGAAGGAATAGCGATGGGCTACCCCAGCGAAAAACAGAGGCCGAACTACACTAAAAGCACAAAGGACCTCATCTCCATGAAGGAGGAAGAGAAAGTAAGATCTACTGTCACAAACAAAAAGGCAAATCAACATGGCGATGGCTAGAAACCTCCAAGCGGTGTCGATGCCGAACCAATCAAAAGCACAAGAAACTCGGTAATGATGACCTAATACAAAGATGAACAAGGAACCTTCGAACAACATCGACATCGCACGGGACAAAAATGATAGAAGTCTGATGCACGACAATTCAACACGACGTATGGGTAAGGTAACAAAGACCTTTTCATTTCATTAGCAAAATATGCGTTACAGAGCCTGGAAGGCTGAAAAAAAGAAAAAAAAATAAAAACAAAAACAACAACAACGACAACAACAATGACAACGACAACAAACAGACAAGCGGCAAAAGAAGACACTTAGAGGGATGAAAGACAAAAAGAGCCCTAAGGGGGCCCGACTTCCTCCAACTTTGAACTTTCGGTTTCGACCCTCATCAGGGAGTGCCTTAAGCTCTCGACTTCTTCTTCCAATTCCTTCTCTCTCATTAGCATTTCCATATATCTCTGATGAAGCCGCTGGCTTTCGTTCTCTGCCTCTCGATGCTTTTTTCTCAGGACCTCAGATTCTGCCTCTGCATCCTTGACTGCCCGCTGCTTGTATACCAGCTAGATCTTCAATTGCTGCAGTTCGGCCTTCCCCTCCTCAAGGGTGACAGATAGCTCTTCTATGGTTCTTCTCAGGGATTGGAGTTCGTTGGGATCTCGAATGGGAGCAAACTGAGCTCCTTCAGCTAGCTGCCTTTGAAGGCGGGCAACCTCATCGGTCGCCATCCTGAGCTTCCCCCTATAGTTGTCCACATGCTTGCATCAGCTGGCCCGGTATGTGTTATAGCTCACCTCGACATCCTGGAGCTGTTGCTGAAGGTCAGAGAACTTCTTCGACCATTCCTGATCGCTGTCGGCCTGAGTCGAAGGCCGGGATGAGCTTCCTGCCAACTGGCTAATCTTCTCTTGTGCAGCCGATAGCTCCACTCTGAGAGAGCTGATCTTGGCAGCTTGGGCCCAAGATCGATCGCTGGCGTGCTTCTTATGTTCCTCGAGCTCCTTCTCGAAGTTTGCTTTCCTCCGACTATACTCCATGATCCCTTCACGTGGAGGTTCCAAAAGTAGGTGGCCTCCATGGTGGCCTCAGAGTGGCTCTCCCTCAACTTGCGAAGTTTGCCCTCCATCTCCTTCGCCCTTTTTGTTAAATGATAAACTTTCTTCCTCAGACGTTGGATCGTGGACTTCAGCGAAATCCCCTATGGCAGGGGAAGCACTTCGGCAGGACACTTCCATCGGGAGATAAAAGCATCAAGGCACGTCTCATTGCGGAAAGCAAAACAAAAAAAAAAAGGAGAGCAGAGTGGAGAAGCCCTCCAAAAGGAGAAACCCAATTTTATTGATTGAATATTTCTTAAAGATAAGAGGGAAAAGAAAAATTACAATAAAAGAAAAATACAAAGTCAGAGGTCTCAGACCTCTGAAATAGGAGTTGGGGAGCTCGGTGTTCCCGGAAGGGGGGCTACGGTGGCAGTAGCAGTGGGAGAGGGACCGGCTTCATCTTCAGATACCTCATCCAAGAAGCTGAGGTCGAGCTCAAGAAATTTCTTGACCACCTTCTCTTGACAGAGCTCGAATCCTTTGATGAATGCTTCTTGGCCGAGCTTGACGTTCAGATCCCTCATCTCTGCAGAGGCCTTGAACTCCTTCACCGCTAGAACCCTGGCCTCCAAGACCAGGATCAGAATTTGCTCTGTCAAATTTGCGACCTCGACCTCTACCTTCCTCACCGTCTCCTTCGAGGTCTACTTTTCTTTCTCAAGGGCCTCTTGGAGGTTGACTACCTCGGCAGCCTTTTCTTTGAGGTGAGCAACTTCGGCCCGACGACTCTCCTCCGCCTGGATGGTGTCCCTCCTCGCCCGGTTCATCGCCTCGATATTGGCAAGGAGCTGGTGCCTAATCTGCAAGGGCGGCTAGGAGGTCAGAATGGAGGTTGAGAAGCTAATCAAATGAAGGTACGAAGGGAAGGAGGAAGGTGAATCTGTTTACCTCGAGAAAGGACCCTAGGGAGTCCCAAACCCGCTGTTCGGGATCGATGCGATCAATCCTCTGGATGACTTCGGACAGGATGCAGCCATCGATCAGTCACTTTATCAGGTCCCTATCATTAAAGGGATTCTCCCCTGGCTCTCCTTCGAAATCGAGGGACTCTTCGATGGTGGCTCGGTAGCTACTCACCCTGCGGGCCACCGACTTCCTTCTCCTCCCTCTCTCAACCCCTGGCGCCTCCTCGAAGCGGACCCCCAAAGCGAGAGCCTCAGTGGGGGAACTCCTTGAAGAGGCCCGAGGAGCTGAAGGTTCGGCATCTGAAGGAACATCGACCATGGGGGCCGCCTGGGCAGGCGTGGCCGAGCTCGTCTCCTCCGTTCTGACCTTCTTTGCCGATCCGGAGGCCGCGGTGCCTTTTCTTTTGTGAGCCTTGAGGCCCCTGGCGAGCATCCGTACTGCTTCGGCGTCCATTCCTAAGAAAAAAAAAAAGAAGAGAGAGGAAAAGAGATCAGTAATGTAGTGAAAAAGGAAGAAGTGACATGTAAAAAAAAAAAAAAAGAGAGAGAGAGAGAAGAAGAGCGGGAGAAAAGAAAAGGAAATGAAAGATGGGATACTCACAGGGTCCAGGGGGCTCAAGCCGATGTTGAACAAAAACTGCTCCTTTAGAAGGTTGGGAAGGGAAGGAGTTGAGTAACTAAGAAGTTTTCGGGTGGCCTGAAGGTCGTCCTCCCCCAGGCTAGGAGCCCTATGGACAGAGTCCCTTAGGGAGCCCCAAGGGGGCAATCCCAGCCTCAAGGTCGGGCATTGGACGAAGAGGTACTTCCCCTTCCAATTGTGGATTGAAGAGGGAGCACCTTTCAGCAACCCCTTCTTGCCAAACTGGGGGAAGAAATACCACCAGTCCTTCACCGATGGGTGGTGCTTGAAGGTGTAAAAATACCTAAACAAAGAAAGAGATGGCTGAACTTCAACTACGTGGCAAAGGGAGAGGAACCCTATCAAAAACCTAAAGGAATTTGGCGCAACTGAAGCTAAAGAAATGTCTAAAAAATGGAAAAGGGCGACGACGAAGGGCGGAAGAAGAAGCTGGAGTCTGGCACGGAAGGCCTCCTGATACAGGCAGAAACGGCCAGGTGGGGGGGTGCTAGCCCGGTCGGCGGGACCAGGAAGCTCCAGATCGTACTCCGGAGGAACTCCATACTGAACCCTTATCAGTAAAGTTCATCCGGAGTCAAAGAATAGGGAATGGCACCCGACGCAAAAATCGGGCGAGGCCCAACCCTAGATGTGGGTTCGTCTACAATGTGGGGGTTCTGGGGGCTGAGGCGGACGAACTCCTGGAACCACTAGAGGCGGAGGTGCCAGAAGATATTTCAAACAAAGACCCTAAAAATCTCAAAGAAATCAGGCGGGACAAGAGGCGAAAAGTTTGCGGGGGACCAAAGCAAAGGAATGCGGTAGAAGAAAAATGAAGGAGAAAGGGCACTTAGATGGCAAGAAGAGAAACGAAAGTTCCGGGACTAACCTAGATCGCTCCGAAGGATGCAGAGGGGCGAGGACAGGGATGACTCGAAGAACGCTTAGGGCCAAGGTGGATGCCAAAGAGGGTCAGAGCTCTCGAAAAGAAGGCAGACACCGATAGAACTCTCAAGCGGAATGAGACTCTTGAAGGAGGAAAGGCGGGTTTAAATAAACCCTGGGATCCGGCGCTATAATGATCGTGGATCTCCCGAGGCCGACCCACGCTCGCCATGGTCCCACTCGCCATCGCAGGCGGCTAAAAGTGGCTGACTGCGATAGAGCCATTACTGCACCGTACCTGGGCCAATGCTCTAACGGAAATTTCGAAAGGTCCCTTCGGATCGCCTCGATTTGAAAAGACTCCAGCACGCGCGCATTAAATGCTAGAATATCTGAGGGCGATCGTGCACAGGATTCAAGGGGACAACTTTGACTGTAAAAATTTCTCTGTATTTCCTTCATTCGAAACTCAAACTCGAAAGTATGGGGACTGGTGTAGGGTATAAAAATACCCCCCAGCCGAAGTTCGTGACAGGAGTGACCCTCCGGAGATTCTACCGACTTCTGACCTTCGGCAACATCTTTCCGAACCTCTCTGGCGGCTGAGCCTCCGCAACACTCCCAAGTTTTACCGACGGATAAGCCC
This sequence comes from Elaeis guineensis, assembly GCF_000442705.2. Taxonomy (NCBI): domain Eukaryota; kingdom Viridiplantae; phylum Streptophyta; class Magnoliopsida; order Arecales; family Arecaceae; genus Elaeis; species Elaeis guineensis. Next base: position 34,291,331 of record NC_026003.2, on the reverse strand, counting down.
CCACCAGCGTCGACCGAATTCTTCACGACGGATGGACTCCACCCAAGTTTCCACGATGATCGACCACCTTCTAGACTGCATCCGGACTCCTACGGGAGCCGGACTTCGCCCCTGACTTCAATTGCAGATAGACTTCATCCGGACTCCTATGGGAGTCGGAATTCATCCCCGACTCCGGCTGCAGGAAGACTTCGCCCGGACCCTACGGGAGTCGGACTTCGTCCCCGACTTCAACTGCAGGTAGACTTCGCTCGGACTCCTACGGGAGCCAGACTTCATCCTCGACTTCAATTGCAGGTAGACTTCGTCCGGACTCCTACGAGAGCCAGACTTCACCCCCGACTTCAATTGCAGGTAGAATTCGTCCAGACTCCTATGGGAGCCGGACTTCATCCCTGACTCCGGCTGCAGGAAGACTTCGCCCGGACTCCTACGGGAGCCGTACTTCGTCCCCGACTTCAATTGCAGGTAGACTTTGCCCGGACTCCTACGGGAGCCGAACTTCATCCCCGACTTCAATTGCAGGTAGACTTCGTCTGGACTCCTACGGGAGCCGGACTTCGCCCCCGACTTCAATTGCAGGTAGACTTCGTCCGGACTCCTACGGGAGCCAAACTTCATCCCCGATGTCAATTGCAGATAGACTTCGTCTGGACTCCTACGGGAGTCGGACTTCACCCCCGACTTCAATTGCAGGTAGACTTCGTTCGGACTCCTACGGGAGCCGGACTTCATCCCCGACTCTGGCTGCAGGAAGACTTCGCCTGGACTCCTACGGGAGCCGAACTTCATCCCCGACTCCGGTTGCAGGAAGACTTCGCCCGGACTCCTTCGGGAGCGGACTTCGTCTCCGACTTCAATCGCAGTAGACTTCGCCCAGACTCCTACGGGAGCCAGACTTCATCCCGACTTCAATTGCAGGTAGACTTCGTCCGGACTCCTACGGGAGCCGGACTTCATCCCCGACTCTGGTTGTAGGAAGACTTCGCCCGGACTCCTACGGGAATCGGACTTCATCCCCGACTCTGGCTACAGGAAGACTTCGCCCGGACTCCTACGGGAGTCGGACTTCGTCCCTGACTCCAGCTGCAGGAAGACTTTGCCCGAACTCCTACAGGAGTCGGACTTCGTCCCCGACTCCGGCTGCAGGAAGACTTCGCCCGGACTCCTACTGGAGCCAGACTTCATCCCTGACTTTGGCTACAGGAAGACTTCGTCCGGACTCCTACGGGAGCGGACTTCATCCCCGACTTCAATTGCAGGTAGACTTCGTCCAGACTCCTACGGGAGCCGGACTTCGTCCTCGACTTCAATTGCAGGTAGACTTCGTCCGGACTCCTACGGGAGCTGGACTTCGTCCCCGACTTCAATTGCAGGTAGATCTCACCCCAAACTCCTACAAGGGTCAGACTCCGAGCTTCTATTGCAAGCGACCCACTCCGAGTTTTCACTGCAAATGATCTACTTCAAATTTCTACCATGAGCGGTCCGTGCCGGATTCCCACCATAAGCCTTCACCTGAGCTTCCATTATGCATGAATTCTTTCGGATCTCTGTTGCAGACAGGCCTTGGTCGAGACTCCTCGACAAATGATCCCCATCGAGCTTCTACGGAGATCGGACTCCGACCGAACTTCTATAAGGGGCAAATGCCGTGCTCACGGAATCCAGTAGCTGGACCCCTCCGGCGAATGAACCTCTCCAGCATCATCCGGCATCTACCGTCGGTCGACCCTTTGTCGAAGTCTGTGCAAATCGGACGGCGTTCATGGAAAGCCTCTGACCAAGCTCCCACAGCAAGTGGTCCTCGCCTACAGCCTTAACGCCCAAGGCACCCAACAGGATTTGCAACATCCGAGCTCTTCTCAGATGGATGGCTACCTCTCTCCGCCAGGCACCTCAACCAAACTTCGACCGGCAGGCCCAGACCCCCTGGCAGCCCACAGTAATGGCCACGACTCTGCTCCGCTTCCTGTGATGGATCCCACGCGGCTCCATCACTCCCTGGCAAGCCTCAGTAATGGCCACGACTCTGCTCCACTTCCTGCGACGGATCCCACGTGGCTCCATAACTCCCTGGCAGACCACAGTAACGACCACAACTCTGCTCCACTTCCTGCGACGGATACCGCACGGCTCCTCCACCCTTTGGCAATTCGTGACAACGGACGTCGCTCCACTCTCCGCAACAGACTCCATGTGGCAGGTCCCGGTGATGGCCACGATTCCACTCCACTACTCTTCACAATAAACTCCTCCTGACCCCGAGCGGCCCACTGCCAGACGGTTACAAACATCGCTATCAGTCTGTTGCACCCTCCGCCTATAAAAGGGGGACCCCAGATACGTTATTCTTTAAGCTCTAATTTTTATCCCAAAACTCTGCTAAAACTTCCATTCGAGCACTCCATTCTTGTTGAGGCAGAGAACTGACTTGAGCGTCGGAGGGTCTTGCCGGAGCACCCCCAACTCTGGTTTAGACTTCCTTTGCAGGTCCCGACTACGACCGCGACTCCCTCGACTCCAGCTTCTCCGACGCAGGTAGATTTTTGCTCCAATAAGATGGATTTGAAAGCTTGAAATACAATGTGGATGAAGCAATCTCGGTTGACAGTTAACCTGAGACCATCCTAGAGCATTCAGGGACAAAAGGATGAATTATGCGGTAACCATATGTATAGGTTCTAAAATATTCTTTTGTGATAATTCAACCTATCTGGATGTCAGAAACCATTGCTAAATGATAACTCGATTAGTGCAAGAATTGGTTCCTGTGCTACTAGCTTAGTATTTGAACCTATGGAGTTACGCATACAAGTCGGATAAAGTAGAAAGAAATTGACCTATGTTTATATATCCAATTTAGAAGTACTTGACTTGATTGAATATATAAGATAGTTTGATTGAGAATTAAGTTATGAATCAAATGGGATTGAAGAGTTGATTATGTCTAGCTAGCACTACACATGAGGTTCAAATTCAATCCCGAGGATGAACAGTTTCTGATCTATGATCCATGGAGCATATGAAAGATGGGATTTAAGTACTAATTAATTTTAAATAAAATTTAAATTAATTAATCTTAAATTAAATGCAAAATCCAAGTGAGACTTAGTACAAAAGTCTTAAAGAGTTTGGGATTGACAGCCTTTCGAAATTATTTCGAACCAACTTTGAATTGGATTCAAATTGGAGCTTTTTTGGATGAGATATGAGTATTCCTACTTGCACTAAGAATACCCACCCATATGGGCCGACCAACATCTGATATGGATCGGATTTGAGGCATCCCATGTGGGTGAGGGAGTGGGTACAAATTGGTTGTTATATGTGATAGCAATTCTATCTCATGTAGGAATCTTTCTTTCATGAGTATTGGATCAATTCAAATCAGATTTGAGTTAAGAGTCCTACTCTCATTGGATCATAAGAATCATCTATAAATAGAGAGGATCTCTATCTATAGATGCATAGCAAACAAATCAGATTGAGAGAAGAGAAAAGAGAGAGAGGTGTGTGAAGAAAGAGGTCCTTAATCTTCTCCTACATCTCTCCCTTTGTTGCCGTCTCCTCTCCTTGGGCATAGATCCTTCTTGGGCATCCCATCTGTTGGTGTGAGGTGTCACACCAGCACATATCCTCCCTTATTTGGTTGGCTTGCGAAGGCAATTGGATTGGAGTTCATCACGCTTTTCTGCGGTATCTGTCATGCATGTGAAGTAGAGGATCTACATATCCAGACCTCCATGAAGGTTTAATCTAGATAAATTGAGATTTGATCTCTGGTTCTATTGCTAATCAGGTAAGGATTTGATCCTTAATCATGTAGATGAATAAAAAAATTTTTAGATGCAACCTAGGCAATCAAAGGAGAAATAATTTTTTTTCCTTCAAACTAAATCCTCTAAATTATTAGGTTCATAAAATTAGCTAGTTATGGTGATTACTAGATCATAGCCTCTCATTATGGTGAATGGTAATGGATCCATTATTTTTGATTGACATTGCAGGCATCATCCGTCTGGTATTTTTCTAAATGATAGAATTATTATTCATCATATGATGACTCTGTTGTACTATCTGTTGAATGATTAGGTTGGTTGAGCCATACTTGAGCTTGATTATTCATTAGTTAGAATCACTGAGTAGGTTTATGTTAATGGTTGGACCTAACCGAAACTTTTAATGGAGGCCCATTGTCTACTAAAATGAAACTTGAGATAAAATTAATTACTAAAAATTATTTAAAAAATAATTGATTGAGAATCTATGCATAGATGCATATGGGTTGGTCGAGCCATACTCGGGCCTGTATGCAGTCTGTGTGGATTCTAGCACCCACTAAAAAATTAAGATAATTTTTCGAATTAGAGATAAAGACTGTCAATTCGTATAAAATAGTGAGAGAACCTTTAGACTAATGTCCATATCTTTAGGTTTGATTAATTCATATGCTAATTAGGTCTGTATTTTTCTTTCTTTTCAGAAATGGCTAGCAATTCGTTGCTCTACTAATTGTTTGATAGTGATGAGCTTATTGAACCCAACTTCGATAGCCAATATCAGAAGTTGAACACTGGTCTTGCATCCAATCTAGCTAAAAAGTTTTGGACTGAACCGAGTCAAGCAGACTATCCCAAATAAGCTAAAGAAAAATGAGCAATTAGTTGCTGGTTAAGGTGCTTATATGATAAGACATTGTAATTTCTTTATATGTGACACTACTACCTAGGTATTGGATACTGAAAGTCCAGTTCACATATATAATTCATTGCAAGGACTTCAAGTTAGTAGAAAATTTGAGAACGATGAGAGATTCCTAAATGTGAAAAATAGAAACCAAGTTTCAATCTTGGCTTTAGGAGTTGTCGAGCTTGTTTTCAAATCTAATAGTATCATTTTAAGTGATTGTCACTATTGTCCATCTTTCTTGATGAATATTATCTTCATTGATCTTTTGGCCCAAGATGCTTATAGTTTATCAATAAAGAATGATTATTGTAATATCATTATGAATGATGTTACAATAATGCGAGGATAATTAAAAAAATAGCATCTATATTTTATCACATTCTGTGAGTGTAATGTGCACTCTAAATAAACATCCAAAGTTAGATAATATCACAGATACCTACCTTTGGTATTGTAGGCTCGATCACATTAACAAGAGCAGGATAAATAGGTTAGCACAAAAGGGTATCCTTAATATCAATGATTGTGAGTCATTGCCAACCTATGAGTCTTGTCTTCTTGAAAAGATGATCAAGTCACCTTTTACTAGAAAAAGTGAACGAGCTAGTAAAGTTCTAGGTCTAATGCATAGTGATGTAGGTGGATCTATAAACATTAGTGCCAGAGGAGGGTATAGCTATTTCAGTACATTCACAGATGATCTATCTAGGTATGGATATGTCTACTTGATGAAACAAAGTCTAAATCATTTAAAATGTTCAAATGATTCCATAATGAAGTAAAGAAATAAACTAAAAAAAGTATTAAAACTCTTCGATCTGATAGAGGGGTGAATATATTTTCAGTGAATTTCTGACATATCTTGGAGAGAATGGGATTCTCTCACAATGGACTCCTCTAGGGACACCATAGCATAATGTTATCTCAGAAAAGAGAAATCGAACCTTGTTAGATATAGTTCGGTCCATGATGGGATTTGTAAGTTTGTCGATCTTCTTTTAGAGATATGCATTTGAGACAGCTTGTTTTATGCTCAATAATATTTCAAGTCAGTTAGTAAAACACCATATGAGATATGGTCAGGGGGTGGGCCGAACCTCACTTACCTTAAGGTTTGGGGATATCCAACTTATATCAAATGATTACAAATTGATAAGCTCGAATCTAGGCTCGATAAGTGTAATTTTGTAGGATACCTCAAGAAAATGAGGGGATAATACTTTTATCTTCCTACTGAATAAAAGGTATTTGTTAGCAGTAAGACATACTTTTTGGAAAAAGAGTTCCTTAGTGAAGGAATAAGTGCCTCTAAAGTCGAGCTTGATGAAGTTCAAAAGGTAGAAGAACTAACACCAATGACTGAAGCTAAACTGGATTTGATTAGATCAAACCTAGAGCCCAATATAGAAATATTCTTAAGGCGATTTGATGGAGTACCACGTCAGCCGGATAGATACTTAGGTTTTTTGATTCGGGATGGAGATCCTATTGAGCTCGATGAGAACAACGAGGATCCAGTCACCTATATAGATGCAATACAGAGGTCCAACTTTAAGAAATAGCATGAATCCATGAAATCCGAAATGGAGTCCATGAAGATCAACAATGTGTGGACATTAGTTGATCCATCTGAAGGGGTAAAATCCATAGGATGTAAGTGGGTCTTCAAAAAGAAAAAGGACATAGATGGGAAGGTGAAGACCTAAGCTCATCTAGTTGCTAAGGGGTATCATCAACATTATGGTATTGACTATATTTTTTGTGGCAATACTCAAATCCATTTGGATCATACTTGCGATAGCAGCATACCTAAACTATAAAGTCTGACAAATAGATGTGAAGATCGCTTTCCTAAATGAAGAGCTGAATGAAGAGGTGTATATGATACAACCTGAAGGGTTCATATCCACAGACGAGTCTAAAGTATGCAAGCTTCAGAGACCATTTATAGATTAAAGCAAGCATTTCAGAGTGAAACATACGGTGATCAGAACGTATGGCTTTGTTAAGAATGGAGAGAAATCCTGCATATATAAGTGGGCTAATGGTTCAAAAATTATATTTTTTATTTTATATATGGATGATATTCTCTTAATTAAAAAATAATATCTATATTATAAAGAATAAAAGTGTTGCTATCGTCATAATTCTCCATGAAAGATTTGAGAGAAGTAGCCTACATCCTAGGAATGAAGATCTATAGAGATAGATCTAAGAGGCTACTTGGGCTCTCCCAATCTACATACATAGATCCATGCTGAAATGGTTCAGCATGAAGAATTTCAAGAAAGGCTATCTTCCAATAGGTTATGAAATTTCTTCCTCGAATAAGGTGTTGGGAATTATGTCTTAAAGCCAATCATCTAGGTTGTAGATGATTGTGCTCCATGTATGTATATAAATTATAAAATGATAAATATTATCTGACAGATTCATCATAAGGAATACATCTTCTAAAATAGAACTCATATATTATGATGAAGTCCTTAGAACTACTACCAAAATGATAAAGAAGGATTTATCATGTGGTTCTTAAATTCTACTCACAACCAAATGATACAATTGTTACAAGGACAATAATTGTATCGAGTGTAGGTTGTTGTTTGCCATATTGGTTGGTTGTCCTTTTAACCAAGGCATGTGATGACATGGGTATAACATACAGATGATTTGTAGGAGTACATTTTACTGAGCATGATCACTTTCGGAGCACTCTGCTGTCAAAAGTTGTTCTGATGGGATATAGGTATAAGTGTCTCTCTGATCTGAGGCTACCTCGGTGACTTACAAGTAACTGACTGTGTTTTGATGTCAGACTATCTGAATTTTTAATTCGATAATAGAAGGTTACTGGATACAGTCCAGTACTTGTGAAGTCTGAGTGCGAGTCAAGATGGGATTGACCACTTCAAGTAAAATTGAAGATAATGCATCACTGTGTTTCAATTTAGCAAAACTTTGATCAAAGTAGTCCTAGTGAGGAGTCACAGAATTTTTAAGATTGAGACACAATATGGATCACTCATCCTGGGTTGACAGTTTAACCTAAAGTTATCCTTGAGCATCGAGTGTCAAACGGATGAATTATACAGTAACTATATCTATATGGGTTCTAGAGTATTGCTTGGCATACATTCAACCTATCTGGATATCGGGTCTCATTGCTAAATGTTACATCGATTAGTATAAAAATTATTCTTGTACTATCAGCTTAGGTTCGAACCTATGGGATCACACACATAGAAGTACTTGTTTGATCAAATGACTGATCGACGATTATGAATCATTGAAAGATTTAATTATCAATTTGATTGATAATTAATCCTATACAAAGGTTGTAATAAATAATTTACTAATGATTGATAAATTAGAAGAATAATTAATTCACAATATGATTATTAATTGACTTAATTTGATTGAGCAATGGAGATTGGATTAGATCTAATTGAATTAGATTCAATTAGATTGGTTTTGGATTGATTGGATGCATCTCTATTGAATAATAGGACTTGTTCCAATTGATCTCAAGAGTGCATGAATATGAAATTATTTTATATAGATTTTGATTGGATCAAAGTCTATTAGATAATAAGCTTGATTGGATCAAGCTCTATTATCAATTAGCTTCTCTGATATCCATCAAGAATCAATCATCGGATCAATGGAGTTTTAATCTAACTAATTATAAATTTGATTGAAGCCTAATTATTGGGCTAGGATCCAATTAGTTAGTTTGTTATAACTAATTTCTAAGTTAGTTAGGATTGGATCCAAGAATTAGTTAGGATCTGACCAAGATCTTGAATCCTATTTAGAATAGGACTAAACCCAAACCAAGCCACCCCATGTGATAATTAATTTCTCATGCTCTACTCTCATTAAAATAAGATATCCTTGCCCCAAGTTGTGTGCCCCCTCTCTTCCTTCCATGAGAAAAAAAGGAGGCATCCCTCCCTTCTCCATGTTGCCCAAAATAAGGAGAAGGTGTGTCCAAGAGTTGGATGCCCCAACATTCACATTCCAACCCCCTTTTTTCTTCCCAATCTTGATATGATTTTGTAAGGCTTTGCTTGCTGGTTCTTAGGCATCAAAAGGAGGCTCCTCTGCTAGTTATATAATAGAAAATTGGAGAAGAAAAGATCTTCCCAATGAGAAAAAGAGAAGGAAGAAGAAAGGTCATCTTTCTTGTGCGCAACCTTAAAAAAGGAGTTCTTCTTTCAGATTTTTTTAAATTTTTTTTAAGATAAAAATTAGATTAAATCTAATTTTTTATATAAAAAAATAGAAAAAAAATATCAAAAAAATTGGATGAGTGTTTGGAGCTTCCTAGAGTTCAAGATCAAGGAAGAAGATGGGTCTTCTTTTTTGCACGCAGTCTTGAAGGAGTTCTTCTTCTAAATTTTTTTTTAATTTTTTTTAAAATAAAAATTAGATTAGATCAAATTTTTTACATAAAAATTTAAAGGATAAATATCAAAAAAGTCTGATTGAGTGTTTGGAGCTTCCTAGAGTTTTAGATCAAGAAGAAAAAGGGAGAAGAAGAGAGAAGAACGGTTCTTCTCTTGGATCCCTCTTTTAGATTTTTTTAGTTCTCAAAATTATATATAATTTTTAGTATGAAAAATTAAAATAGATCTAATTTTTATCATAAAAAATTAGAGAAGAAAAATTCTTCTTAAGGGCATGAAAGGAAGAGAGAAAGGTTCTCCCTTATGCGTGAGAAATTGAGAAGAAAGGGTTCTTCTCTTGACCTCTATTGTAGAGATCAGATGCATGGATCCAGAAAGAAAAGGAGAGGGTTTTCTTATTCTTCATCTTCATCATATTTTTTTTAGATCAACTAAAAGATGGTGTCTTCGTGAGCTAGTACTCTTGAGGAGATCAATCAGCACAACGGCTTCATGTAGATACTTGTAGAGGCCGGATACGTGTGCGGCTGCTAAGCATTATGAAGAACCAAGTACTATAGATTTCAAATACGGTGATTTGCTATCCACACTTAGGTATGAAGTTTGAATTTCAATTAATATTTAGATGTGATCTAAATATAAATTAGATATATTTTATACTTACTAAATTTTAGATTTCAGATATGCATACATGCATGTTAGTTTATGTCATAGATCGTGTATGGTGATTTAGATTTGATCTATGCATGCATTATAGATTAAATTATTTAATCTATATATATTTCATTATAAAATTTTAAAAATGCATGCACATCACCCACCACGCTTTCCTTCAAATTGTATCAGAGTGAAGGTTCATTATGACATGAACATATATGCATATAGAGTTGAAATCTAGATTTAGGAATGCATAAGGTATGTTATGATCTAATTTTAGATATGATCTAATATAAAATAAAATCTAATATAGTTTAGATTAGATCTAAATTTTTTGCATATATAATATGTGAATTAGATTAGATATTCTGAGTAGCAAAGTACTCAGATTCGGTAACCACCAGGCCGTAAGATCATAAGAGCAAGTAAGATTATATGACCCTTTCTTCTTATTCAATGAGGTGCTCTTCATGGCATGTAGGGGTGCCACTGTGAGGTCCCATGAAGAAGAATACGAAAAGAGAAAACTTACTTTCTTGTAAAATCCTAGATCTTGAAACCTTAGGTGTTGTTGTCTGTAATACAAGTTGCGAAAAATCTAGTTACATCTAATCTTGATTAATCAAAATTATTTTAATTGAAAAGCATAAAAATTTAGATTTGATCTAAAAGATTTTATAATTTAATGTAAAAGGTTTACATAAGAAATTATTTCATAACCTTAACCTATGTTAATGTTATACTTAATTAAGAATTAAGCAATATATTTTAGATTTAGAATTATGATTATAGATCTAATGACATTACATAAAATATGAAGCATGGGTTAGCTCGAATCAGATCTTTTTAATTGGGTTAGACCTAAGGTTAGAATCAAAGATCTAATAGACTAAAAAGAGTAGTTGATCAAATCTAACCAATAGTTGATTTAGATTAGATCAAGGATACTCTAGATCAAACATAATAGCTGTAATTGATCAAGTCCATATCTTTGATTAAACCAAATGGACCTTGATTGAGACTCAAAGGTTGAGCTTGAGTCATTAGGCTAATTAGATCATTAGGTGACTCGAGTTGACTCATGTTGTTAAGGTTAATCAATATGACTGATTTAGGTATCTTGGACTGAGTTGTCTTAATCCTTCTCATGACTTAATAAAGTCAACGGGAGGATGTACGACATGCTGGTTGGACCCACTAGTCACTAGTCTTTTTCATGACTTGATGAAGTCAGTAGGAGGATTTATGATTTGTAGGTCGACTAATATTTTATAAAATAAATTTGATCAAATCTTCTTAATTATTAGATCCATAAAATAAGCTAGTTATGGGGATAACTAGAACATAACCTCCCATTTAGGTGAATGGTAATGGATCCATTACTTCAGATTGACATTGCAGGCGCCATCCGTTTGATGTTCCCTCTGAATGATGGAATTATCATTCATCATATGATGACGCTGTTGAACTATCTAATGGTGGTTAGGTTGATCGAGCCATCCTCAAGTCTGATCATTCTTTGGCTAGTATCACTGAGTAGGTTCATGTTAATGGTTGGACCTAATCAAAACTTTCAGTGGAGGCTTATCGCTTACTGAAATAAAACCTGGGGTGAAATTAAATATTAGAAGTTATTTGAAGAAATAATTGGTTGAGAATCTACCCATGGATGCATATGGGTGATCGAGCCATCCTCGGACTTATATGCAGTCTGTGTGGATTCTAATACCCACTAAGGAATTAAGGTAATTCCTCGAATTGGAGGTAGAGGCTACCAATTCATATAAAATAGTGAGAGAATCTTTAGACTAAAGTTCAAATCTTTAGGTTTAAAATAGTTTATATACTGATAGGCCAATTATTCATTTTTCAGAAATGGCTAGAATATTGTTGCTCTCTTCACTATTAGACAGTGAAAATGTTATCAGACCTAACTTCGATAGCCAGTATCAGAAGTTGAGTATAGTTTTTAGACAAATTGATCAAGAAGTCTCAGGCTAACCTAAATAGGCTTAAAAAAAGAGAAATCAGTCAATTATTGCTAGTCAAGATAGTTATATGATAACTCCTTGAAGTTTCTCAATTGATAATACTACTATCTAGATATAGGATACTGACAGTATAAGTCATGTTTGCAAATAGTTGCAAAAGACTTTAGGATAGTATAAGATTTTAAAATGACAAGAGATTCCTGAATACAAGACATGGAAGTCTACTCCAGTCTTAACATTAGGAATCATCAAACTTGTTTTTAACCCTAAAGATGTCATTTTAAATGATTGTCATTTTTATCCAATCTTATTGATGGTGTCAATAAGTATGATTGTTGTAATATCTGTTGGAATAGTGTCCCAAAGCCAATCGTCAGTCTGCTGACGGTTGTGCTCCTTTTGTATTAGTACATGAATTATAAATAAATAAAAGTTATTTTGGTATTTTTTTCATCACAAATGTTCCATCTTCTAATGAACTCCTGTGTTGTGGTGAAGTCCTTAGGACTATTTAGACTCGACAAAGGAGGATTTATCGCTTAGTCCTTAAACCTGTTCGCGATCAAATGATACGTTGTTACCAAGAATGACAATGTTTATCGAGCATAGATCGTTGTGTGCCATATGGGTTGGTTGTCCTCATAACCAAGGAGTGTGGAGACACTGGTATGGCATACAGGTGAGATGTAATGGTACATTTGCACTGAACGTGACCGACTCCGGAGCTATTTCTGCTGTCAAGATTTGCTCCGATGGGATATGGGTTAAATGTCTCTCCGATCTGAGACCGCCACGGTGACTTGCAAGCAACTCACTGCACTTAGGCACTGGACTACCTGAATTTCTAATTCAGTGACATTGGAAGAGGAACTATCCTCAATACATTGCCTCTCTGGACCCGAACAGGCCGAAGAAGAAGCAAGGTAATTATATGATAACTCCTTGCAACTTTTTCATTTGTGATACTACTGCTTGGGTATTGGATACCGGAAGCCCTTATCATATTTGTAATTCGATGCAGGGTCTGCAGGTCAGTAGGAGATTTGATGAAGGCGAGAGGTTCTTGAACGTTGGAGATGGAAGCAAAGTTTCAGTTCTAGCTTTAGGAATCATAAGTCTTGTAATCAATTCTTGTAATGTAATTCTGAGTGAATGTCACTATTGTCCAAGCTTTTTATTAAATATTATTTCTGTAGGCCTTTTGGCCATGTACGGTTATGATTTTTTAATAAAAGAAAATATTTGCAATATCATTTTGAATGGTGTTACAATGTTTGTTGGATAATTAAATAATAGAATTTACCTACTATCACAGCTTGTTAATGTGGTTCAAAACTTTGGTAAACACCTAGAATAGTTAATGTGTCAGAAGTCTACCTTTGGCACTGTAGGCTGGTCATATCAATAAGAACAGGATAAACAGGTTGGCTCAAGAAGGAATTCTTGAACTTGGTGATTGTAAATCACTTCCAACCTGTGAGTCTTGTCTTCTTGGAAAGATTACCAAGTCAGCTTTTACTGGAAAAGGTGAGCGAGCTAGTGAACTCTTGGGTCTGGTACATTCTGATGTATGTGGACCTATGAGCTCAAGTGCAAGAGGTGATATTTCTACTTTATAACCTTCACAGACGACCTATCAAGGTATGGTATGTCTACTTAATGAAGCATAAGTCGGAGTCGTTTGAAATGTTCAAACTATTCTGAAATAAGGTAGAAAAACAAACTGGGAAGTGTATTAAAATTCTTCGATCTGATTGAGGAGGTGAATACCTTTCCAATGAGTTTCTGACGTATCTAGGGGAGAATGAGATTCTCTCTCAGTGGACTCCTCCTGGAACACCACAGCATAATGGTGTGTCTGAAAGGAGGAATCGGACCTTATTGGACATGGTTCGATCCATGATGGGATTTGCTGGTCTGCCGATCTCCCTCTGGGGATATGCACTCGAATCAGCTTGTTACCTTCTAAATAGAGTTCCAAGTAAGTCTGTAGCCAAAATGCCATATGAGATATGGATAGGATGTAAGCCAGTACTCTCGCACCTTAGGGTTTGGGGGTGTCCGTCTTATATTAAATATTTAATTACAGACAAGCTTGGACCTAGGTCTGACAAGTGTAATTTTATAGGGTACCCAAAAGAGATCAAAGGGTATTATTTCTACCTTGCTGATGAGCAAAAGGTGTTTGTCAGCCTTAAGGCAATCTTTTTAGAAAATGAGTTCCTTAATGAAGGAACTGTTGCCTCTAAGGTCGAACTTGACGAAGTTCGACAGGTGAAAAATCCGACACATGTTACTGAACCTAAACCGGATTTGATTAGATCAGATCTAGAGCCCATTGATTATGCACCCTTAAGGTGGTCTGGTAGAGTACCACATCAACCGGACAGATGCTATGGTTTCTTGGTCCGGGATGGCGATCCTGTCGAACTTGATGAAAATGATGAGGATCCGATCACCTACATGGATGTAATGCAGAGACATGACTCTGAGAAATGGCTAGAGGCCATGAAATTCGAAATGGAGTCCATGAAGGTCAATGATGTGTGGACATTGGTTGACTCACCTGAAGGAGTGAAACTCATAGGGTATAAGTGGGTCTTCAAGAGGAAGAGGGGTGCAGACGGAAAGGTGGAGACCTATAAAGCCCGTCTGGTTGCCAAGGGATATCGTCAACGTTATGGTATAGACTATGACGAGACATTTTCTCCTGTGGCAATGCTCAAATCCATTCGGATTATGCTTGCGATAGTTGCTCATCTGGACTATGAAATCTGGCAGATGGATGTGAAGACAGCTTTCCTAAATGGAGAGCTGGACGAAGAGGTGTATATGATACAACCTGAAGGGTTCACATCCACAGATAAGTCTAAGGTATGCAAGCTACAAAGGTTCATTTATGGACTTAAGCAGGCATCTCGGAGTTGGAACATATGTTTTGATAGGACGATCAAAACATATGGCTTCGTTAAGAACGGAGAAGAATCCTGCATTTATAAGTGGGCTAATGGTCCAGTAGTAGTATTTCTTGTATTGTATGTGGATGACATTCTCTTAATCGGGAATGATGTCCCTGTATTACAGAGAATAAAGATTTGGCTATCGTCACAGTTCTCCATGAAGGATCTGGGAGAAGCTTCCTACATCCTAGGGATAAGGATCTATAGGGATAGATCCAAAAGGTTGCTTGGCTTATCCCAGTCCACGTACATTGATACTATGCTGAAAAGGTTTAGCATGGAGAATTCCAATAAAGGCTATCTATCGATAGGCCATGAAATTTCTCTCTCGAAAAGGGATTGTCCGACAACACCTCAAGAGAGAGAGCGTATTGGTAGGATTCCATATACTTCGACAGTGGAATCTATCATGTACGCCATGACATGTGCATGACGAGATGTGGCATACTCACTAGGGGTAGTGAGTAGATACCAATCTGATCTAGGGGAGAATCACTGGAAGGTTGTTAAAACCATCCTAAAGTATTTAAGAAATACTAAGGACCAGTGGCTTGTATATGGTGAATCAGATTTGAGACTTATAGGGTTTACAGACTCTAGTTTCCAGTCTGATCGCGATGATAGTAAGAGTATGTCAGGATTTATTTTTACCCTTAATGGTGGGGCTGTCTGCTGGAAGAGTTCCAAGCAGCACATTGTGGCTGATTCAGTATGCGAGGCGGAGTATATTGCTGCATCAGATGCTGCCAAAGAAGCGTGTGGCTGAGAAAATTCATCATCGAGCTCAGAGTAGCACCCTTTTGTTGGTCCAATTTTGCACTACTGTGACAGCTCTGGAGCCATTGCTCAGGCGAAGGAACCGAAGGCACACCAGCGGACGAAGCATATTCTGGTCGCTACCATCTCATCCGGACAATCGTGGATCGAGGTGATGTCGACCTTCAGAAGATCGACGGGAAGGAGAACCTGACCGACCCATTCATTAAAGCCATTGCGGTGAAGGAGTTCAATGACTACAAGTCAAAGATGGGTATTAGATACTGCATCGATTGGCTTTAGGCCAAGTGGGAGATTGTTGGGAATAGTTTCCCAAAGCCAATCGTCAGCCTGTTGACGGTTGTGCTCCTTTTGTATTAGTACATGAATTATAAATAAATAAAAGTTATTTTGATATTTTTTTCATCACAAATGTTCCATCTTCTAATGAACTCCTGTGTTGTGGTGAAGTCCTTAGGACTATTTAGACTCGACAAAGGAGGATTTGTCGCTTAGTCCTTAAACCTGTTCGCGACCAAATGATACGTTATTACAAGGACGACAATGTTTATCGAGCATAGGTCGTTGTGTGCCATATGGGTTGGTTGTCCTCATAACCAAGGAGTGTGGAGACACTGGTATGGCATATAGGTGAGATGTAATGGTACATCTGCACTGAATGTGACCAACTTCGGAGCTATTTCTACTGTCAAAATTTGCTCTGATGGGATATGGGTATAAATGTCCCTCCGACCTGAGACCGCCACGGTGACTTGCAAGCAACTCACTGCACTTAGGCATTGGACTACCTGAATTTCTAATTCAGTGACGGAAGGCTGCTGGGTGTAGTCAAGTACTTGACTTGTCGGTGCGTGTGTCAAGATGGGATTGACCACTCCAGTTTAGGAGCTGTGTACAGTCGTGTTTCAATTTAGCAAAACCTTGGCCAGGGTAGTCCTAGTGAGGAGTCACAGGACTAATTGAGTTGAGCACGATTCGGATGATCTCATCAGGGTTGACCGTTTAACCCTGAGTCGTCCTAAACACAGGGGTCAAAAGGGATGAATTATACGGTAAACATATTCACGTAGGTTCTAAATGTTGCGATGGTGACTATTCGACCTATCCAATCATCGGGTACTATTGCTAGATGGTCACTTCGATTAGTACAGGAATTGGTTCCTATGCTACCGGCTTAGGTTCGAACCTGCAGGGTCACACACATTAGAGGTTCCTTTCTAATCTGATGGACGATTATGAGTCTTATGTGTCTGGGACTCTATGATTGAGAATTAGGATTCTCTGATCATGAGTTCCAAATATTTTGGGTACCGGGATCAAAATTTTGAATTTTAAATTTTGAATTTGAAATTTGAACTCTTCGATCAAGGTTTCATATTGATGGACTTTGATACCCGATTGCCCATCGGATTTGGACTCAATAATTATGAGAGGTTTTAATTAGTGATTTGATCGCTAATTAACTCAATTTGATTGAGTAATTATTTTTGGATCAAGTTCAATTGAATTGGATTCAGTTGGGTTGACCCGATTAGGTTAAGAGTTGACCTAATCGTCGAGATGGTTTGGTCCCTGATTTGATCAGGGGTTGGGCTTAGTCAATTTTTGATTTGATTAGGATTTTATTGAGCATAATTAAGCCTAATTAACTTGGATTTAATTTAGTCTAATTGTGCTTAACCTATTTTGATTAGGTTGGTTCAATTAAGATCAAACCACCATTTGAATTTGAATCCCTGCACCACCTTAAATCTCTGCGCCCATTTGAATTCATGAGAAGAAACCTCTCATGAATTTTTTTTCATGCAAAGCCCTTCTCATGCCCACTCTTGTGTGCCAATATGGATGGATAAATCTGATTAGTTAACCATTCAAATTCAAAGCGTGTTTGAATTTGAATGGATAACTTATCTCTTTTGCCTTCAAGCTTATCCATCTTGTGCGCCACATAATTCACATGAGAAAGAGTTTCTCGTGAAACTTTTCCATGCACAAAGAGTCCACGCCTTCTCTTCTCACGCCACAAGTGGATAGGGATGAGTTGGTTTTCATTTGAATTCAAATTTGATTTGAATTCAAATGTGTAACCACTTGTCTTTATCCTCTCACGCGGATAAGACACGTTTTGAACTATTTTAAAAGAGATAAGGAGCTGGGGCGTGCGTAGAAAAATTTTGAGAAAGAAAGTGGGGCGTGAGGAAGCCTTGTGCATGAGGTGAAGGTCCAAAACCTTTCGAGACAAAAAGAAAGAAAAGAAAGAAAATTGGGTGTAGGGTTTTTGGTGTGTACCCTAGGGTTTCTACCTAGGGTTTGGGAAGTGATATTGGTGTGCCACGAGTGTCGTGAGTCCACCAAATTTTAGGAAAAGATCCATCAGCCTCTCAACCAATCGTGCAGATGGTCCAGAGCATCCGAGGAGTCGGCACATATCGATCAAGGAGTTCGATCAACATCAGCCATCAAAAGGGTGAAATCATGAACTAGCATTCGTGAGGAGCCGATCAGATGGAAGCTTCGTGTGGATGATCCACAGAGGCCAGACACTAGTGTGGCTGTGACGTGATGATCAGAGCCCCCTGACGATGATCAGATTACGGTGATCGACTACCCGCAAAAGGTGATGTATTCTGAACACAGTACAGTAAAAAGTTTACTGTTTCAAATTTGAATTTCAAATTTAAATGCATGCTGTTGTATCATATTTAGATCCTAGTGTAGGGTTAATTAGTATTAATTAATAAGATTAATTAATAATTTCACTATAAAATAATAATTTTGAAAATATTTTAAAATTATCATTTTGCCCCTGCACTGAATTTTCGCTTCAATATCATTGTGAATGATGCTACAATAATGAGTGGACAATTAAAAGTAACATAAACTTAGTACCATAGCTTGTTAGTGTAGTATATACGTCTGACTAGCACCCTAGATTAGATAATGTCACTAAAGCCTGCTTTTGGTATAGTTGACTTATTCATCTTTTATTAGAAAGGGTGAATGAGCCAGTGATGTTCTAAGTTTAGCACATATTGATGCATTTACACTCATAAATATTAGTGCCAAAAGAGGGCTTACTACTTCATTAAAATCTCTTACCACCTATCTTGATATAGGTGTGTCTTGCTTATGAAGTATAAATCTGAATCAATTGAAATGTTCAAATGATTTTGTAATGAGATAGAAAAAAAAACTGTGAAGAGTATTAAAACTCATTGGTTAGAGCGATGAAGTGAATACCTTTATAGTAAGTTTTTGACATATCTAGGAGAGAATTAAATTCTCTCTCAATGGACCCCTCCTAGGATACCATTGTTTAAAAAGAGGAATTAAACTTTGTAAGACATGGTTCGATCTATTATGGGTTTACTAGTCTGCTTGAGATTATGCTTTAGAGACTACTTGATATGTGCTCAAGAATGTTCCAAGCAAATCGATCACCAAATCTCTATATGAGATATGAACTTGGATAATTCGATACTCTCTTACCTTAGAGTCTGGGATATCGAACTTACATGAAATATTCATAAATTGACTAACTTGGATCTTTGTCTGATAAATATTATATTAAAGATATTTCTTCTACCTTTCTGATGGACATAAGATGTTCATGAATCTTAAGTCATTTTTTTTGAAAAAGAAGTTTCATTGGTGAAGGAACTGATGCCGTTAAGAGAAAACTTGGTGAAGCTTGAAAGGTAGAGGAACTAACTCTGACACAAACCAACAGAACTAGAGTTGATTAGATCAAATTCAGAGCTCGATATAAAGACATCCTTGAGTAGATATGGTAGAGTACCGTATCAGCCAAATAGATACTTCAATTTCTAAGTTTGGGATAGAGATTTGATCTCCCATATGGATGCTGTACAGGGATTTAACTTTGAGAAGAAGCTTGGAGTCATTAAATCTGAAATGAGGTCCATGAAGATCAACGATGTATGGATATTCGTTGATTCACCTAAATGGATAAGACCCATAGGGTGTGAGTAGATTTCAGATGGATAAGAGGTGCAGACGGAAAGATGGAGACCTATTAATTCTGTTCGATTGCTAAAGGATTTCATCAAAATTATAGTGTTGACTATGGCGAGATGTTTTCCTTACGGCAATCCTCAAGTCCATTTAGATTGAATTAAGCTTCTTAAAGTTAGAATATATATTTTGAACATATGGCTTCGTTAAGAATAAAGCAGAATCCAGTATGTACAAATGGGCAAATTATTTTGTAAAATCATTCTTTGTACTGTTTGGATGAAATTGTCTTAACCGAGAATAACATTCCTACATTACAAAGAATAAAAACTTGGTTATCATCTCTATTCTCCATAAAGATTTGGAAGGTTATGAGAATCATCCTTAAATATTTGTGAAATACTAAGGACCAATGACTCGTTTATGAAGAATCTAACTTAAAACCTGTAGAATACTGATTTCAGTTATTAGTCGGATGGGAATGATAAAGTTGTGTCAGATTATGTTTTTATCCTAAAAACATGAGTGATATGTTGGAAAGGTTCCATGCAATAGTTAGTAGCCAATTTTATTTGCGATATGGGGTTCTTTGTAGTATCTGATACTGGTAAAAAAGTTGTTTGATTATGAAAATTTATCAGAAACATAGAGTGGCATCCTCCATTGATGGTCCAGTCTTTCTGTATTGACAGCAGTACTGGAGCTATAGCTCAAGCTGAAGAATTGATGTTCTATCTAAGAATCAAATATTTTTTATATTGCAATCACCTTATTCGATAAGATCAAAATGAAGTCGACTTTGGAAAGATCGATTGAAAGGAGAACATGACTAACCCATTGACTAGAGCAATCGAATCTAAAGAGTTCGATGATCACAAATGGAAGATGGGTATTTGATACCAATCTGATTGGCTTTAGTCCAAGTGGGAGTTGTTGAGAATTGTGTCCCAAAGTTAATCATCTAAGTTATAGATGATTATGCTCCATGTATGTATATGAATTATAAAATGATAAATATTATCTGACAGATTCATCATAAGGAATATATCTTCTAAAATAGAACTCATATGTTATGATGAAGTCCTTAGAACAACTACTAAAATGATAAAGGAAGATTTATCATGTGGTTCTTAAATTCTACTCACGACCAAATGATACAATTGTTACAAGAATGATGATTGTATCGAGTGTAGGTCGTTGTTTGCCATATTGGTTAGTTGTCCTCTTAATCAAGGCATGTGGTGACACAGGTATGGCATACAGGTGATTTGTAAGAGTATATTTTACTAAGCGTGACCACTTTCGGAGTACTCTACTTCAAGGGTTGCTCTGATGGGATATAGGTATAAGTGTCCCTCTAACTTGAGGCTACCTCGGTGACTTGCAAGCAACTCACTATGCTTTGGTATCAGATTATCCGAATTTTTAATTTAGCGACAGAAAGTTACTGGGTACAGTTAAGTACTTGTGAAGTCTAAGTGTGAGTCAAGATAGAATTGATCACTCTAAGTAAAATTGAAGATGATACATCACTATATTTCAATTTAGCAAAATTTTGGCCAAAATAGTCCTAGTGAAGAGTCACAAGATTTTTGAGGTTGAGACACAATGGGGACCATCCATCCTAGATTGACAGTTTAATCCAAAGTCATCCTTGAGCATCGAGTATCAAAAGGATGAATTATACGGTAACTATATCGACATGGGTTCTAGAGTGTAACTAGGCATACATTCGACCTATCTGAAAGTCGGGTCTCATTGCTAGATGGTTACATCGATTAGTATAGAAATTATTCTTATTCCACCGGCTTAAGTTTGAACCTATAGGGTCACACACATGAAGTACTTGTCTAATCAAATGGCTGATCGATGATTATAAATCATTGAAGGATTTAATTATTAATTTGATTGATGATTAATCCTATGCAAAGGTTATAATAAATAATTTACTAATGGTTAGTAAATTAGATAAATAATTAATTAACAATATGATTGTTAATTGACTTAATTTGATTGAGCAATGGGGATTGAATTAGATCTAATTGAATTGGATTCAATTAGATTGGTTTTGGATTGATTGGATGCATGCCTATTGAATAATAGGGCTTATTCCAATTGATCTCAAGGATGCATAAATATGAAATTAGTTTATATAGATTTTGATTGGATCAATTTCTATTGGATAATAGGCTTGATTGGATCAAGCCCTATTATCAAATAGCTTCCCTGATATCCATCAAAAATCAATCTCTGGATCAATGGGGTTTTAATCTAACTAATTACAAATTTGATTGGAGCCTAATAATTAAGTGAGGACACAATTAGTTAGTTTGTTATAACTAATTTCTAAGTTAGTTAGGATTGGGTCTAAGAATTAGTTAGGATTTGACCAAGATCTTGAATCCTATTTGGAATAGGACTAAACCCAAACCAAGCCTTAGTTTATGTGATAGATCCTGTATGGTGATTTAGATTTGATCTATGCATACATTATAGATTAAATTATTTAATCTATGTATATTCTACTGTAAAATTTTAAAAATACATGCACATCACCCACCATGCTTCCCTTCAGAAAGATTATCCGACAATCCCTTAAAAGAGAGAGCATATGAGTAGAATCTCATATGCCTCGATAGTGGGTTCTATAATGTGCGCTATGACATGTACGAGACTAGATGTGACACACTCACTAGGAGTAGTGAGCAGATACCAATCAGATCTGGATGAGAACCATTGGAAGGTTGCAAAAATCATCCTTAAGTATTTGAGAAATACTAAGCACTAGTGGCTCGTTTATGGAGAATCTGACTTGAAACTCATGGGATACACTGATTTCAATTTTTAGTCAAATCATGATGATAGTAAAAGCATATCGGGATATATCTTTATCCTAAATGGTGGAGCTGTCTGTTAGAAAAGTTTCAAGCAGCACAATATGACCGACTCAGTATGTGAGTTGAGTATATCGCGGCATCTGACATGCAAAGGAAGCTGTATAGCTAAGAAAGTTCATCATCGAGCTTGGAGTGCCACCCTCCATCAATAGTCCAGTTCTACTTTATTACAACAATACTAGAGCCATAGCTCAGGCAAAAGAGCCAAAGGCACATCAACAGATGAAGCATATTTGCATCGCTACCACCTTGTTTGAGAGATCGTGGATCGAGATGAGTTGACCTTCAGAAGATCGATGAAAAGAAGAATCTAGTCAACCCATTCACTAAAGCTCTTATGGTAAAGGAGTTTGAAAATCATAAAATGAAGATGGATATACGATACTGTACCGATTGGCTTTAGTACAAGTAGGAGTTATTGAGAATTTTGTCCCAAATCAATCATCAACCTGTTGATGGTTGAGCTTATCATTATAATTATATATAAATTATTAAATTAATAAATATTATTTATTTTTTTTATCACTGTGTACATCTTATTTTGAACTTCTGTTATGTGATGAAGTTCTTAGGACTATTTGATTCGATATAAGAGGAGATATTGTTTATTCCTTAAACATTAAGTTCATGATCAAATGATATACTATTATTAGGATGATAGCTATATCAAGTATAGGTCATTGTGTGCTATGTACATTAGTTGTCCTCTTAATCAAAGAGTGTGGAGATACTGGGATGGCATGCTGATAAACACTTAATTTAAGTATTTTAAATTAAAAAATTATATTTAATTTATCTTATTTATTAAGAATTTGATGTTTCTTTCTATGTTTTACAGGAAAGGTGATCGCCGATACAAAGAGTCCGATTCATAGATCAAAAAGACTCAAGTTTGAAGAAAATTGGACTTAAAATAAAATTAAAATAAAAGAAAGACGCATCCGGTATTATAGAAAATGAAGATACTATGCAAGGAATCCAAAAAGGATATAGATGTCATTATGAAGGTACTTTTGTTTCTTTTTGGAATATAAAAAAAAAAAAAGAAAAGGGTATCACGTGAATTCTTTGGCTCCTGGGCACGCGTGAATTGTTTTGGCTCCTGGGCGCGCGTGAATCCTTTGGCGCGTGAACGCGCGTGAACACGCGGGAAGCTGGCGCGTGGATGCGGGGCGCGGATGTAGGACGCAGTTTGGACGCGGGGCGCGGATGCAGGATGCGGGGCGCGGACGCAGGATGCGGCGTGGACGTGGGACGAGCGCTGACGCGGGTGTGGGCGCACTGCAGACAAGTTCAAAATAAGGAAAAAAATAATATTTAAAAATGTTTTGAAAGATTTGTATTTTTTTTAGTCCCACATCAGAAAATCATGTAAAACTCCTCCCTCCTAACACCTATAAAAAGACTTTTGTACTCTCATTGGAGGGGGAGCCCAGAAATTCTTCTAGAGCCTTGCATAGAGGAATAGAAAGGGACTACTTCATGAGCAGCTAGGCTAGCAGTCTCGGGAGTGGAGAAGAAATTTTGTAACGACACAGAGATGGTTTATTGTTCTAAACTTTCCTGTATTTCTTTATATGCAATAAAGATTATGCTTTTTATTTAAATTATCATGAGTTCTTTAATTGCTCCCTATCATATGCTTTTATTTATGCTTTCTTGTTAGATTAATATTAGGAACAACTTTTACTTTTCGGAGACGCGTCGTGATCTACGGATATGGGGCATGCCGAGGAAAGAAGAGTTGGTTACCTAGTACTTTTCGGAGATGCGCCGTGATCTACGGGTACGGAGCGTGCCGAGGAAAGACAGGTATTTTTCCTAAGATTAATCACATCTATTTAGTTAAAAAAGAGA
Organism: Elaeis guineensis; assembly: GCF_000442705.2. Lineage (NCBI taxonomy): Eukaryota > Viridiplantae > Streptophyta > Magnoliopsida > Arecales > Arecaceae > Elaeis > Elaeis guineensis. The sequence continues at coordinate 34,267,116 of NC_026003.2, read as the reverse complement.
TACAACTCTGCTAGTGCAAATTAATTCAAAACTCCCGAGCTCTTTTTATTTTTTAATTACCTCAATTTTATGATAATTTATTTTCTAAATCAAAAACAACGCTTCTTTCTTTTATCTTGCAATCTCAACTTAGCCCAAGGTCCCTGAGGATACGATCTCGACTCATCCTACCTACGTAGTGAGTAGAGTTATTTTTGGTGCTATCAACGACTACGCATCAAATTTTGGCGCCGTTGCCGGGGATCTTGGCACGGTTGAATTAAAAAAAAAAAATTTGAAATTTTTTTTTTAAATTTTTTTAATAAAAAAAAATACTTTTCAATTTTTATTTCTCATTTTAATTTTTTTTTTCAGTGCTTTCTAGCTAAATAATCTTATTTGCATAATTACAGAATTACCTTGCATAACTAATTTACTATTTAAAATTTTGCTGCTTAGAATAATTTGCTACTTTTCATAGCCCAGTGATTTATTGCTTTTTAGACTTAATCACTTAAATTTATTTTCTTGCAAAATTAAAAAAAATATAAAAAGATAAAATTATATATATAAAAAAAAAAGACCTACTGACATTTCATAACACTTAACTAAAATAGCGTAACCTCAAATATAAAAATTTCTAACTTGATTGGACACCTTGTTTCTTTGCATTGCATCTCCATAATTAATCTTAAGGGTAATAACCCATTAACCAGATAAGGTGGGGATTTGATCACCCTTCCTTGGCCCACAAATCACTCCCTTGTATTTGCATAACCTAGACCTTAATTTAAAATCAACTAGACGTCAGCCCTAGAAATTTCAAGCTCAATAGGATAAGAAAGCTCTAGAGTTGAACCGAGTGCGGATTGGTTAATTGCTCGGTGTCTAAGGCAAGTGGTTAAAGAAAGTGGTTTTCAATTGGTTCCGTTGACTGACCTGGCCAACTTAGTTGGTGTCTAAGGAAAGCAACGAGCAGGGAACCTCCCACATCTTACGCTTACCTGGCCGAGTCAGTTAGTCAGTCTTGAGCTTGGAGTGCTCAAAAGAATCTTGAAAGTTAGGAGCTGTCTAGATCTAAGTTAACCTTAGGATAGAGAGTCTATGATTGTTTAAGTTGATTGCAATTAACATCTAAACATTAATTAATTTCTCCCTTTTCATAGATTTAAGATTCTTAGGTTCTTCTCTTTAAATTTTCTTCATTCTTTTCTCACTTTATTATAAAAATATATATTATAAAAAAAAAAAAAAAAATTTCTGTGTGTGCTCTACAGTATAATTGTAAGGTGTATGCTTGGACGTAGATCGTTACGACCAGAAATCCAACCTTTTGATCCAGAAATAGAAAGAACCTTTAGAGCCAACAGACATAAAAAGATGGACCGAAATCAGGAGAATGATCCACCCAAGCAATTGAAGGAGTACTTTACTCCTTCCACATATACCTACTCTCCTTGTATTCAAGTACCCCCTGTGGAGGCCACTCAATATGAAATTAAGTCCAGTATAATCCAAATGTTACCTTCATTTTATGGACTTAGTAATGAAGACCCTTATAAACATCTTGAAGAATTTCTTGAGATATGCTCAACTGTCAAAATTCACAACTTCTCCGATGATGCTCTTAGGTTGAAATTATTCCCTTTTTCACTTAAGGACAAAGCCAAATACTGGCTACATACTTTGGATTCCATGACTATATCAACCTGGGACCAGCTGCAAGGAGAGTTTCTCAAGAAATATTTTCCCATAGGAAAAATGAATCAAATAAGGAAAGCCATAACTAGTTTTTCCCAATTAGATGGAGAAATGTTTCATGAAACATGGGAAAGATTAAAGGATCTTATTAGAAAATGTCCCCACCATGCTGTACCCAAGTGGCAGTTAATCCAATTTTTTATGATGGGCTCTCTGAAAGACATCGACAAATGGTCGATGCATCATGCGGTGGGACATTCATGCTGAAAAGTGAGGATGAGGCATGGCAACTGTTTGAAATTTTAAGTGAAAATTCATTGCATCATATGTTTGCCTCTATTAGAGATAAACCCATGTTAAACCCAAAAAGAGGTGGAATATATGAAGTAGGAAATACCATAGACATCCATCAAAAGGTAGATGAACTGTCCCAAAAATTAGATCGTCTTCTAAATACTGGACAATCCCTGATTCCACCTAATCCAATCCAAAAAGTTTGTGCATTGTGTGCAAGTCCGAACCATTTTGTTAATGAATGCCCAGCCGCACCTCAATTTCCTGAGTTTGTGCACGAGCAGGTTCAGCAAGCTCAAGTCCAACAAGCTCGCAGACCAGGAAACGATCCATATTCGAACACGTATAACCCCGGCTGGAGAAACCATCCAAATTTTTCCTGGAGACCACAACCAGTGGTTGGTCCTGCCACACCTCGACCTCAATATCAGGATCCAACATATAGGCATGGATCATACCATCAATTTCAAAATGCTCCTCAACCATCTACTACTGGTCACAGCTCAGCTTTTGAGGAAAAGTTCTGAAAGCACTAGAACGATTAGAAGTCAACACTCAGATCCTTAACTCTCACACACAATCTATTGCTAAGCTAGAGACCCAAATAGGTCAACTAGCGTCTGCATTCAGTAAGAGGGAAGAAGGAAAATTACCTAGCCAACCCGAGAACAACCCAAGAGGGCAATTTGTGATTGAGAGTTATAATACCCCAGAAGATTTTTCTGAACATGCCAAATCAATCATGACTCTGAGAAGTGGGAAGGTCATTGAACACACTAGTAAAACCAATGAGACTGACCCTAAACCTCTAACCAAATCCAAATCACCCAAGAACAAGGAGGACCTGAAAATAGAGAAGGAACCAACTGCACCGGAATCATCTTACTTGCCTAAAGCCCCATTTCCGGATGCCCTGAAAGCCCTATTCCTGCAGATAAGAAGGGAGGAAAACTCGATGAGATGTTGGAATTATTTAAGCAAGTCCAAATTAATCTTCCCCTTCTAGACGCAATCAAACAGGTCCCTGCTTATGCCAAATTTTTGAAGGATTTGTGTACCCAAAAATGTAAATCTAGATCATAAATCCCAAAGAAAGTACGTCTCACTGAACAGGCTAGTTCTGTCATCCAGCATGCCACTCCTCCAAAGCTTAAAGACCCAGGAGCCCCCATCATTTCCTGTGTTATAGGAGATATCACATTGAAAAAGCTCTTCTGGATTTAGGGGCAAGTGTGAATCTTTTACCTAGTTCGGTGTATGAACTTTTTGGATTCGGAGAACTGAAACCCACATCAGTTACATTACAGTTAGCCAACAGATCAATTAAGGAACCACGTGGAATGCTTGAGGATGTCTTGGTCAAGGTAGATGAGTTTTACTTTCCAGTTGATTTTCTGGTTCTCGATATGGAATTAAGTGGCAACCCCAGACAAATCCCCATTATCTTAGGACGACCTTTCCTAACTACGGCGAATGCATGCATCAACTGTAGGACAGGAGTCATGGACGTATCATTTGGGAATAAGAAACTGAGACTGAATGTGTTTGGTACTTCCCAAGGACCATCAATGGATAGTTGCTTCAAAGTAGATACACTAGAAGACCTTATAGAAGATGCAACACCCACAATTCTAGCACCTGACCCCTTAGATACTTGCTTGGCTCACTTTGGAGTGTATGACTTTAAGGGATATATGAAAGAAGTTAACATATTGTTGGATACACCAAATGATAAAATCACTCCTCCATGGATAATCAAGTATGAGCCATTGCCCATCTTTTGTTGGTTTTATTGCATATGACGTCTGGCTGAAGACGTAAAACTTAGCGCTTTTTGGGAGGCAACCCAAATTTCTCCTATCTTGTGTTAACTGATCATCATTTTTTTTAAGAATAAAGGACCACTCTGTATGGAAGAGTCTGTTAATAAACTTGACGTCTGGCTGAAGACATAAAACTTAGCACTTTTTGGGAGGCAACCCAACGATTTCATATTTTTTTACTTTACCGCAGCTGCAGGAATTTAGAATAAGAGCCTATTAATCAATGAAGTTATCTTCAACTTCCGAAGCAAAATTATCCCAGGTGCACTCTCTCCTTTTATTTTCTTTGCTTTCCTACTCCATTGAGGACAATGTAGATTAAGTTGGGGGGGGAAGGAAATTAATCAAATCCTCGAGTATGGTCAGAAATAATTAGTTTTGTGTATTCAAATTTTATTTTGATTAAGAGTCAATTAGGCATCCTAATAAATGAATAATTAACGGTCAAGATAATTTTAGAGATACTGAGGAATAAATTATTAAGAAAACCCAATGAATGGTAGGGTTTAAACTAGACCAAATTTTAGGAGTAATTCTACAACCCTCTTCTTACTGATCTCAATAAAGAATCTGCTTCATGAGAAATTGGGTAAAGATCGAGATATGCTTTTTATTTAAAAAAAAAAAAAAAAAAAAAAAAAAAAAAAAAACATTGGTCTCTTACTGAGTAACCGGGCCCTTTCGCCTAAGTAAGCGTTGTGGTTCGCGTAAAAAGGTAGGCAATGTTATATATATATATATATATATATATATATATAAATAAAAAAAAAAAAATCTCTTTCCCATTAAGTTAGAGAATTTAAAGAGTAAAGTGGGGAGTTGGTGAAAGAAAAGCTCTGAAATTTCTTTAGTTAATACTCAGCCACTAATTGGGTCAAATTGATAATCCAATGAAATATCTCTTTAATGGTCTGACCAAGTATCATCTACCTTTTGGGATGCCTAAACTAATTTTTGATTCAAAACCGAATTGGTACACAATGCTGATATATCTATTTTACTCGAGGACGAGCACATGCAAGTGAGACGTAGGAGTATATCTTACTGAACATGATCTACTGCTGAGCACTCTACTGTCAAGAGTAGCTCGCAAAAGATATGGTTATAAGTGTCCCTCTGACCTGAGATCACTATAGTGACTTGCAAGCAACTCACTGTGCTTTGGTGCCGAGCTACCTGAATTTTTAATTTAGTGATGAAAAATTTTTGAACACAGTCAAGTACTTGCGATGTCGGTGTGTGAGTCAAGATAGAATTAACCCCTCTGAATAAGTAGGAGTTATGTATCAATGTGTTTCAATTCAGTAAAACTTCGATCGAGGTAATCCATGTGATGGATTTAAAAAATTAAAATATAATATAGATGACCATATCAGGGTTGACAGTTAAACCTTAGATCACCTTGAGTATTTGAGTCTAAGGGATGAATTATATGGTAACCATATGCTCATAGGTTCTTGAATGATGCTTTGCAATCTTTCGACCTATTTAGATGTTGGATATCATTGCTAGATGGTTACTTTGATTGATATAGAAAGATTATTTTTATACTATCAGCATAGGTTCAAACCTATGGGGTTGGATTCAAAAGAAGTTTCTGACTGATCGTATGGCTGATCAATAATTAAAAATCATTCTAAGGTAAAATAGTCAATTCGATTGATGATTAACCCTATGCAAAAGTTATAATAAATCAATTTCTAATTATTGATAAATTATAATAGAATTGATTAGTAATTAGATTATTAATTAGCTCAATTTGATTGAGTATTAAGATTTGGATCAAATCTAATTGAATTGGATTCAATTTGGTTTGACCCGATTAGGTTATGAGATGACCTAATTGCTAAAGGTGTTCGATTCTTGATTTGATCAGAATTTGAGCTCGATTTATTTTTAATTTGATTAAAATTTAATTAAAGCTATTTTTTGTCTAATTAGATTAGATTTAGTGGTCTAATTAGGTCTAACCTAATTTGGTTGGATTAAGAATCTAATTGGATGAGAAATCAATTTCGAATTCAAATCTCTTGCACCTCCTTTCTCTGCGCCCTCTATTTCTTCATATGAAAAATTTTTTATATGAATTTTTTCTCATGCCCAGAAGTAGTTTCACACTTATATCTGATTTTTTTTTAGATTAGAAATTGGTTGGTTTAAATTTGAGTTCAAATGAATTTGAATTTGAATGAAAACATAGAGTCCAAATCGAGTTGGACTCTTCTCTTCATGCCACCACCTTTCTCCATGCACAAAGTGCTTTTGCATAAAATTTTTTACACCATTCTAATGCTGGTCACCCACTATCTGAGTTATTAAGATGAGAATAAAATTCAAATCAAATTTTAATTCAAATTTGATTTGAATTGGTGATAAGGATCAACCAACATTTGAACTTGAACCAAAATTATCTTATTCTTATCCTTATCTTTCATGGGACGCCACCCTTAAGAAGGGATAAATTTTGTGTGATAAAAAGAGAAAAAATTGGCATGAGAAATCTCAAAGTTGGGGCATGAAAATCAGAGAGTGGGTCGGGCTTCCGTGCATGAGAAACAGAAGAAGTGATCTTTCTCTTGGGCGTGAGGTCTAGGGTGGGTTCTAGAATTTTGACTCTAAATTTTGGGAGAGAAAAAATACAAGAGTAAGTCTTGTCTAATTTTTCACACCACCACCTCCTCATAAAGTGTCATCTTCTAATCTAGATGAGTTCAGATGATTCAAAGAAAAGAGCTTGGATCAGCCATCCAGAGTCTTCGACATGAGCTAGCACTCTCGGAAAGGACGATCCGATCAGAACTTCGAGTGGATGATCTATAGAGATCGAATGACCTGTGCAGCTACTCAGCATCAATGAGAGCTTCATACCATGCCTACCAACAATGGAGATCATCGACCCATGATAAGATGATAAGTTCTGAACTCAATCGATGTGATTTAAAGGTTTGATGTGATTCAGGGTATCGATGTGATCGATGCAGTTTTTTATTTTACAATAGATTTTATATGTAAAATTTTTATATCATAGATCCTTTATGATAGTTTAAATCTAATCTAAAGTATGTGGAGGAGATTAAAGTGTTTAATCTTTTATTTTTTTACTATAAAATTTTAAAAATACATGCTTTGAACTATCCATTTTTCTTATAGGATGTATGCCCTAGGGCATAATTTGTATGATTGACTTTTATATTAATAAAATTTAGATTTTTATTCATTCACATTTATTTTTATTATGTCTGTGAATCATCCATTGAGTTAATCGGTATGATAATACATATTCGTAAGAGTTAAAAATTTGAGACATGTTATTATTAGTTAACTCATAAATTATTTTCGATCGTAGGATCATCATGAGGATGATGATTGTTTCAGAAAGATTGATGCATGATCACTTTTTTCAGATAGATGAGTCTTGAATCTATGATATGAAGATATCGGAGCGAAAGTATATGTGCTTGTTAAGAACAAAGGTACTGAGCATGATCAATCTTGAGTAGTCACAAGAATACTACCTTCTCATCAGAAACTTACTCATAGCTACAGTAGTATGTTTAGTTCTCTGACCTGAGGTGCATCGACAGTTCACCTTGAGGGTACTATAGTTTGATTATACCATAACTCGATCTTCTAGCTATATAAAATCTTGAGGTGTATGTTGGCTGTAGTATGCTCATTGTAGAAATTGGATTGCACCAAGATAGGATCTATCAACCTCGGTATAAGAAGAGTAGTCCTATGTAGATCACGAGATTGAGTCCTGAAGTCTATGGCCATGGTAGTGTGAATAATGAAAAGGTGTTTTCATAATGTTTCACATCGGACTCGAATCAATTGATTTTAACATATGACAAGGATAAGATTTGATAAGTTATCCTTGACCTCTGTCCTATTGGGACTCAAGATAATCGAATCATATGGTAACTGCATCTAAAGGTTTATCCCTTCAATTCTGATGGCTTGCCACTATATATTACTAGATGTCATTAGTGGATTGTGAGAGCTTACTAGGATCATTCTAGATTGATGATTCTTGATGGGTGTGAGTTAAATTGTTCCAATCTATTGAAAGAAGTTTCTATTAGATGTATGTCTTAGAAGCCAACTAGTAGCTGACACATTGTTCATTCTATATCATAAATTTGTAATTTAAACTTTTGATTTAATCAATAAAGGATATTTTATTTTTCATTCAAGTGTTATGTGTCCTTGAATTGTCTTTGAAATTAATGTTATGATACATATTCTCAATTGTAGAGAATTAGAGGTATGTACAATCAATTCTAAAATTACTCTTGATCATAGGATAGTCATGGGGACGGTGATCGATCTAGATAGATCAATGCATGGTTCACTTCTTTTGAGGTAGATGAGTCTTTAGTCTATGATATAGAGATATTGAGTGGTAAGTACAGATAGTTGTTAGAGAATAATAAGTACTGAGCATGACCATATGAAAGATCACTTCGATTTCTATCTAATTGTCAGTGATCATCTCGATGGCTTAGTTGTGTGACTGATCTTTTGATCTGCAGTGTCACAGTTGCTTATAGTAAGACTACTATTGTTGGATGGATGTCTGGCCAGGATACCACCTCCTAAGATCTTTTTAGTACCACACGATGCAGCAAGAAGAAACAAAATAAAAGAAAAACAATCAAAATACGTGGATCAGCCACAAAAAGGCTCGCCTCCACGGGGCATGCAAACTTCACTATGAAAAAAAAAAATTTACAAGAGGAGACCTCACCCTCAACCCTTGTACACCCAATTCTCTCTCACTAGAAGTTTCCCTCACAAAAGCTCTCTCTCTTGAAGAGCCCCTGAACCCATGAAGTGCCTGGCGATCGCTGTCCAGGAGCCTCCTTCTCCTTTTCTCTCAGTGCTTCCACCTCTCTCTTCTCCTCGATTCCGTGCGGGCTTTGTACAGTGCAAATTCGAACCACTCCCTTTACTGTTCCACGCACAGGCTTTTAAAGGGTTAAAACTAGGTTTAAACTTGATTAGAGAGGGATTAGGAGTCCTAAATAAAACCAAAAAACCCCCTGGACCATCGGATCAAGATCGTAATCTTTCTGAGCTATCCGATCGTACTCTGATCCATGAAATAGTACCGTAGACTGCGAGAAATGCATGGAAAATGCCCACGCGGTCCACAGGCCCAGCCGTGGACCGCCCGATCCATGGTGGACCGGTGCAAAGGGCCAACGCTGGCCTGGGCCGGCCCGCTCCCGCGTGCGGGCCTACGCATGCCTGGGCCTCATGCCCGACTGGGCCGTGCGCCCGCCTGGGCCGCGCCGCTGCCGCCCATCGTCGGTCGTCGGTGGTCCTCCGCCGCCTCGAATCTCATGCCGACTTTCAAAAGCTCGTATCTCCTCCATCCGAGGTTCGTTTCAGGTGATCTTTGTCTCGTTGGACTCCATTTTTTGCCGCAAACCTCACTGTGGGCTCAATGTAGGCTGAATCTCAAGGCATCAAATCCTAACAACTATAGTTTGACTACACATAAGCATTGACTCAATCATGAGTTTTTATAGTGGATATTGGCTTTGGTTGGTTGAGCTGTGTGAGCAACATGTGCATCTAATGGGATCTATCAACCTTAATAGAGAGGAGTAGTTTCATGAGATTTGAGAAGCTGAGTCCATAAGTCTATGGCCATAGCAGTGTGATTGATGAAAAAATTTTTATTTAGAATCACTTTTGGACTTGAGCTGATTAGATCTATCATATGACTGATGATGAGATTTGATGATTTATCCATGACCTGCTACTTAGTCGGGACTTACGATAGAGAGACTGTATCATACATTAACTACACCTAAAGATTCTATTTCGATTCTGTTGGGTTGTCACTATATATTGCTAGATGTCACTGGTGGATTATGAGAGCTCAATAGGATCATTTTGGATCAATGATCTTTATTGAGTTAGAGTAAAATTATTCCAACACATTGAAAGGGATTTCAGAAATACCTATGATAGAGATCATGGTATATCTCACTATCAGATAGAATTGAACCTATGGGGTCATACATAAAGAGAGAAGACCTTGATTAGTTATAATTGAGCTTATAAAGCATCAATTAATATGGATTTAGAGAAATCCTATTGGATTCATGTTAACCTTGCTAGCACTTGGGTGAATCAATTTTTTTTTATAGTTGGTTTGCTTATATGATAAGCATTAGCCAATTCCAACACTTGATTTGAACCTAATTGAATTTGATTCAATAGCCTCCAATAGTTGGATGGTGTCCTATCTTCTAAGAAAAATGACTAAGCTGCACTTTGTGGGATAAGAAGAAAGGGCCACTGAGATATTAGCCCTGATACACACTGACGTGTACAATCCATTCGATGTACAAGCCAGGGGTGGCTATGTCTACTTCATAACTTTTACTAATGATTATTCACAGTATGATTTTATATATTTGATGCATCATAAGTCTAAAGCCTTTGAAAAGTTCATAGAGTTCAAATATGAAGTAGAAAAATAGATCAAAAAATCCATAAAGATTCTTTGATCAAATCGAGGAGGGGAATACCTTAGTAAAAAATTTTGGGCCTATCTTAAGAATAATGGCATAGTCTCATAGTGGACACCTCCAAGGATGCCTCAGCTCAATGGGTATCCGAAAGGAGAAATCAGATCCTATTAGATATGATCTGATCCATGATGAGCTTTACAGACCTTCCTGTCATTCTTTAAGGACATGCACTATTTTTTATAATTCATCTTTTGAATCAGGTTACCTCTAAATCCATTTCTACCACTCCACATGAGTTATGGCATGATAAGAAGTCGACTCTTGGGTACCTCAGGATTTGGAGATGTCCGATCCATGTCAAGAGACAATAAGTGAACAAGTTAGAGGCTAGGTCTTTTAGGGCTCGCTTTATAGGGTAACCTAAAAAATTCATGGGATACTACTTCTATCTTCTTGAAGATCATAATATGATTATGAGCCATCATGCTGTCTTCTTAAAAAAAAAATTATCTAAGATGGAGGTAGTGGTAGGAAGATTAAGCTCGAAGAGAAGGTCTCTGAAGAGCATCGAGTCCAAGAATTTGAATCCAGTAGTGAGCCAGTTGATGTGGTACCTCCTCCATCTCATAGATCAAGTAGGGTCTCCCATCCTCCTAAAAGTTACTTGGGTATTCTTACAGAGGATCTATAGGAAGCATTCCTTGTGGGAGATAAAAATATTAGGAATGATCCTAAGATGTACGATGAGGCAATGTTAGATATTAACTCCGAGAATTGGATGGAAGTGATGAAGTCAGAAATTGACTTCATGCATTCCAACCATGTTTGGTCCTTAGTAGATCCACCTAAAGGTATTGTATCTATTAGGTGTAAATAGATTTATAAAAAGAAAATTGGATCAGATGATAAGATAGAGATCTATAAGGCAAGGCTAGTTGTGAAAGGTGACATTCAATACGAAGGTATTGACTATCAAGAAACTTTTTCACCTGTGGCCATGCTAAAATCCATCCAGACTCTGCTTGCGATTGTAACTTTTCATGATTATGAAATTTGATAGATGGATGTGAAAACTATTTTTCTAAATAGATATCTTGAGGAAGATATCTATATGAAGCAGCCTTTAGATTTTAAATCCAGTGATAGTGATCATAAGGTTAGCAAGCTGCAAAGATCCATATATGGACTCAAGCAAGCATCTCAAAGTTGAAACACTCACTTTAATAATGTAATCAAAATATTTGATTTAATCAAAAATAAGGAGGAGCTGTGTGTGTATAAAAAGGTTAGTGGGAGCGCTGTAACATTCCTCGTATTATACGTGGATGACATCCTTCTGATTGGGAGTGATATTTCCATGCTGACATCGATTAAAGTATGGTTGTCAAAAGTATTCACCATGAAAGACCTAGGAAAAGCTTCCTAAATTCTTGGTATAAAGGTCTATAGGGATAAATCTAAAAGAATGATAGGACTCTCATAGTGAATGTACATAGAAGAGGTGCTAAAGAGGTTCAGTATGGAAAACTCCAAGAGAAGACTCTTACCCCTTAAACATGGCATTCATTTCTCCAAGAAGATATGCCCTGACACAACTGAGGAGATCCAATGCATAAGCAAGATCTCTTATACTTCAGTAATAGAAAATCTTATGTATGCCATGTTATGTACATGATCTAAAATAGCCCTTGTCGTGAGTGTCATAAGTAGATATCAGGCGAATCTAGATGAAGAACACTAGATTACTATGAAGAACATCCTTAAGTACTTGAGAAGAACTAAGGATTTGTTCTTGATCTTTGATGGAGGATCGACGCTGAAAGTGGAGGGATACATTGATTCAAACTTTATGATTGATTTCGATAATAAAAAGTCTACATCGAGATGTATTTTTTTGAGTAATAGAGGATCAGTTAGCTAGAAAAATTTCAAGCAGTCGATCATTGCATATTCAATCATGGAAGCTGAGTACATCATCATCTTTGAAGCTTCTAAAGAAACTTTTTGGTTCAAGAAGTTCATGCGGAGCTAGGTGTAATGCTATCAGATGTCATTGCACTACATTGTGATAATAACAGTGCCATAGTCCTCGCTAAAAAGTCCAAGTCTCATCAGAAGTCCAAGCATATAGAGCAGCAATTTCACATCATATGCGAATATCTTGAGAAGAAGTTCATCGAGGTGCAGAGAGTTGACTCCATGTAAAATATGATAGATTCACTGACTAATCCTCTCAGCCAGCAGAAGATCGAAGCTCACCTTGAGAAGATGGGTATTAGGTATATGGCCAATTAGCTTTAGGTTAAGTGGGTGTTTGTTAGATGAGTACCCTAGAAGTCAATTGTTGGCTGATATATTATGTAATTTTAAGACTTAACTTTATATTTGTAATATTTTTATTATTAATAAAAGATATTTTTATTTTCAATCATATTTTTGTGTTCATGATTTGTCCTAAAAATTAATAAAAATAATTTTTATATATTCTGAAGGTATTGAGAATTTGAGATATACATTAATTAGTGGTTAGTTTCTAAATGCTTTCGATTAAAAAATCATCTGGAGGACAGTGATCATCCATTTAAAGATCGATGCATGGATTACCTTCTTTCTAGGCAGATGAGTCTTGGGTCTACAGTGTAGGGATACTGAGGTGAGAGTACAGATGGTTGTTAGAGAATAACTTGCACTAAGTGTGACCAATATGAAAAATCACTTGGATGTCTACTCACTCATTAGTAGTTGTCTCGATGCTGTAGTAATATGAGTGGTCCTTTGACCTATGGGATCATCGACTATTTACAACGAGGCTACTGTGTTTGACTATACATTTCTCTGATCCCTAGCCATTTGAGATCTTGCTATGTATGTTGGCTACAGTAGGTTCAAATTCGCTGTTAGGAGTAGGATATGTTACGATAAAATTTTTCTTTATAATTTTCTAACTCATATAATGATATTTATTATTTGATAATAAAATGAGGTATTGATTCATTATTTTAGTTATATCTTATTATATCTAAGATTATGATGAACCCCAAAGATTAGGATAATAATTTTAGCAGACATGAATGGGTCATGCCAGTGAGACCTAAAATCCTAAAATTCTAATCTTAAATATTTCTGATCATAGAAGCATTGAGTCGAGGATCAATATTCTGGATAGACTGATATATCCTTTGTATGCTCGATGGAGAGGGTGGCTGATCTCATTAGCCACTTGTGTGGGACACTAATATAAGGATGTAGGTGCTTATTTAGATATGAGTCCACTAAATTGACTCGACGACAGAAAATATCTTATGGAAGCCTTACTTGTATATTAAAGATGGTTCTCTAAGTGGGAGTTGTGCATGTGATTCTTAGACTTGAGATCACCATGGTATCTTGTGCACATAAATTCATATTTTGGTTTATATCCAGACATAGCATTAAGACATGTACGGGATGTTCTGGATATGGTAGAGTGTGTATGAAGGTTATGAGTAGGTCAATATGGAATCGATCATTCCTAGTAAGAGGAGATCGCATCCTATGTATTCTCATCCCTAGATGACTCAGAAAAAGTTTTTTGGCCAAAAACAGGAAGGAGATTAGAAAGAGTTTCTAATGCTTCATCATTGGAGTCATCATTGGTTAATTGAGAATCGATATGAATATATATTTAAGGTTGACATAATTCCATACTCATGAACATATTAAGGATGCAAGGATGATCTAAAGATTGAATTGTATGGTAACTTGCCACTGAAAGATATATTTGATATTTTTATCAAATTTTATATCTTCTAGATAGTCATGATATGTTACTAGATATCAATCTTGACTTGTAAGTTTGATCAAATTGAAGTATTTAATTCGATCGTCAATTAGAAAGGATTCTAATTGTTGAACTCGGGTTAGCTCGATTGGACCTAAATTGGTTAGATTGGAATCTAATTAAATTTAGTCAACTTGCAATCAGATCTATTGTCAGCTAGATATGGAACCCAATGGATCACACATATATAAAAATTGACCAAAGACCCTTTTGATAAGGTTGATTGAAATTTTGGATCCAATCAGGGTTCCCGATAAATATTTTAGCACGTGTGGAAACTCTAGCTTCTTAGGAGATCAATTTGGTCTCATACCTTGCTAATTTGCTAACCTAATTAGGTGAGTAATTGGGTTAGGCCATGCCACTTAGGGGCAGCCCAAAAAGGAGTGCCACATTTTAAGTTAATGCCAAAAATCAAGAGTCCTTTTTGTTAACGACTCTTGGCGCAATTTTAAGAAGAGTGCACATGCTCATTGGTTTTGGCATGCAGAAGGACCAAGAGTCCTTCTGCTTTGGGTCTCAGGCTCTTATGGCATTAGATCAAAATCTTAACCACTATGCACACATTTTATACTATGAAAAATCCTTTGGATTATGCATGGAATTTTTTTTGGAACCATGCCACGTGCACGCGAGGTCTTTTGGACGCACAAAGAGACGTGAAGACTCCTATTTTAAGGAGTCTTAGGCAACACAATTATCTGGTATTTTTTCTAATAAAGATCAAATTTAAATGCTGATTACATGTGATAAGTATGGAAAATTATCAGGTAATGGAGAGTTGCTTTTGATGCCCTTTTACTGGACATGTGCGCATGACAGAGATAGGACTCACGCATCTCTCCCTGATGAAGAGTCCTTCTATTGTTTAAATTCCTATCCAAATGGGGCATCCCTTGCTGATTGCCTTCCCATTTGAATCAAGGAATATGTGGAAATGTTTCACGCTAATCTGGAAATAGAAGAGATGCCAATTGCATCTCTTTCTAGGCGTGCGCGCGTGAGAGGGAAGTAGTCGACGTATCACACCCTGATGAGTCCTTCTGTTTGAAGACTCTCAGATAAGTGATATGAAGACTCGATATGGCTTTTCAGATAAGCTGTGTCTTCTCATTGGTGCCCCATTTGGTACTATAAATAGGAGATGACAGATGAATTGATCATTCAATTCTTACATCCCTTATCCACTCCATCTCTCCCTCTCTTACAACTCTAGGGTTTAGGACAAAGGCTTGTTCTTTTAAGACAAGCCTATTCCTAATAGTTCTAAGGGTTTAAGAGGTCTAGAAAAAGGTGGTCAGGTCCAGTTGATGGTTTTGAGAGGTTCAGACTCAAGTTTGAAGGGAGGTCTGATCGACTGGTGGCTAGTCGAATTCTAGGGGCTAGAACTCTTGAAGCAAGGTGAAGGAGGAGCACTGTCTTTGGTCTAATTTTTGTGTGGATCATCATTAGAGGGCGGACACTTGGATGCCTTATAAAAATTGAGATTAGCACTATAGGTATTCTTCTTATCCATGTTTGCATAAATTATGCTTTGATTGTTATAGTTAAGGGTTCCTGGGCATTAGGGTTTTTGGTGTGTCAGGTGTTTTAAATAAAAAATTTAAACACCTAGCTCCTTCACTATGCCATCAAAACCCAATAATGGTATTAGAGCTTATCTTGATTTGTACAATCAAAGCTTAGAATAGTGTCTTGATTGTAATCAAGCTTGGATTTTTGGTTTGATTCAAGTCGGATCAATGGTTGAACCCAATTAAACATTCAAACCCTAATATGTCTTAGAAATATATTTTAGATACATAATATTAAATGCATGATGTATGTTTGGATATTTTTTTGTAGACTAGTACTCGAATTGAGGTTCATCATCAGACCGTCCAGTCATAAGAGCAAGTAGGGTTCAAAGACCCTCTCTTTCCATTCCATGGGGTACTCTTATGGTGTGTAGGGGTGCCACTTTGATGTTC
The DNA here is from genome assembly GCF_000442705.2 of Elaeis guineensis. NCBI lineage: Eukaryota > Viridiplantae > Streptophyta > Magnoliopsida > Arecales > Arecaceae > Elaeis > Elaeis guineensis. The sequence goes on along the minus strand of NC_026003.2, from coordinate 34,251,038 downwards.
CAAAAAGAAAAACCATGAAAAGAGTATTTTATATTGATACATATTATTAGTACTTCATGCATATAATATGTTTAAGTTGCTATGCTATAAACATGTTGTATGATTATGATTTCATATCTTAGAGATATGATTAGATGCCATGATTAGTTGTTATGTTTATAAAGATGCAATTATAATAGTGCATCGTTATGATTGGTTGAATTAGAATGTGCATGAGGCCATTAAAGCCCTCCTGAAAATCATATTAAGTCATAGTATTATAAATCAATAGTTGACCTATTTCTTGAAACGATTAATCAATTGGTGTCTAAAGAGTATTTCAAGTATGGTGGTTCTCTAATTGGTTCTGTTTGCTGGACTGAAAAATTTATTGGTGTCTAAGAAAAGCAATGGAGGGACCCCCACCAATCTTAACACTTTTCTGACCAATTGAATTAGTTCAAATCTTGAATGAAGGTTGCTCAGTGTTTTGAATACTACATATGCCTTTCTTTATGCTGAGTCAATATCCTGTCAAAAATTATAGTAGGTTTGTTGTGATATCCACAAGGCTTGCTATGAAAATTTATGTAAGGTTATCTTAGTACATATTATATGCTTGATGGCATATTTGGATATGTTGCTTTGTTGTGATATCCACAAAGATAATATTTTTTAGATATGACTGTATGAAAATGAAAGATCTGATTTAATTAAAAAATAATATAGCTTGTTGTGATATCCACAATGCTATGAGTATTTTTAGAGGCAAGGATTATATTGAGAATTGCATGAGATACAATTGGATAGATTTTTCTACCTTTGAACTCATTGAGGTTTGTTATGATATCCACGAGGCTTCATTGAGTGATTAGGGTCTCAACCCCATTAAAAAATTAGATTAGGATTTCTCGTTTACCATAGGATAGGGCTATGGTATCCGACAAAATAGTGAGAGACATAACTAAATTAAAAGATCTCATCTAGTTATGCATATCAAATAAGAGTGGTCTACTTATATTATTATTCTTTATTTATGTAGATTTAAATCTATATTATGGCTTCTTTATTTTCACTACATGAAATCATAAATGAAAATATGATGACCGATCTAGACTATGTGGATTAGTTGAGGAACTTGCTAATTAGATTAATACCGAAAAAGAACTCTGATGTTCTAGATATTTTTGACCCTGGATCGATCAGCAATAATGTTAGGAAGGCAAAGGATGTCCACTTAGATAATATCTGTATATTTTGTGATAAATTTGGATATTGGAAGAATAATTGTAAGAATTATCTTGCAAGATCTAAGTAGGGTACATAATATTAAATGCATGATGTATGTTTGGATATTTTTTTGTAGCCTAGTACTCGAATTGAGGTTCATCATCAGACCGTCTAGTCATAAGAGCAAGTAGGGTTTAAAGACCCTCTCTTCCCATTCCATGAGGTACTCTTATGGCGTGTAGGGGTGCCACTGTGATGTTCCAAAAAGAAGAACCATGAAAAGAGTATTTTATATTGATACATATTGTTGGTGCAAAAATTTGCTTGCGCCAGAGAAGCTGGAGTCGAGGGAGTCACGGTCGTCGTCGGGACCTGCAAAAGAAGTCTAAATCGGAGGTGGGGTTGCTCTGGCAAGACCCTCCGATGCTCAAGTCAGTTCTCTGCCTCAACAAGAATGGAGTGCTCGAACGAAAATTTTTACAGAGTTTTTAGGTAAAAATAAGAGCTTATAGAATAACATATCTGGGGTCTCCTTTTTATAGGCGGAGGGCTCAACAGACTGATAGCGACGTTCATAACCGTCTGGTAGTGGGACGCCCACAGTCAGGAGGAATTTGTTGCGAGGAGTAGTGGAGTGGACCCGAGGCCCTCACTGTAGCGCACCACGTGGAGTCTGCCGCAGGGAGTGGAGCAGCGTCCGTTGTCGCGACTTGCCAGAGGATGGAAGAATCACGCAGTATCCATTACAGAAGGTGGAGCAGAATCATGGGCATCATAGCGGTCTGCAAGGGAATAGTGGAGCCATGCGGGATCCGTCGCAGGAGGTGGAGCAGAGTCGTGGCCATCATAGCCGTCCGTCAGGGAATGATGGAGCTGTGCGGAATCCATCGCAGGAAGTGGAGCAGGATCGTGGTGGTTGTTGTGTCGTGCCAGGGAGTGCAGATCCATCGGCTGAAGTTCGGCAGCGGTCAGAGTTGGTGACGGAGCGTGGCTCCCGTAGGAGTCCGGGCGGAGTCCTCCTTGCGATTGAAGTCGTGGGAGGAGCCCGGCTCCTGTAGGAGTCCGGGTCGAGTCCTCCTGCAGTTAAAGTCAGGTGCGAAGTCCGGCACCCGTAGGAGTCCGGATGGAGCTTACCGGCAGTTGAAGTTGGCGACGGAGCCCGACTCCCGTAGGAGTCCGGGCGGAGTCCTCCTTGCGGTTGAAGTCGCGGGCGGAGCCCGGCTCCCATAGGAGTCCGGGCGGAGTCCCCCTACAATTAAAGTCAGGTGCGAAGTCCGGCTCCCGTAGGAGTCCGGATGGAGCTTACCGGTAGTTGAAGTTGGCGATAGAGCCCGGCTCCCGTAGGAGTCTGGGCGGAGTCCTCGCGGTTGAAGTCGTGGGCGGAGCCCGGCTCCCGTAGGAGTCTGGGCGGAGTCCCCCTGCAATTAAAGTCAGGTGCAAAGTCTGGCTCCCGTAGGAGTCCGGACGGAGCTTACCGACAGTTGAAGTTGGCGACGGAGCCCGACTCCCGTAGGAGTCTGGGCGGAGTCCTCCTTGCAGTTGAAGTCATGGGCGGAGCTCGGCTCCCGAAGGAGTCCGGGCGGAGTCCTCCTGAAATTAAAGTCAGGTGCGAAGTCTGACTCCCGTAGGAGTCCGGACGGAGCTTACCAGTAGTTAAAGTTGGCGACGGAGCTCGGCTCTCATAGGAGTCCTGGTGGAGTCCTCCTTGCGGTTGAAGTCATGGGCGGAGCCCGGCTCCCGTAGGAGTCCGGGCGGAGTCCCCCTGCAATTAAAGTCAGGTGCGAAGTCCGGCTCCCGTAGGAGTCCGGACGGAGCTTACCGGTAGTTGAAGTTGGCGACAGAGCCCGACTCTCGTAGGAGTCCGGGCGGAGTCCTCCTTGCGGTTGAAGTCGTGGGTGGAGCCCGGCTCCCGTAGGAGTCCGGACAGAGTCCTCCTGCAATTAAAGTCAAGTGCGAAGTCCGGCTCCCGTAGGAGTCCGGACGGAGCTTACAGATAGTTGAAGTTGGCGACGGAGGTCGGCTACCGTAGGAGTTCGGGCAGAGTCCTCCTTGTGGTTGAAGTCGTGGGCGGAGCCTGGCTCCCGTAGGAGTCCGGGCGGAGTCCCCCTATAATTAAAGTCAGGTGCGAAGTCCGGCTCCCGTAGGAGTCCGGATGGAGCTTACCGGCATTGATGTTGGTGACGGAGCCCGGCTCCCGTAGGAGTCCGGGCGGAGTCCTCCTTGCGGTTGAAGTCGTGGGTGGAGCCCGGCTCCCGTAGGAGTCCGGGTGGAGTCCTCCTGCAATTAAAGTCAGGTGCAAAGTCCGGCTCCCGTAGGAGTCCGGATGGAGCTTACCGGCAGTTGAATTTGGCGACGGAGCTCGGCTCCCGTAGGAGTCCGAGCGGAGTCCTCCTTGCGGTTGAAGTCATGGGCGGAGCCCGGCTCCCGTAGGAGTCCGGGCAGAGTCCCCCTGCAATTAAAGTCAGGTGCCAAGTCCGGCTCCCATAGGAGTCTGGACGGAGCTTACCGGCATTTGAAGTTGGGAATGGAGCCCGGCTCTCGTAGGAGTCCGGGCGGAGTCCTCCTTGCAGATGAAGTCATGGGCGGAACCCGACTCCCGTAGGAGTCCGGGCGGAGTCCCCCTTGGAGTCATGGACGGAGCTCGGCTCCCGTAGGAGTTCGAGCTGAGTCCTCCTGCAATTAAAGTCAGGTGCGAAGTCCGGCTCCCGTAGGAGTCCGGACGGAGCCTACCGGCAGTTGAAGTTGGCGACGGAGCTCGACTCCCGTAGGAGTCTTGGTGGAGTCCTCCTTGCGGTTGAAGTCGTGGGCGGAGCCCGGCTCCCATAGGAGTTCGGGCGGAGTCTCCCTTAGAGTCGTGGATGGAGCCCGGCTCCCGTAGGAGTCCGGGCAGAGTCCTCCTGCAATTAAAGTCAGGTGCGAAGTCTGCCTCCCGTAGGAGTTCGGACGGAGCTTACCGGCAGTTGAAGTTGGCGACGGAGCCCGGCTCCCGTAGGAGTCCGGGCAGAGTCGTCCTTGCGGTTGAAGTCATGGGCGGAGCCCGTCTCCCGTAGGAGTCCGGGCGGAGTCCCCCTGCAATTAAAGTCAGGTGCGAAGTTTGGCTCCCGTAGTAGTCCGGATGGAGCTTACCGGCAGTTGAAGTTGGCGACGGAGCCCGGCTCTCGTAGGAGTCCGGGTGGAGTCCTCCTTGCGGTTGAAGTCATGGGCGGAGCCCAGCTCCCGTAGGAGTCCGGGCGGAGCCCTTCTTGGAGTCGTCGATGGAGCCTGGCTCCCGTAGGAGTCCGGGCGGAGTCCCCCTGCAATTAAAGTCAGGTGCGAAGTCCGACTCTTGTAGGAGTCTGGATGGAGCTTACCGGCAGTTGAAGTTGGCAATGGAGCCCGGCTCCCGTAGGAGTCCGAGCGGAGTCCCCCTTGGAGTCATGGACAGAGCCTGGCTCCCGTAAGAGTTCGGGCGGAGTCCTCCTGCAATTAAAGTCAGGTGCGAAGTTCGGCTCCCGTAGGAGACCGGACGGAGCTTACCGACAGTTGAAGTTGGCGACGGAGCCTGGCTCCCGTAGGAGTCCGGGCGGAGTCCTTTTTGCGGGTGAAGTCGTGGGCGGAGCCCGGCTCCCATAGGAGTCCGGGCGGAGTCCTCCTGCAATTAAAGTCAGGTGCGAAGTCCGGCTCCCGTAGGAGTCCGGACGGAGCTTTCCGGCAGTTGAAGTTGGCTATGGAGCTCGGCTCCCATAGGAGTCCGGGCGGAGTCCTCCTTGCGGTTGAAGTCGTGGGCGGAGCCCGGCTCCCGTAGGAGTCCGGGCGGAGTCCCCCTGTAATTAAAGTCAGGTGCGAAGTCCGGCACCCGTAGGAGTCCGGACAGAGTTTACCGGCAGTTGAAGTTGGCGACGGAGCCCGGCTCCCGTAGGAGTCTGGGTGGAGTCCTCCTTGCGGTTGAAGTCATGGGTGGAGCCCGGCTCCCGTAGGAGTCCGGGCGGAGTCCTCCTGCAATTAAAGTCAGGTGCGAAGTCTGGCTCCCGCAGGAGTCCGGACGGAGCTTACCGGCAGTTGAAGTTGGCGACGGAGCCTTGATCCCGTAGGAGTCCGGGCGGAGTCCTCCTTGCGGTTGAAGTCATGGGCGGAGCCCGACTCCCGTAGAAGTCCGGGCAGAGTCCCCCTGCAATTAAAGTTAGGTGCGAAGTCCGGCTCCCGTAGGAGTCCGGACGGAGCTTATCGCAGTTGAAGTTGGCGACGGAGCCCGGCTCCTGTAGGAGTCCGGGCGGAGTCCTCCTTGCTGTTGAAGTCATGGGTGGAGTCCGGCTCCCGTAGGAGTCCGGGCGGAGTCCCCTTGGAGTCGTGGACGGAGCCCGGCTCCCGTAGGAGTCCGGACGGAGTCCCCCTGCAATTAAAGTCAGGTGCGAAGTCCGACTCCCGTAGGTGTCCGGACGAAGCTTACCGGCAGTTGAAGTTGGCGACGGAGCCCGGCTCCCGTAGGAGTCCGGGCGGAGTCCTCCTTGTGGTTGAAGTCGTGGGCGGAGCCCGGCTCCCGTAGAAGTCCTGGCGGAGTCCCCCTTGTAGTCGTGGACGAAGCCCGGCTCCCGTAGGAGTCCGGGCAGAGTCCCCCTGTAATTAAAGTCAGGTGCAAAGTTCGGCTCCCATAGGAGTCCGGACAAAGCTTACCGGCAGTTGAAGTTGGCGACGGAGCCCGGCTCCGTAGGAGTCTGGGCGGAGTCCCCCTTGGAGTCATGGATGGAGCCCGGCTCCCGTGGGAGTCCGGGCGGTGTCCTCCTGCAATTAAAGTCTGGTGCGAAGTCCGGCTCCCGTAGGAGTCCGGACGGAGCTTACTGGCAGTTGAAGTTGGCGACGGAGCCCGGCTCCCGTAGGAGTCCGGGCGGAGTCCTCCTTGCGGTTGAAGTCGTCGGTGGAGCCCGGCTCCCGTAGGAGTCCGGGCGGAGTCCCCCTTGAAGTTGTGGACGGAGCCTGGCTCCCGTAGGAGTCCGAGCGGAGTCCCCCTTGGAGTCGTGGACGGAGCCCGCAAGGGTCAATCCCGCTGAGAACTTCGGCTATGGGTATTATATACCCAACACCAGTCCCCCTACTTTCGAGTTTGAATTTCGAATGAAGGAAGTACAGAGAGATTGGCACAGCCGAAGTTGTCCCCTCGAATCCTGCGCACGACCGCCTCCAGATATTTTGGCATTAAATGTGTGCGTGCTTGGGTCTTTTCGATTTGGGGTGATACGAAAGGACTCTTCGAAATTTCCACTGGTACACTGGCCCAGGTACGATGTGGTAATGGTCCTGCCAACCGCCAGCCGCTTACAGTCGCCTGCCGTGGTGAGTGGGACACGTGTCGAGCGCGGGCCGGCCCGGGGGGATTCGCGATCATTATGGAGCCGGATCCCAGGGTCTATATAAACCTGTCCTTCCGCCTTTGGGGCCCTTATTCCGCTTCAGAATTCTAGCGGTGTCCGCCCTTTCATCGAGTGCCCTGTCTCTCTTGGCGTCTCCTTGGGACATAGGCGCCCTTCGAGTCGTCCCTGTCCTCGCCCCTCTGCATCTCTCAGAGCGATCTAGGTTAGTCCCAGAACCTCCGCCTCTCTTTTCGCCATCTAAGAGCCTTTTCTTTGCCATTTTCTTCTGTCGTATTCCTCCGAGTTAGTCTACTGTGACCTCTTATCCTTTGCCCCGTCTGTCTCCTTCGGGATCTTTAGAGTCTTCATTAGAAGTCATTGGAAATGTCTTTTGGCTCTTCCGCTTCCACGGCTCCGGGAGTTCTTCCGCCTCCACCCCCCAGGTCCCCCATTCTGTAGATGAATCCGTACCTGGGGTGGGGCCTCGCCCGGTTTTTGCACCGGATGCCATTCCCTGTTCCTTGACTCCGGATGAACTCCTGCTGATAAGGGTTCAGTACGGAGTTCCCTCAGAGTATGACTTGGAGCTTCCCGGTCCCTCCAACCGGGCCAGCACTCCCCCATCTGGCCGCTTTTGCCTGTATCAGGAGGCGTTTCGTGTCGGGCTCCAGCTTCCGCTTCCGTCCTTTGTTGTCGCTCTCTTCTGCTTTTTAGATATCTCTTTGGCTTCAGTTGCCCCGAATTCTTTTAGGTTTTTGATAGGGTTTCTCTCCTTTTGCCACGTAGTCGAGGTCCAGCCGTCCCTCTCTCTGTTTAGGTATTTTTATACCTTCAAGTGCCATCCTTCGGCGAAGGACTGGTGGTATTTCTCCCCCCAGTTTGGCAAGAAGGGGTTGCTGAAAGGTGCCCCCTCTTCGATCCACAACTGGAAGGAGAAATACCTCTTCGTCCACTGCCCGACTTTGAGGCTGGGCCTGCCCCCTTGGGGCTCTCTAAGGGATTCTGTTCGCCGGGCCCCCAGTCTGGGGGAGGACGACCTCCAGGCTGCCCGGAAGCTTCTTGCCTATTTCGCTCCTTCCCTTCCCAACCTTCTGAGGGAGCAATTTTTATTCAACGTCGGCCTGAGCCCCCAGGATCCTGCGAGTACTTCATCTTTTCCTTTATCTTCTTTTCTTCTGCCCTTCTTCTTTTTCTTTCTCTTTTTTCACTCTTCTTCCTTCTCTCTCTTTTTCTCCTCTTTTTCTTCTTTTCTTCTCCTTTTTTTTTTTACCCCATTGTCGATTTCTGACTCTTGATTGATTGGTTTGCTTTTTTTTTTTTTTAAGGAATGGAAGCCGAAGTAGCGCGGATGCTTGCCAGGGGCCTCAGGGCCCACAAAAGAAAGGGTGTCGCGACCTCCAGATCGGCGAAGAGGGCCAGGGCAGAGGAGTCGAGCTTGACCGCACCCATCCAGGCAGCTCCAGCGATTGACATTCCCTCGAATGCCGAGCCAACGGCTCCCCGGACCTCCTCGAGGAGTCCGCCGACTAGGGCCCCCGTTTCGGGGGTCCGCTCCACGGAGGTGCCTGTAACCGAGAGGGGGAAGAGAAGGAAGTCGGTGGCCCGCAGGGTGAGTAGCCGCCGAACTACTGCTGACGAGTCCCTGGACTCCGAAGAGGGGCCAGAGAATCTCTTCAATGACAGGGACTTGATCAAGCGGTTGATCGACGGCTACATTCTGCCCGAAGTCATCGAGAGAATCGACCACGCCGATCTGAGCAGCAGGTCTGGGACTCTCTAGGGTCCTTCCTTGAGGTAAGCAAATCTTCATTTACCCGGCTATTCGGCCCTTATTCTGATCCCCTAGCCGCCCTTGCAGATTGGGCACCAGCTCCTCGCCAATATCAAGGCGACGAATCATGCGAGGAGGGACATCGTCCAGGTGGAGGAGCACCGCCGGATCGAGGTTGCTCGCCTCCAAGAAAAGACAGCCGAAGTAGTCGCCCTCCAAGAGGCCCTGGAAAGAGAGAAACAAGCCTGGGAGGAGGAAAAGCAGACCTTGGAGGAGACGGCGAGGAAGGCGGAGGCCGAGGTCGCCAATTTGATTGAACAGACTCCAGTCCTGGTCTCGGAGGCCGGGGCTCTTGCGGTAGAGGAGTTCAAGGCCTCCGCAGAGATGAGGGACCTGAACGTCCAATTCGGCCAGGAGGCGTTCATTAAGGGGTTCAAGCTCTGCCAGGAGAGGGTGGCCAGAAAATTTTTGGAGCTCAACCTTAACTTCCTGGGTGAGGAGTCCGAAGATGAGGCCGGTCTCTCTCCTGCCATCACCACTGCAGCAGCCCCCCCTCCCAGAATGCCGAGCTCTCCAACTCCTGCCCCTGAGGTCTGAGACCTCCGACCTTGTAGTTTTATTTTTCCACAATTTTCCTTTACCTTCTTGTCTTCAAAAATCATCCAATCAATAATGTTGAATTTCTTGTCGTGGGCGGCTTCTTCCTCCTTCTTTTCTTCTTTCTGCTTTTCTTTCTGTGATGAGACGTGTCTTGATACTTTTGTCTCCCAATGGTAGCGCCCTGCCGAAGTACTTCCCCTGCCCCTGAGGATCCTGCTAAAATTGACGATCCAGCGGCTGAAGAAGGAGGTTTGTTCAGTTGACAAAGAGGTCAAAGAAGATGGAATGCGAGCTTCGCAGATTGAGGGAGGGCCATTCTGAAGCCACCGCAGAGGCCACCCGCTTTCGAAATCTCCACGTGAAGGGGATCATGGAGTATAGCCGAGGAAGGCGAACTTCGCAAAGGAGCTTGAGGAATGCAAGAAGAGCGCCAGCGATCGAATTTGGGCTCAAGCTGTCAAGATCAGCGCTCTCAGGGTGGAACTGTCTGCTGCGAAGGAGAAGATCAGCCAGCTGGAAGGAAGTTCATTCCGGCTCTTGGCCCAGGCCGACGGCAATCGGGAGTGGTCGAAGAGGGTCTCCGCCCTTTAGCAGCAGCTTCAAGACGCCGAGATGAGCTACGACGTGCATCGGGCCGGTTGGCACAAACAGGTGGATGAATATAAAGGGAGACTCAGGGTGGCGACCGACGAAGTTGCCCATCTTCAGAGGTAGCTGGCTGACAGGGCTCAGCTTACTTCCGCTCGGGATTTTGATGAGCTCCAGTCCATAAGAGGAACCGTTGAAGGAATTTCTGTCGCCCTCGGGGAAAAGATGGCTGAGCTGCAACAACTGAAGATCCAACTGGCATACGAGCAGCGGGCCGTCACGGATGCGGAGCCAGAATCTGAGGTCCTGAGAAAGAGGCATCGAGAGGTAGAGGCCGAAAGCCAGCGACTTCATCGGGCGCTCCAGGATGCGCTGCTGAAAAAGGGAGAGCTAGAGGAAGAAGTTGAGAATCTGAGGCAGTCCTGGATAGAGGGTGGAGTAGGTAATTCTAATCGGAAGGAGCAGAGCTTCCCTAGGGCTCTTCTTGGCCTTCCGTCTTTTCATGTATACATTTTTCCTTTTTTGTTTTGTCCCGCTTTTGTCACTTTGTTTTTCTTCCTTTGGCCTTCCGGGCTTCGTGGTGTATATTTGCAAATGGAATAAAAAAGAAAAGGGGGTTTTGTGTTACCTCATCTGCATATCGTATTAAATTATCGCCCGTCGGACTTCTCTTGTCGTTCGACTTGTCCAACATTGGCGTCGCTTGGAGGTGCCCGATCGCCGATGCGATGGTTTACTTTCCCTAGTGGTCCGAATTCCGCAGTACTTCGGAGGTACCACCATCTTCTTGATTTGTGTCGAGAGCCTTCTTAGAGGTTGGGGGTGTTTGGTAGGAACTCTCCATCTTTGTTGAGACGAGGTTCCTTAGGTCTTTGGTATGGTTCGTCCTTCATCTATTTCCATCGTAGCTCGTCGCTCTTCCTCTTTAATTTCCCTTCTCTTTTCAGAGTGAGGGCCCTCCCCTCGCTTCTTGCAGGGGTGAATAGGAGTGTGGAGGTGCTGCGGGGGGCCTTTTCCCTTCATCCGATCTTGTCGGGCGGTCGGATTTCATCACCATCAGGATGAGGTTCTCCTCCCGTTCCCGATGGGGCCGCGGGGGCAAGTAAGGGCCATTGCCAGGGTCTCTCCCCCCAATCCGGTCTAAAAGAACCGGACCTTCAACTTTGCTCATGTCAGGATGAGGTTCTCCTCCTGTTCCTGACATGGCCGTGGGGGCGCGATAGGGCGTTGTAAGGCCTCTCCCCCCATCCGGTCTAAAAGAACCAGGCCTTCAACTTTGCTCATGTCAGGATGAGGTTCTCCTCCTGTTCCTGACATGGCTGTGGGGGCACATTAGGATGCTGTAAGGCCTCTCCCCCCCTCCGGTCTAAAAGAACTGGGCCTTTGACTTTGCTCATGCCAGGACGAGGTTCTCCTTCTATTCCTGACATGGCTGTGGGGGCACATTAGGGCACTGTAAGGCCTCTCCCCCCATCCGATCTAAAAAAATCGGGCCTTTGACTTTGCTCATGCTAAGATGAGGTTCTCCTCCTGTTCCTGACATGGCTGTGGGGGCACATTAGGATGCTGTAAGGCCTCTCCCCCCCTCCGATCTAAAAGAACCGGGCCTTCGACTTTGCTCATGCCAGGACGAGGTTCTCCTCCTATTCCTGACATGGCTGTGGGGGGCGCATTAGGGCATTGTAAGGCCTCTCTCCCAATCTGATTTCAAGATAATCGAACTTTCATTTTAGGTATGTTAGGATGAGGTTCTCCTCCCATTTCTAACATAACTTTATTTTAGGCATTTGAAGGGGTTATACCCAGTCGTGACGAATCCATGCCAAATGGGAAGAGCGTGTTAAGTCGAAAGGAATTTAGATGCAAGGCAAAATCGTAGGCGATACATTTACAGGTTTCCCAAGTCCCATGGTTGTGGGAGGTCTGCTCCTCCTTGAGGCCCTCCGGTGATGGAGTCGATGGTCCCGATGGGAGGCCGATCTCCAGGCTGCTCCTCCCTTCTTGGCGGTTCAGGTTGCGGCAGGGCCCTTGGCCGATCTCCTCTACCCTCAGGCCGACGTCGTATGAACCTGTCGAGTCGACCTCGTCGGATGAGCTCCTCGATCTCGTCTCAGAGCTGGATGCATTCCTCCGTGTCATGGCCATGATCGCGGTGGTAGAGATAGAACTTGTTGGGGTTGCGCTTTCCGGGGTGTGTGCACATCCTCTCCGGCCTAGGGAGCTGCTCCCTAACCTCCATCAGTACCTGGGTCTTCGAGGCATTGAGGGGGGCGTAGTTGCGGAACCTTCCCGGTGGAGAACCCCGCCGAACCCCATGATCCGGGCTCCTCTGCCTGCGCACTCAGGGTGGAGTATGGGCACGCTTGTGCTCAGGAGGGGATCGGGAACACGGCCGAGCTTCTCTCGACCTTTTTTCGATCGCGGACTTATTCGAGTCTCCCGCCTGCCGTTCTCTCATGGTCTCCTCGTCCTTCATTTTGAAGGCTTCTTCCGCTCGGACGTATCCTTCAGCCCGAGCCAACAAATCAGCAAAATCCCTGGGGTACTTCTTCTCCAGGGAGAACAAAAGATCATTCTTCTGAAGGCCGCCCTTCAGAGCAGCCATTGCGACTGATGGGTCCAAGTTTCGGACCTCCAACGCCGCGACGTTGAAATGATTGATGTAGGCCCGGATGGACTCCCCTTCCCTCTGCTTGATATTGATGAGGGACTCCGAACCCTTTCGGGGGCGCCGGCTGCTGACAAAAGGGCCACAAATTGGTGGCTCATTTGATCGAAGGAAAAGATGGTACCCGTTTTAGAGCCGAGTACCAATTTCTCGCCGCCCCCTTCAAGGTGGATGGGAAGGCCCGGCATAGAATGGCATCGGAAGCGCCGTGAAGTAGCATCATCATCCGGAAGGCTTCCAGATGATCAACTGGGTCTGAGGTCCCATCGTAGCTTTCGAACTGGGGGAGCTTGAAGTTTGGCGGGATCGGTTCCTGCATGATCATTTGAGAGAAGGGAGGGTCAGTGCAAATATCCTCACCATAAGCGAGGGGAGCATGGTGGAGTTCTTCGATCCGTCGGTTCATCTCTTGGAGTCTCCGGTCTAGAAAATCCTCTCGACTTGGAGTCTCGAGGGTCCTCTGGCAGAATGGGGTAGGGATCTTCCAGGGGTGGAGTCGTGATCCGATTGAGGGCTCTCCACCCTCGGGTTCATTTTCCCAGGAAGGACGGGGTGGCTGGCCCAAGTGGCCCGCCCCACCGTCGGATTCTGGTGTTCCGATGACACCCTTTCCAGGCGCACTGATGCCTGCGGCTGCTACTGCTGCTGCATAGCCTGCACAGCTTCTGTGAGGCCTCTGACCTGCTGCGCTAGCAGATCAAACTGCTCCGCACCGACCACCATCGCCGGAGGAGGAGGAAGAGGTTGAGAAACAGGAGGGGAGGCCGGAGCTTGGGATCTGGCCGCGGAGGCCGTGGATCGTCGCATGGATGCCTTGCGGGAGGCATCGAGCAAAGATCAAGTGGAGGAAGGAGGAGAGGACATCGAAAAAGGTGCTCGGGGGTGGTCCCATTGAGCGCTCCTTTAAGAACAAGGGTACCGTAAGGTTCACCCCTTCCTCTAGCGCCAATCCTGTTGGTGCAAAAATCCACTTGCACCGGAGAAGTTGGAGTCGAGAGAGTCACGGTCGCCGTCGGGACTTGCAAAAGAAGTCTAAACCGGAGGTAGGGTTGCTCCGGCAAGACCCTCTGACGCTCAAGTCAGTTCTCTACCTCAACAAGAATGGAGTGCTCGAACGGAAATTTTTGCAGAGTTTTTAGGTAAAAACAAGAGCTTATAGAATAACGTATCTGGGTCCCCCTTTTTATAGGCGGAGGGCTCAACAGACTGATAGCGATGTTCATAACCGTCTGGTAGTGGGCCGCCCACAGTCAGGAGGAATTTATTGCGAGGAGTAGTGGAGTGGACCCGTGGCCCTCACTGTAGCGCGCCACGTGGAGTCTGCCGCAGGGACTGGAGCGGCGTCCGTTGTCGCGACTTGCCAGAGGATGGAAGAATCATGCAGTATCCATTACAGAAGGTGGAGCAAGATCATGGGCATCATAGCGGTCTGCCAGGGAATAGTGGAGCCGTGCGGGATCCATCGCAGGAGGTGGAGCAGAGTCGTGGCCGTCATAGCGGTCTGTCAGAAAATGATGGAGCTATGCGAAATCCGTCGCAGGAAGTTGAGCAAAATCGTGGTGGTTGCTGTGTCGCGCCAGAAAGTGCAGATTCGTCGGCTGAAGTTTGGCAGCGGTCGGAGTTGGTGACGGAGCCTGGCTCCCGTAGGAGTCCGGGCGGAGTCCTCCTTGCGATTGAAGTCATGGGCAGAGCCCGGCTCCCGTAGGAGTCCGGGCGGAGTCCTCCTGCAGTTAAAGTCAGGTGCGAAGTCTGGCTCCCGTAGGAGTCCGGACGGAGCTTACCGACAGTTGAAGTTGGCGATGGAGCCCGGCTCCCGTAGGTGTCCGGGTGGAGTCCTCCTTATGGTTGAAGTCGTGGGCGGAGCCCGACTCCCGTAGGAGTCTGGGTGGAGTCCTCCTTACGTTGAAGTCGTGGGCGGAGCCCGGCTCCCGTAGGAGTCCGGGTGGAGTCCCCCTGTAATTAAAGTCAGGTGCGAAGTCTGGCTCCCGTAGGAGTCCGGATGGAGCTTACCGACAGTTGAAGTTGGCGACGGAGCTCGGCTCCCGTAGGAGTCCGGGCGAGTCCTCCTTGCGGTTGAAGTCGTGGGCGTGGCCCGGCTCCCGTAGGAGTCCGGGCGGAGCCCCCCTGCAATTAAAGTCAGGTGCGAAGTCCGGCTCCCGTAGGAGTCCGGACGGAGCTTACCGGCAGTTGAAGTTGGCGATGGAGCCTGGCTCCCGTAGGAGTCCGGGCGGAGTCCTCCTTGCGGTTGAAGTCGTGGGCGGAGCACGGCTCCTGTAGGAGTCTCGGTGGAGTCCCCCTGCAATTAAAGTCAGGTGCGAAGTCTGGCTCCCGTAGGAGTCTGGACGGAGCTTACTGGCAGTTGAAGTTGGCGACGGAGCTCGGCTCCCGTAGCAGTCTGGGCGGAGTCCTCCTTGCGGTTGAAGTTGTGGGCGGAGCCCGGCTCCCGTAGGAGCCCGGGCGGAGTCCTCCTGCAATTAAAGTCAGGTGCGAAGTCTGGCTCCCGTAGGAGTCCGGATGGAGCTTACCGGCAGTTGAAGTTGGCGATCGAGCTGACTCCCATAGGAGTTCGGGCGGAGTCCTCCTTGCGGTTGAAGTCGTGGGCGGAGCCCGACTCCCGTAGGAGTCCGGGCGGAGTCCCCCTGCAATTAAAGTCAGGTGCGAAGTCCGGCCCCGTAGGAGTCCGGACGGAGCTTACCGACAGTTGAAGTTGGCGACGGACCCAGGCTCCCGTAGGAGTCCGGGTGGAGTCCTCCTTGCGGTTGAAGTCGTGGACGAAGCCCGACTCCCGTAGGAGTCCAGGCGGAGTCCTCCTGCAATTAAAGTCAGGTGCGAAGTCTGACTCCCGTAGGAGTCCGGACGGAGCTTACCGGAGTTGAAGTTGGCGATGGAGCTCGGCTCCCGTAGGAGTCCGGGCGGAGTCCTCCTTGCGGTTGAAGTCGTGGGCGGAGCCCGGCTCCCGTAGGAGTCCGGACGGAGTCCCCCTGCAATTAAAGTCAGGTGCGAAGTCTGGCTCCCGTAGGAGTCCGGATGGAGCATACCAGCAGTTGAAGTTGGTGACGGAGCCCGACTCCCGTAGGAGTCCAGGCGGAGTCCTCCTTGCGGTTGAAGTCGTGGGCAGAGCCCGGCTCCCGTAGGAGTCTGAGCGGAGTCTCCCTTGGAGTTGTGGACAGAGCCCGGCTCCCGTAGGAGTCCGAGCGGAGTCCTCCTGCAATTAAAGTCAGGTGCAAAGTTCGGCTCCCGTAGGAGTCCGGACGGAGCTTACCGGCAGTTAAAGTTGGTGACGAAGCCCGCTCCCGTAGGAGTCCGAGCGGAGTCCTCCTTGCGGTTGAAGTCGTAGGTGGAGCCCGGCTCCCGTAGGAGTCCGGGCGGAGTCCCCCTTGGAGTCGTGGATGGAGCCCGGCTCCCGTAGGAGTCCGGGTGGAGTCCTCCTGCAATTAAAGTCAGGTGCAAAGTCCGGCTCCCGTAGGAGTCTGGACGGAGCTTACCGGCAGTTGAAGTTGGCGACGGAGCCCGGCTCCCGTAGGATTCCGGACGGAGTCCTCCTTGCGGTTGAAGTCGTGGGCGGAGCCCGGCTCCCGTAGGAGTCCGAGTGGAGTCCCCCTGCAATTAAAGTCAGGTGCGAAGTCGGCTCCCGTAGGAGTCCGGACGAAGCTTACCGGCAGTTGAAGTTGGCGACGGAGCCCGGCTCCTGTAGGAGTTCGGGCGGAGTCCTCCTTGCGGTTGAAGTTGTGGGCAGAGCCCAGCTCCCGTAGGTGTCCGGGCGGAGTCCCCCTTGGAGTCGTGGATGGAGCCCGGCTCTAGTAGGAGTCCGGGCGGAGTCCCCCTGTAATTAAAGTCAGGTGCGAAGTCCGACTCCCGTAGGAGTCCGGACGGAGCTTACCTGCAGTTGAAGTTGGCGATGGAGCCCGGCTCCCGTAGGAGTCTGGGCGGAGTCCCCCTTGGAGTCGTGGACGGAGCCCGGCTCCCGTAGGAGTCCGGGTGGAGACCTCCTGCAATTAAAGTCAGGTGTGAAGTCCGGCTCCCGTAGGAGTCCGGATGGAGCTTACCGACAGTTGAAGTTGGCGACGGAGCTTGACTCCCGTAGGAGTCCGGGCGGAGTCATCCTTGCGGTTGAAGTCATGGGCGGAGCCCAGCTCCCGTAGGAGTCCGGGCGGAGTCCTCCTGCAATAAAGTCAGGTGCGAGGTCCGGCTCCCGTAGGGGTCCGGACGTAGCTTACCGGCAGTTGAAGTTGGCGACGGAGCTCAGCTCCCGTAGGAGTCCGGGCGGAGTCCTCATTGCAGTTGAAGTCGTGGGCGGAGCCCGGCTCTCGTAGGAGTCCAAGCTGAGTCCCCCTGCAATTAAAGTCAAGTGCGAAGTCCGGCTCCCATAGGAGTCCGGACGGAGCTTACCGGCAGTTGAAGTTAGCGACGGAGCCCGGCTCCCGTAGGAGTCCTGGCGGAGTCCCCCTTGGAGTCATGGATGGTGCCCGGCTCCCGTAGGAGTCCGGGCGGAGTCCTCCTGCAATTAAAGTCAGGTGCGAAGTTCAGCTCCCGTAGGAGTCCGGACGGAGCTTACTGGCAGTTGAAGTTGACGACGGAGCCCGGCTCCCGTTGGAGTCCGGGCGGAGTCCTCCTTGCGGTTGAAGTCGTGGGCGAAGCCCAGCTCCCGTAGGAGTCCGGCGGAGTCCCCCTACAATTAAAGTCAGATGCGAAGTCGGCTGCCGTAGGAGTCCGGACGGAGCTTATCGGCAGTTGAAGTTGGCGACGGAGCCCTCTCCCGTAGGAGTCCGGGCGGAGTCCTCCTTGCGGTTGAAGTCGTGGGCGGAGCCCGGCTCCCGTAGGAGTCCGGGCGGAGTACCCCTTGGAGTCATGGACGGAACTCGGCTCCCGTAGGAGTCCGGGCGGAGTCCCCCTGCAATTAAAGTAAGGTGAGAAGTCCAGCTCCAGTAGGAGTCCGGACGGAGCTTACCGACAGTTGAAGTTGGCGACGGAGCCCGACTCCCGTAGGAGTCCGGGCGGAGTCCTCCTTGCGGTTGAAGTCGTGGGCGGAGCCTGGCTCCCGTAGGAGTCCGGGCGGAGTCCCCCTTGGAGTCGTGGATGGAGCCCGACTCCCGTAGGAGTCCGGGCAAAGTCCCACTGTAATTAAAGTCAGGTGCGATGTCCGGCTCCCGTAGGAGTCCGGACGGAGCTTACCGGCAGTTGAAGTTGGCACAGAGCCCGGCTCCTGTAGGAGTCCGGGCGGAGTCCCCCTTGGAGTCGTGGATGGAGCCCGGCTCCCGTAGGAGTCCGGGCGGAGTCCTCCTGCAATTAAAGTCAAGTGTGAAGTCCGGCTCCCGTAGGAGTCCAGACGGAGCTTACCGGCAGTTGAAGTTGGCGATGGAGCCCAGCTCCCGTAGGAGTCCGGGCGGAGTCCTCCTTGCGGTTGAAGTCGTGGGCGGAGCATGGCTCTCGTAGGAGTCCGGGCGGAGTCCCCCTTGGAGTTGTGGATGGAGCCCGGCTCCCGTAGGAGTCCGGGCGGAGTCCCCCTTGGAGTCGTGGATGGAGCCCGCAAGGGTCAATCCCGCTGAGAACTTCGGCTGTGGGTATTTTATACCCAACACATATTATTAGTACTTCATGCATATAATATGTTTAAGTTGCTATGTTATAAACATGTTGCATGATTATGATTTCATATCTTAGAGATATGATTAGATGCCATGATTAGTTGTTATGTTTATAAAGATGCAATTATAATAGTGCGTCGTTATGATTGGTTGAATTAGAATGTGCATGAGGCCATTAAAGCCCTCCTGAAAATCTTATTAAGTTATAGTATTATGAATCAATAGTTGACCTATTTCTTGAAACGATTAATCAATTGGTGTCTAAAGAGTATTTCAAGTGTGGTGGTTCTCTAATTGATTCTGTTTGCTGGGCTGAAAAATTTATTGGTGTCTAGAAAAGCAATGGAGGGACCCCCACCAATCTTAACACTTTTTTGACCAATTGAATTAGTTCAAATCTTGAATGAAAGTTGTTTAGTGTTTTGAATACAATATATGCCTTCCTTCATGCTGAGTCAATATCATGTCAAAAATTATAGTAGGTTTGTTGTGATATCCACAAGGCTTGCTATGGAAATTTATGTAAGGTTATCTTAGTACATATTATATGCTTGATGGCATATTTGGATATGTTGCTTTGTTATGATATCCACAAGGACAATATTTTTTAGATAAGACTGTATGAAAATGAAGGATCTGACTTAACTAAAAAATAATATAGCTTGTTGTGATATCCACAACGCTATGAGTATTTTTAGAGGCAAAAATTATATTGAGAATTGCATGAGATACAATTGGATAGATTTTCCTACCTTTGAACTCATTGAGGTTTGTTATGATATCCATGAGGCTTCATTGAGTGATTAGGGTCTCAACCCCATTAAAAAACTAGATTAGAATTTCTTGTTTACCATAGGAGAGGGCTATGGTATCCGACAAAATAGTGAGAGACATAACTAAATTAAAAGATCTCATCTAGTTATGCATATCAAATAAGAGTGGTCTACTTATACTATTGTTCTTTATTTATGTAGATTTGAATCTGTATTATGACTTCTTTATTTTCACTACATGAAACCATAAATGAAAATATGATGACCGATCTAGACTATGTGGATTGGTTGAGGAACTTGCTAATTAGATTCGTACCGAAAATGAACTCTGATGTTCTAGATATTTTTGACCCTAGATCGATCAGCAATAATGTTAGAAAGTCAAAGGATGTCCACTTAGATAATATCTATATATTTTGTGATAAATTTGGATATTGGAAGAATAATTGTAAGAATTATCTTGCAAGATCTAAGCAGGATGCATGTATAGTACCAAAAAGTGTGTATATGATACAGATCTATTTTTCATTTAGTGGCTTAGACTTTAATACTTGGATATTAGATACCATCTGTGGATTGTATATTTGTAATTTATTACAACAACTACAAAATATCAAAGGTCTGAAAAGAGGTGACCTTAAGCTTTATGGCACAAGTGAAGAGTCCATTAGCGCAGAGACTGTGAGAACCCGTATGCTTGATTTACCTTCGAATAAAATTTTAGAATTAAAAGGTTGTTATTACATGCCAAACGTCATTAGAAACATTATTTCACAAGTTTATGAAATAAGGCTAATAGAAAATGGATGCTCCATTTTTTTTTCTAATAAATTTTATGGTAGTGATTATATTGATAATAATCTTTTAATTCTTACACTCAATAAAAATATTTTTATATTGAAAGAAATATGAAAAGAAAGAGAGAAGATATAAATATTATATATCTCTGACATTGCCGTCTTGATCATATTAATGAGTCAAGGATAAACAAGTTATATAAAGAAGAATTCTTTGACCCATATGATTATGAATCATTAGGAACTTGTGAATCTTGTCTCATGGGTAAGATGATCAAGACTCTATTTTTTGGACATAGAAAGAGGACAAATGAGTTGGTAGCCCTAGTACATATAGATGTATGTGGGCTGATGACAACTCAGGCCAGAGTAAGATACTCCTATTTTATCACCTTTATGGATGATCTATCAAGGTTCAGATATGTATATCTTATGAAATATAAATTCAAAGCCTTTGATAAGTTCAAAGAGTATGAAAGTATGGTCGAAAAATAAACTAAAAAAAATATCAAGGTTCTTTGATCTGATCGAAGAGGAGAATACTTATCCAGTGAATTTCTTGATCATCTTAAAAGTAAAGGTATTCTCTCTGAATAGATCCCTCCTTATACACCCCAGTTAAATAGTGTAGCAGAAAAGAAAAATCATACTTGGATGGATATGGTACGATCCATGATGTGCTTCACTAGTCTTCCAATATCTTTTTGGAGATATGCCCTAGAGATTGCCGCATATATATTAAATAGGGTGCTTTCAAAGTCTGTCGCAAGCACACCATATGAGATATAGAAGGAAAAGAAGCTTAATCTTAAACATCTTAAGATATGAGGCTGTCCTGCTTATATCAAAAATATCTTTGGACATAAGCTTAGTGCCAGATCAGATAAGTGTAGGTCTGTAGGGTATCCTAAAGAAACTAATGGACACTATTTCTACTATCCTACTGAACAAAAGATATTTGTTAGTAGGCACACCACTTTTTAAAAAAATGAATTCATCCAATGTTGCTCCTTAAATTGATTTTGATGATTACAAAGTATTTGAGGGTGTTACTAATAATTTTGGCTTGAAAAAAGATTTATTATTTATCAAGGACAAAATTATAATTTCATCAAGTCCTAACTCGAAAGCCTCAAGAGCAAGAACAGAAGATTTATGATCTATTGGAGGTAATTTCAAAATTTTTGGATGTATATTTTGAAAGAAAATCATATTTATAAAATTGAGTCGACCCCATGAGTCGACTCATGTCAAAAGGGGCTGAACGATACGCTAATTTTTTGGCTGGCACACCCAATTGAGTCGACCCCATGAGTCGACCCTTGTGCATGAGTCAACCCTATGAGTCGACCTCTGTTGCTGTGCATGCTAAAATTATAGAACATCATTTTCTGTTCTGTGCCATAGAAGTTGACCCCATGAGTCGACTCATGTGCATGAGTCGACCCCTGTTACGAAAACTCCATAATGGCTAGTTTTCAGCTCGTTTTGTCTGCATTTAATCTCATTTAATGATCTCCAACAGCTCAAATCTACCCAGATTACTCTCTATCATCATTTGAAGTTATAAAAAGCACTTAAAAGAGGGAATAAAGAAGGTTCTTCAAGCATTCATTTCAGTCCTAAGCAAAGAGCCCTCTTAAATTAAAGAAGCTTTCATTTCATGTTCACCAACTCTTCAAGAGCT
Source organism: Elaeis guineensis (assembly GCF_000442705.2). Classification (NCBI taxonomy): domain Eukaryota; kingdom Viridiplantae; phylum Streptophyta; class Magnoliopsida; order Arecales; family Arecaceae; genus Elaeis; species Elaeis guineensis. The sequence goes on along the minus strand of NC_026003.2, from coordinate 34,230,036 downwards.
CATTCAAGTCTTCAACCACCTTGAGAAAAATTAGAAAAGCTTTCTTCTTATTATGTAAAGTGCATTTAAAGTTTTATTTGCTCATTAAAGGAGCTAAATTTGTATTTTCATGTGATTCTCACATATTCTGTTTTATCTTGATCTTTAGTTTTGGAAGGATTCTAAAACTTAAAAAGGTTTGTCCGAACCTTGAATCGGATTGTATTGGGTTGGCTTGTACCCAAGAAATAAGTATTCTAACTTGAGATAGCTAGAGTCGGAGGTATCGATGTTGTATTCTTGTTGAATACGGTTTAGTGGATTTGAATTCCTAAGTAAGAGCTTGGAGAGTGGATGTAGGTGCAAGGTTGGCACTGAATCACTATAAATTTTGTTTGTTTATGTTGTGCTTACTTGCTCTCTTTCTAAATTTTCTTGTCTACTTACATTCTTGCATCTAATTTCTACATCTTGCTTAAATCACTCTCTACATATATCCTGCTCATTGTTATTTAATCCTCATAGTTCTAAATTAATGTTAAATTTTTTAAAAATCCAATTCACCCTCCCTTCTTGGATTACATAGCTGGGCAACAAGTGGTATCAAAGCTTGGTGCTCTAGCTCTACTTTGATTTAACCATCAAAGAGCTAAAGATCTATGACAACTCAAGTTGGTGCTTCACTAGCCGAGAGGTAGTCCACAAATCGATCTCCACTTTTCAATGGGTCAAACTCACCTATTGGAATGCTCGGATGAAAATTTTTATTCAGACACTTGACTATGATATGTGGAGTATCATAGTTAATGGACCACACATATTCACTAAGATAATTGATGGTGTAGAATCAACCAAATTCGAAAGAGAATGGGATAAGGTTGACAAGAAAATAGCTCAAATTAATGCTAAAGCCATGAATATTTTATATTATACTTTAGATGTTAATGAGTTTAATCATATTTCAACATGCATATCAGTTAAAAAAATATAGGATAGATTAAAAGTAACACATGAAGGTACTAATCAAGTTAAGGAATCAAAAATTAACATGCTTGTGCACAAATATGAACTCTTTAAAATAGAGCATGATGACTCAATAACTGAAATATTTACTCATTTTATGGATATTATTAATGTCTAAAAAGTCTTGATAAGTCTTACTCTAATAGTGATCTTGTGAGAAAGATTCTTAGGTCTTTACCAAAGACGTGGGAGGCCAAAATAACCGCAATCCAAGAAGTCAAAGATCTGAATATTTTACCCTTGGAGGAGCTTCTAGGATCGCTAATGACACACGAGCTAAGTATGAAGAAAAGAAGATAAGAGATGAGGAAGAGGCCACCTACAAAAGAAAAATATAGCAAAGAAAAGGATAAAGAGCAGCCCCTTGGTTGTTATGAATGTAAAAAGCCAGGGCACTTCAGATCTGAATGTCCACAACTTAAAAAGGGCCCCAAGAAGTATAAAAAAAAGGCTATAATGGCTACTTGGAGTGAGAGTGATGAGTCAAGCTCTGAAGAAAAGGATTCACATGAGCAAGCCAACTTGTGCCTTATGGCACATGAAAATAAGGTAAATGCTGAAACTCCTAATGACTTTACTTTCGAAAAACTTTAAGAAGTATTTTATGATCTAGTTGATGATCTAAAGAAGTTAGGGGTAAAGAATAAAAAATTAAAATCAAAGAATCAATCTTTACTAAAAGAAAATAAATAATTTTAAATAAAAAATTGATCTTGACACAAGAAAATCTAAACTTAAAAAATGAAATTGCTAAGTTAAAACTTATGGTAGAAAAGTTCACTCTTAGTTCAACTAAACTTCAGATGATACTTGATAGTCAAAAGGCCGTTTATGATAAATCCGATCTTGGCTACAACCCTTTAAAGAAAAAAAAATTCTTGAAAAATATCTATACGAACTTATCAAGCAACAAATTTTCAAATACTACTTGCTTTAAATATGGTATAATAGGACACAAATCCTATACTTGTTTCTCTAGCAAATCTGAAAATTCTAATGTGAAGAAAATATGGATTCCAAAAAGAACCACTGTAACTAACCAAAAAGGACCCAAGAAAGCTTGGGTACCTAAAGTGAAAATTTGATTTTTGCATGCAGGTGTATCTTGCATCCCAAGGAATAAATCAAAAATGATATCTTGATAGTGGGTGCTCAAGACACATGACTGGTGATGAATTCCAATTCATCATACTTGATGCAAAAGATGGAGGGATGGTTACCTTTGGAGACAATAGCAAAGGAAAAATCATCGGTATAGGTAACATTGGTATCACTCCCTCCAAGTATATTATAAATATTTTGTTAGTAGATGGTTTGAAACATAATCTATTGAGCATTAGTCAATTCTGTGACAAAGGGTACAAAGTCATTTTTGAATCTTTATTATGCATAGTAACTAGTCCCAATGAAGAAGGCATTAAATTTATTGGACATAGATATGGTAATGTTTATATGATAGATTTGAATGATCTTTCCAAGATAAACATGCAATGCCTAGTAGCTTTGAATGCCAAAATTAATGAGACTAGTTGGCTTTGGCACCGTAGGCTTGCACATATTAGCATGCATTCACTTTCAAAACTTATTAAAAAGAAATTGATTATCGGTTTACCTAAATTGAATTTTGAAAAGGATAGAATTTGTGATGCATGTCAACTAGGTAAACAAACAAAAGTATCATTCAAATCTAAAAATATTATTTCAACTTCTTGGCCATTAGAATTATTGTACATGGATTTATTTAGACCCACTAGAACTACTAGTCTGGGTGAAAAATGATATGGCTTTGTAATTATTGATGATTTCTCTCATTTTATATAGATTTTTTTTTGGCACATAAGGATGAAATTTTTCATGTGTTCTCAAAATTTTATCAAAAAATTACTAATGAAAAAGATTTTTTAATTCAACATATTCAAAGTGATCATGGAATCAAATTTAAAAATTAAAATTTTAAAAAGTTTTGTGATAAAAAAGGTATTGACCATAACTTTTCAGCACCTAGGACACCCCAATAAAATGGGATATTAGAAAAGAAAAATAGGATCCTTGAAGAAATGGCCTGTACCATGCTATGTAAAAGCAACCTCCCAAGATATTTTTGGGTGAAAGCAATTAACATGGCATGTTATATATTAAATCATGCTTTAATTAGATCAATACTAAAGAAAATACCTTATGAGCTTTGGAAAAGAAGAAAATCAAATATTACATATTTACATATTTTTGATTGTCGATGTTTTATTTTGAACAATGGTAAAGAAAGATTAAGAAAATTTGATGCAAAATCCAATGAAGCTATTTTTCTTGGTTATTCCTCTTCTAGCAAAGCTTTTAGAGTTTTTAACAAAAGAACTTTAGTAGTAGAGGAGCCAATACATGTTGTTTTTGATGAGACTAATGATCTTCCCTTAAGAAAAAATGAAGGTATTGATGATGCAGATCCTCTTAAAGAAGAGATGAAGGAGCTCACCCTAAAAGACTCAACAATTCAAAATGATGAAGAACATGAAAATAAACAGGATGATGAAGGTGAAGAACAACAAGAACAATCTCAAGGTACAAATGATCTACCCAAAGAATAGAGGCATGATCACAATCACCTCAAGAAACTAATCATTGGTGATCCTACACATGGAGTAAGAACTCGTTCTTCACTTAGAGATGCATACAATCATTTTGTATTTGTTTCTCATCTTGAACCTAAAACCATAGATGAAGCTGAAAAGATTATAATTAGATAAATATAATGCAAGAAGAACTTAATCAATTTGAAAGAAATAATGTATGGACTTTAGTATCAAGACCTAAAAATTATCCAGTAATTGACACAAAATGGGTATATAGAAATAAACTGAATGAACATAAAAATATAATTAGGAATAAAGTAAGATTGGTTGCAAAGGGTTATAATCAAGAAGAGGGAATTGATTTTGATGAGACCTTTGCACCTGTTACTAGATTAGAAGCAATTAGGCTTTTACTTGCATATGCATGCTTTATGAATTTTAAATTATTCCAAATGGATGTCAAAAGAACTTTTCTAAATGATTATATTGCTGAAGAAGTTTTGTAGAACAATCCCTCGATTTTGAAAATCATACTTTTTTAATCATATTTTTAAATTAAATAAAACTCTATATGGTCTAAAGCAAGTACCTAGGACTTGGTATGAAAGGTTAAGTAAATTCTTGCTTAAGAATGGTTTTTCAAGAGAAAATGTAGATACAATCCTTTTCATTAAAAGAAATCACGATGATATCTTAGTTATACAAATATATGTTGATGACATTATTTTTGGGTCTACTAACAAAACTCTTTGTCAAAATTTTGCCAAGCTCATGTAGGGAGAGTTTGAGATGAGCATGATGGGAGAACTTACATTTTTCCTCGGACTCCAAATCAAACAAACAAAGGAATGGATCTCTATCACCCAAAGCAAGTACACAAGAGAACTACTCAAAAGATTTAGAATGGAGAGCTCCAAAGTAATTGGTGCACTAATGAGCCCATCATGTAAGCTTGACAAGGATGAAGGAGGTAAAAATATAGACTCAAAACTTTATAGAGGGATGATTGGTTCTTTATTGTATTTAACTACTAGTAGATCAGATATTATGTTTAGTGTTTGTTTATGTGCTCGCTTTCAATCAAATCCAAAAAAATTATACTTAAATGTAGTTAAAAGAATTCTTAAATATTTAAAAGGTACACAAACTCTAGAATTATGATATTCTAAGGACTCATCAATTGACTTAATAGGATATTCAGATGCCGATTTTACTGGATATAAATTAGATAGAAAAAGTACTAGTGGAACTTGCCAATTTTTTTGAGTTAACTTAATCTCTTGATTTAGCAAGAAGCAAAACTCGGTAGCACTATCTACAGCCGAGGTCGAATACATTGCAGTCGGAAGTTGTTGTGCTCAGATCTTGTGGATTAAGCAACAACTTGAGGACTTTGGCATCAAACTCAATAAAACTTTCATAAAATGTGATAATACTAGTGCTATTAATCTAACTAAAAATCTAATTCAGCACTCTAGATCAAAATATATTGAAATTAGATATTATTTCATAAGAAAATATATCCAAAATAATAATATAATTCTTGATTATGTATTACTGAAAAATAATTGGCTGACATCTTTACCAAGGCCTTAAGTGAAGATAGATTTTGTGAAATTAGGAGAGAACTAGGAATTCTTGATCCATCAGCTTAAGTATCTCTCTGATTCTAAGTTCTTAATGCCAAAAATTCATTGAATCAAATTTGTTGAGCTCAATTCTCATCTTTCCTTTTTCTTAAGAGCTCAAAAGCTTAAAATTATCCTTCACATGATCAATCTCTGGGTAAACACCCTTCTCTCAAAGTTTCAATTTTTTTTTTTCAAAATTTTTCCATCATTCTTTTGAATTTTTTTCATGTCATGAGTCGACCCCCAGGTCGACCCTAGGATAAACTTATAATTTTTGACAAAACCCTTCGAGTGCTCTCTTTTTATTGAAAAATTTTTCATTGAGCCAACTCTTACCTTTCTTCTTTCTCCCACTGAACGAAAGCTCTCCCTCTCTTCTCTCTCAAACCGAAGGTTTCTTCAAAATCCCTCTTCCCACCAATCTTCACCCTTCAAATCACGCATTAAGGAACCAACTTTCTCTCCTCTTTCTTTCTCATTTAGACAGTTCAAGCTTGCCCTAGATTCAAACCCTCTTCTCCAAATCAGTGATTTACCTCCCCAAAATCCTTACATTTTTTCTAAAATCCATTCCTCTCTACCTCTCATTTAGTCTCCTAAGCTCTTTGCAAGTCTCTTTTGTCCAAATGGCTCTCAAAATGAAGCTACCGCAAAGAAAAAAATTTATTCGCAGGTTGGAAGAGAATGTGCATAGAAAAAGAATGGCAGTAGAGCCCTCTTCTGCTCCAATCCCAGCTCCAGGTCCTACTTCAGCTTCTACTGAAGGAGAAAAACTGCTTTTCCTCGTAGATCTTCAAGATTTCATCAAATCTGGGGTGCAATAATTTTTAAAAAAAATTATCCTACATATTTTAGATCTAATTCTCTAGATCTAATTTTATTATCTAATATTTAAAATCTAAAATTAAATCTAAATCTATGATGAAAGAAGAAGTACCTCAAGGATAATCTGATTACCCTGTAGATGATCTCTGCATAGCCCGAGGTTCTGATGTAGCCACGCAAGTGCCTAGCCTCTATCGATATCCACTTAAGTAGGATCTAGAAAGTCTTCTCCTTGTGAATCTATGCTCCAAAAATCAGATCTTTATCTGATTTGAAAGTATTTCAGAACTCCTTCTGAAGTTGGAGCAGCAGCCTGTCGAAGATGTCCTGCAGCCTTCTGTTCCAGGCGTCACCACGCCTTGGATCTTTGCCAGATGGACATCCAACTCTTTGGACATGAAGAGGGGAGGAAGGAGAGTAGGGACATATAGAGAAGAGGGGAGGGGGTGGCAGCTATTGGGTTTTGTGCATAAAATAATTTCTTCCCCAAAACCCTAGGCGCAGCAGGGTTTATATAGACCCTGTATGTTGCACAGTGTCACATCATTCAACCAATCAAAAAATTCCAATAAATTTTAGAAAAATTTGGATTGGTAGAGCGATGTCATCTGATCATATCAGATAAAAACTCCATCCTCTCTCCTATGTTGGCACCAACAATGGATAAGCTCAATCAAGGTGGCGCCAAAGAGTTCATGTTTATCAGGACTCTTTGGTTCTTATCCATTTGGGGCGCCCACTTTAATCCAATGGGCTCATGCCATAATCTGATTATGGCACCCAATTCAATTGAGTTTTGTCATGTGGACACTCCATAAAAATCCTCCAATGAGCCTCTTCAATTTAAAACCCATATGTCAACTTTTGACAGATGTTCTAAAATGAAATTGGCAGGTGCTAGGAATTAGTAGGTGTTGTCTTAAATTCATCTCATGAATTAAGACAAGCCTTTTCTGAGCTAGACAAGCTTCATTTAGATTGAGAGAAACCTTTCCAAGATTCTCTAGATGAGTCAAATCATATTTGGCTTAGTAGAGACAGAAAAGATTATACGAGGAGAAAGTTAGGCTCAATCGTGTGCTAGCATGATTTCCTTGAATCTAATTGGATCTAATCCAAATCAATTAGGTTAGCCCAATTGATGACATCCAGATCCTAACCCTTGTTTGTGTGACCCAGTTAGGTTTAATTTCGTATGGTAATGAGATATGTCATGATCTCATCATCGACATCATCGAAACTTTTTTCGATGGACCAGAACTCTTCTGATTCAGATAATTAGAATGATCGATCATCAATATCATTCTAATTGCTCCCAAAATCTACTAATGACACCAAGTAGTATATGGTGGCAACCCATCAGAATTAAAGCCGAACCTCTCGGTGCAGTTACCTGTGTGATTGAGTTCCTCTATCATGAGTCCCAACTGAATTAGGGTTAAGGTGAACTCGTCAAACCCAACATCAGTCATATGAGTTAATCGATCGATCCGAGTCTGATGTGAAATCTTAATAGAAAACACTTTTTCATTATTTCACTCTGCCATGGCCATGGGCTTAAGGACTCGATCTTTTAATTATCATAGGATTACTCCCCTCATCTACCAAGGTTGATAGATCCCATCTTGGTGCGACCTAGTTCCTACAATGAATATGCTACAGCCAACATACACCTCAAGATTTCGAATGGCTAGGAGATCGAGTTATGGTGTAGTCAAACTATAACACACTCAAGGTGAACTATCGATGCACCTCAGGTCAAAAAATTAGACACACAACTACAGCATCGAGCTAGTCATTGACGAGAAGGTAGACTTCCTTATGACTGCTTGATATGATCATACTCAGTACTCTCGTTCTCAACGAATACTTATACTCTCACTCCGATATCTTCACACCATAGACTCAAGACATATCTACTCCAAGAAAGTGATCGTACACCAACCTTTCGGATCGATCACCATCTTCGTGATGATCCTATGGTCAGGAGCTGTTTATGAGTTAGTTATGTAAATTCATGCCTTAAATTTTCAACTCTTGAAAATATGAATTTACATTTCCACTAACTCAAAGAATGTATCACAGACACAATGTACACAATGTGATAGAAGAATAACTCTTTTATTCATTTATAGTTAAAATTATAAATTTATCCTTAGATCTGTACAGGAATGTGTCAGCCGATCTGGCATCTAGGGTACACATCTAACAAACTCCCACTTGACTTAATGTCAATTGGCTACATATCTAAGTTCCATCTTCTCAAGGTGGGCTTCGATCTTCTGTTGGCTCAATAGCTTAGTCAGTGGGTCTGCTACATTATCTGTGGAGTTGACTCTCTTGACCTCGACATAACCCTTTTCGAGGTAATCACAGATCAAATAGAATCGCCGCTCGATGTGCTTGGACTTCTGGTGAGACCTTGGTTCCTTAGCTAGGGCTATGGCGCTATTATTGTCATAGTAAAGAGGTATGGCATCCGATGATATCACTCCAAGCTCTATGGCAAACTTCTTGTACCAGAATGCCTCCTTCGCAGCTTCCAATGCAGCAATATACTCTGCCTCCATGGTGGAATCAGCAATTACCGTCTGCTTGGATCTCTTCCAGCTAACTGCACCACCATTGCAAATGAACAGACTTTCAGATGTCGACTTTCGATCATCTATTTCAGACATAAAGTCTGAGTCTGTATATCCTGAATCTGGTGTTCTCCATTCCCAAAGACTAGAAACATATCCTTAGTCCTTCTTAAGTACTTAAGGCTACATTTCACAGAAGTCCAGTACTTTTCGCCTGGATTTGGACTGATATCTGCTTGTGACACTCACAGCATGGGCTATATCAGGTTGTGTATATAGCATGGCATACATGAGGCTCCTGAAGGAACCAGATCTAGGATTTCAGGGTTAGATCTTGAAACTTTTTCAAGATCATACAGCGGAAGACTAAAATAAATCAAAATTTATTTTCTAAGATCAAAAATCCCTAGATCTAAGATTCTATTACAG